>NW_013530969.1:6610124-6846826 GCF_000836235.2 Papilio xuthus
GTTAATATTTTTTATTTTTGTAAACTATTCTATGCAGACGACACGGTGCCCCTGCCTGAAGATGAGGAACTGCACGGGTTCCTGCCCTTAGAGGAAGCTTTTAAAGGTCTCAAGTTCTCGTACCACACCACGTGGGACACGTACGGCGGCCGACTGCCGGACATTGACACCGGACAAGACGGCGACACAGGGTTAGTTGTTACCAAAGGCACACAAAAAAATTTGGACTTGACGTATTATAGTGGAGTCGTCTAAATCATTTCTAAATTATAATGTTGTTTTGTTCTGTTCGCAGAAGTCCTTCGAGTATCGCGGCCTCGTGCTTCAGCAGCGAGCCCGAGCTGGAGGACAAGGTGCGCGCACACAGGCTCGTCGCACTCGGCAAACAGCTCGCCGAGCAGCACGCCGAACATTTTACATGCGAAACGTAAGTACTTAGTACCTTTATGCCTCGGAAGAAACTTAACGCAGATTTTGTTTAAAGAAATGAACACATATAATAAAGAATTCTTGTTAATTTAATGTTTGTAATAGCGGGGAAGACGGTACGGTACGGTTCAGTGCGTCAGCTGTGGGCGGGGAGCAGCTGCGGCGCGCGTTGGCCGAGCTGAGCGCCGCCGCGGAGATGGGGGTGGGGCGCGGCGCTGCGGGGGGCGGGGCCGACGACAGTGAAGACGAGGCCCCGCCCCCGCCACCGCCCATCATTATATCAGAAGCTGACTTTAGGGAGAAAGGTCAGAAGGAAATAAAACACATTACAAAAGACACATATTTTCTTTACATAGTAGTGCAATAAAATAAAAGTTGTTTTGTATGCAGTGCGGGAGAAACGCGTGGGCATATTGAAGCCGCAGGGGTCGCTGGAGCGCGCGCGTGAGGAGCGGGCGCGGGAGGAACGCGCCATCGTGCAAGAGGAACTTTTGCCTCTGGTACATAACCTTTAATGGATATTAATATAAAAACGTAATTTAAATAAACATTTATATACCATTTGTTGTGTAGGAAATTGAAGAAGAGAGCAGCAAAAGCGAGGACAAGAAGGAGGGCCGCAAGGCGCGCATCAACATCGCTATGGCCGCCATCATGCGCAAGCAGGAGGAGACAAACAAGCAGGTCCGTACACAACATACACATAGTGCACTATTGAATAAAAATTATCTTATTACAATTATTGGTAAGTTTAGATTATTAGAACCTATTTTTATTAATTTCAGGTAAAGTTTGCGTCACCGCCGCCGACACCTGACTCATTGACCGAGGGCAGCGAGTCCGGGACCAAGGAGACAGACAAGCTTAAGGTGCTGCAGCCCAAGGCCATCAAGTCCCTTAGCAACCTGCCCCTCGGCAGGAAGACAGGCGGCATTCTCTCGCTTAAGGACAAGTCCGCCGGCTACCCTCACCTCGTCAACACAGACCCCGAACCGCCTAAGAAAACTGAAAAAGACGAGAAAAAGGATCCCAAGCCCAACAACAACACGAACCAAAACTCCCAACAGAGTTACCCACAGAAATGGCAGGACCATCCGCAGCAGAACTGGACCGTTCAGACCCCACCGTACAACGAACCACGCGTCGGCTTCCAAAAGACCTACGGCATCCAGAGCGCAGGCCTCAGCTACAACCCCAACTACCAGAGCGCACCAGGCTTCGGACAGGGCATACGACTGCCCGTCGTCAACCCGAAGGAGATAGACGTGAGGACCGCGGCGCTGCAGAAGCAGAACTCCCGCCCCGAGCTCTTCCAGGAGGGGCACAAGTTCGCCAATCACGTGTACCAGATGTCCAGCGACAAGAAGAACTTCCTCAACGACCTGCCGCCGCGCTTCGCCAATCAGTACCGCTACTGGCACAACGCGCCGGACACCCAGCCCAACGAGAACAAATTCAGAGATGAGAACTTCACAAACAACGCGACCTTCGAGCCCCAGCCTCTGCGCAGCTGGCCCGCCCCCCAGCCGGAGTACCCGCAGCCGATGACCTGGTGGAAGCCGGAGAATTCGCAGGTCTTCAACGCGAACTTCTCCGCCCCAATGAACGTCCAACCAAACTTCTATTCCCCGTCTCCGATCACTTCCAACACCCCAAATCCCTACCTAAATCTGACCTACAACCAGAACCAGGCCCAGAAACCTGACAATGTGAATCCTAACTGGCAGGCAACGATCGGTCAGGCTCAAATGCCGACGCTCCAAAACCTGGTGACGTCACCTAACTTCAGCGGCGCACTGAACAACTTCGGGTCGTACGGCGGCGGCGCGGGCGCGGGCGCGGGCGCGGGGGTGGGATACGACGCCGCCATGTACCCGCAGTTCGCCAACAAGCTCGCCTTCCCCCCCGCGGCACCGCCCCCGCCCCCGCACACCCTTAAACTCGACAAGCCTTACCCCGGCAAGGACGTGGACGACGCGATTAACTTCGGTGGCAATGTTTTAGATCTACAGCAGAGAAATATTAACTATAATAACATGAACCAGGACGTCGGCGCAGCTAATACATTGGACCAGGTCAGAATATTATTGAAATTATTCAAATATAACACCTAAAATAATACGCATTGATGTTTTAATATACGGTGTTGTCATTTAAGGTGAGCGAGAGTGGCGCCGCGGGCGTGTGTGCGGGCGGCGCGGGGAACACGTACTCGTTGTTCAGCGCCGCGTCCGAGCCCGCCGCCTGGCCGCAGCGACATCCGCATCAGGTAACTATCACCACATCGCATAATAAATTCATTCTACAGTTCTAATTAAAAGTTTTGTAGCGTTCATTATTGAAGAACTATGCCTTTATTGTTGTTGAGAGTATATTTCTTCTTACTTTTAGTTAAGGTTATAATTAGAAGTGTGTTTTTGCAGTCCCTGTGGTCGGGCCCCGGACCCTCGCCATTGGAGCGGCTGCTGGAGCAACAGAAGCAGATGCAGCCCCCGGCCAAGCAGTGAACGCACCATGTACTACTTAACTTACCAAAAATATAACTTATATGGTGACACTGTTTGATGTGTCTGTCGCACTGTTTAAGTTGTAAAAATAAATCTTTATTGGTTATGAAGAAATTTAATGTCGAAAAAAATGTTTGGCCGACGGAAATTTCTTAAATTTTATTTTCCTTATATGAAGTAACATTCAGCGGCATTTTTTGGGTGTTGCTGAGAAATTTTCAAATCTTTAGTGGTAATATTACAGTCCCGAATTTAGTTTTTTTTATAAAACATTGATTGAAAAGAAAGACTTGCAGTTTTTTCTCAGGTTTTTTCTCTTTCACACACCGTTATTCCTGTATGCGTTCGTCTCGTTCACTCACGAGTGATTGTTCTTGGTCTTGGAGTATTCTTAAAAGTTCCAATGTTGGTATTAAAATTTTATGTAAATATGTAACAAAATTTCATAACCAAAAATAGTAAATTGTTTTTTTTTAAATGTCAATTAAAATTGTTTTTATTTTAGGCGTTTGTATATTTTTGTAATTACTTCGTCAAGTGTAATTACTGTGAGTAATATGTAAATTAAATCGTATTTAATTTTTTCTATCACAATTTTTATTTAAAAGTTGTAAAGTGTTATTCTCGAAGTATGACAAAAGCAATTGTGAAACATCACAAATATTTATTTCTCAAAATTAATCATAATTAATGAGAATAAGTAATTATTTGCCAAGTAACAGTTGCAATATATTTATTTATTGTAATTTAAATTATATTTCTGAAAATCTTCTTACACCGCGCAATTCCACTGCTGATACAAAACGTCTATCTGTTTTTTTTTTGCAAAGAGAATCGTGGAAACCTTAGTCAAGTGAGTTTTAAAATTAAATTGAATTTATTCAATGTTATTTACTAAACTATTGACAGGAGAGATAACTATATCCGTGTGATATTTTTAAATCGCTTTTAACATGCCAAAATATTTAATATCTGTTTTCACTGTACACAATTAAGATATGTTTAAATATCGACAGTGGAATTTAATAGTACAAAAGAATTGTTTTTAATAAATACGAACAGACGTTTTTTATATAAAATTTTTAATGCAGCTAACTTTTATAATGAATCTACTTTATAGTAAAACGATCTTAGTGCTCATATAACTACTTATCGTACCAAATTTTGTTCTAGATGTTTTTGTGCGAAAGTTCTTGTAGATGTTTTGCTAACATAAGCAGAAGTAAATTGAAGAAAACTTTGTGTAATTTTGTAATAAAGTTATTTTTGTTATACGTTAAAATGTTGTTTCCCTTTTCGAATACCCTTTATAATATTTAAATCATGTATAATATTAAATAAACGAAACCTATGCCGAATAACAGTTATGCTGAAATAAATAAAACAACAAAATGTCAATAATTTAAATTTATTATCCCTTAATAAATCTAAACAATAATGACGACATACGAATGTATCTAATATGTAAAAAAGCGTAATTTCTAATTAACTAATTGCATTAAACGTATTTACATTGCGACTTCAAACACACATTTGAACGCAACCTTACAGCAAGTCGACGATATAAACCTAATTTAGCTAGTCAACAATAAAATTAACGGATAATAATATATGAACGCAGCAAGAACTGTTTGCATCGTGCATTCCAAACAAAATTATTCCTAGTAGGTAATAATATCTATAGAATCCACTACATTTCTTCACATATCTGAAGTTAACAACAAGTTAAATACTAAATTGATAAAAACATTAAACACATTCCGTCTCTTTTTAGCATTTCTCGTTCTATATATTGTTGTCTCCACGGGTCGCATGCATCTCTATAAATGAACTGGCTATAAGACATCAAATTTTGTGCCAATTTGATTCTGCAATATTCTGTAGCTAACTTCAGACACATAAATAGTGGACATTATGCAGTTTTCTTAAGGACAACATAATATACAATATATTGTCTTAAAAATTATTATTACGGCAATTATTCAGCGATATGCTTTCATCAAAATTGCGTCTCAAATATTTCAAGAGCTACAAGTTTTGTGACATTTAACTATTCGCTTAGTACACAACTTTGAATTTGTACATACGATACTTTGTGCGAGAAAAATCGACAAAAACACACTTAGAGTACGACTTTGCAAATGTGCTAAATAAAGTTACTATATTTATGCCAAAGTCACACACAAACAAGTGAAATATGTTGACGATGAATTCAATTATTTAAAAGGTGAAAAGATTTGAGCAGCGACATTTTATAAGCTTTTATATTTTTCACTCAAAATACCCCAAAAAAACCTTCGAAATTCATTCAAAACGACACAATATAATACATAAAGTTGACAATAAAAATTTCAATATCATATCTTGTAAAAAAAGACGTTTGAAACAAATCCAACTGCCCAAGATCAGTAAAAAAATCGACATGCTAGATTTAACAAAATTGATATTCAGCCTTTCATTTTGTTCGACAATTAAATATAATTGTAGAAAACATTATCTCGTTTTCACTGAAAACAGAAACATGTTTAAATACAAGTTTTTCGGCAGTATTACTAATGTAATGATATCGACAGTTAAAATCGATCTTCGACTAGTTGAACAATCAGAGACTATCATGAATATTTACGATATGCGTTTTCATAACGATTCCGTCAAAATACGTCAAAATTTGTATGACATTTGTTGTCGTACTTTACGTCCGATAGGGGTTAACCTTACGAAAACTTTCTCGTAACTTTTCTTGCTAGAACCTGAGACAAATCCGGTAACTCATTTTTTTTAACTTGTACTTGCATTGGCACAATATTTTAATCTATTGCAATAAGACGTATACAAATTTATAAATAAAAAATGTAAAATTAATTGACAGTAGAATTGTAAAATTGGCAGCATCACTTATAATTAAATTAAATAGTATTAAGTAAATAGTACCAATTAATAAAATTCTGCAACGATAAAATTATTTATACTTATTTGTCAAATGTTATGACATTTTAAATTATTATGTCAATAGATGGCGGGCCGTATTGCTAGATCGCGGTATTAATTTATTTCTTATATATATCGACCTGCCGATTGCATTTGATTAAAATTGACTCGCAACAAAATATAAACAGTGTTTTATTGTGTTTACTCGATTCAACTCCATTGAGAAGACTTTTTGAGACTGCTTTACATATTTAGTTTAATAGAAAACATTACTTTCTAAATGTATATGAAATACGAACATCTGTCCAATTACATAAAAAACTTATCAAATAATTTTTAAAATCACATAAACGAAAGACTAAATTAATTGCATTTCTTGCAAAAAAAAACATGGCCATTTTAATATAACGATAGACAAAAGTATGAAAAAGTTTTACAGTCTTAGAAATTGAAAACTTATGCTGAAGTAAGGTTATTTAGTTACGAATAAGGTAACCCGTCCAAGCTACTTCCTAACAAGGAATATATTCCTTCCTTTCCATATTTAATTCGTGTATCAGTCTCACACGTGATCCATCTAACCGTAAGTTTCCATTGCCGAAATATCGACATCAAAAACATAATGTTATCTCAAATTTATAAGAGCGAAAAGAAAGAGAGAAATAAAAAAAATCATTTTCATATGAATAATATCAGCAATGGAAAACTACGCTAAAGTACACACAACACTTCCTCAGTCAATTATTGTTACAATACGATATGACATTTTTAATTGCAAATTTAAAACTAAAATATAGGATTGGAACTTAACGTAAAATATTTATTAATCTCACATTTATTTTTCGCAATATGGCAAAATACATTACACAAAAATTACATAATTTAATTACTTGAAATAACAGGATTTGTATATTAATTTGTAACCTAGAATAAATTGAATCAAAATATCTATAGTTAAGGAATATTCAAAAACTTTTTAAAAGCTTTCAAGACATTAAGATTATATTTATTCCATTTATGTCACAACAAGACTCACTCTAATGTCAAATTGCGCGCGCGTCGTTCGAATACCGCGTAAACAAAATGGCGCTAAAAATAAAAATAAATTTGTTTAAAAGTTAAATAATAATAAAATATAAGAGATGATCGTCGTAAACTAAATATAACTTTATTTTTTTTACATTTAAAATAAACAATAAATTAATTACATTGTAATGGCAACCTATTTGTAAATTTTAAACTTTTTAAATAAAGACAAAAGTCAAAGAGTCATTCAGCCATTTTAACAATGCATGTGTCTAGAAATAATTTCATCAATTAAAAAATGGAATTAAAATACCAAAAAGAATAAAAGGTAAACAGTACCGATGAGGCTTCTACTTAAATTCTAATATAATATATGAAGAAGAAATTGGGTTTTAAAACCAACTACTAATCCGGATGCTCTACTAATATTTGACAAAATCAGTTATAGTACTTTCGTCAAGAGATGTGCTCACGTCTGTCTCTCCACAGCGAAACTGTAGCTGTAGTCACGGTCGAGATCGAAACGAGAGCGCTTTTTTATAACTGGCAACTGCGTCTGTAAATATTTTTTTAGTTTATTTTACATCAAAATATATGCCAATGCCAATTTAGTGAGTATTTATGAAAGAAAATCATAGACTAAAATAGTACAAGTAACTTACCAATGCATCACTAGGTAACCCTCTCAATTTAGGATTTAGTACAAACGGAACACCTTCCATTCCATTATATCCACCTAAGGTCTGGTAGTTAGAGGCCCTGGGCAAGGGCGCGGGACCTTTCCGTCTGCCCACCGCCGCGGGCGAGGTGGGGCCGGGGCTGCCCACCGGGGACTTCGCCCTCGCGGCTTGCTGCGGCGACATGGCCCTCGGGGGCTGGATCGGCGGTGGAATAGGTGGCTGTATAGGTGCTGGTCTGGATGGCTTCACATTGTACGACGGACTCAGTGCTTCATAATCGTGGTCAGTTTTTAATTCGTCAATACTCGAGTTGGGTGATTTTAGATTTAAATTGTTGAGTTCGTTGATCAGTGGAGACAGTTTGGGAGGACGCTCGGGAGCTGGACGTAACCTGATCAAACATAGTTCCACAATTAATAATGTACATTTTTATAAGATTGATATTATGGTGACGGAGCAATGTGAGATGCTTCCGTCTCTTTCTTCACCAGTAGCTTTAACCCAGTTCAATAGAGAAGAAAAGATATCCTTAAGGACGTTAATCTAAAATAATATTCATCTTGTTAATAATAAAATTTTACTTGTATAAATGATAACCACAACACACGCAAACGTGACTGCACTCAAAATATAAATACAACTAGCATATACTGTACATTGAAGTTTAAAGTCAAAATATTTCATTGAAAAAAATATTTGTCGTAATCAATATGTTTTACAAATTCAAAAATAAAACCAAACGAACATAAAAGTTCTTAAAGATTATGTATTTTAACTATATGTATCAGATATATTATCATGCAAGACTCAAGGTATATGAAGGAAACCCATGCAATATGACAATATTCAAACAAACGCGAGTACCCAGTGCAGCCATCCCATCGTAATTTCAGCTCTTGATACAGTTTAACAGTCACTGAACTGAAAAGATTATTTACAAATATCGAATAGTTTTTTTATTAAGAGCATAAACATTTTTGCTGGTAACCAATAGAATTAAATTAAACTGGGCGATCTTTTTTTAATTAAAACTTTTCCAAACTATAAAAAACTTTAGATGAATACTGACCTGAAATAAATATAAATAAGTAAATTATAAGAAAACCCCTAATTCACTACCTATGAAACTTCTTCATTCGGAAATAAAATATCTTTCCGACACTATTTTTGACTAGTTTTTTTTTTTGCCGATGTATGATACTTGTGGTATTTTAACATCAAGTGTGTCCTCTTATAACAGTTTAGGCAGTTTGATTTAATTGATGAGTGTGTTTTACCTTCTGTTAGCGTCAGGTGTGAGGTTGGTGACGACGTTCTCGTAGTCGTTAGGCGCGCCAGTGGGCGATGTATCCGCGCTGCCGCCGCATACTTTATAGCACACCATCTTGCCATTCATCTCACTGATTTAAAAACAAAATAACCTTCATTTAACTAAACATATACCCCAACCAATAGCAAGGATATCATCATCATCATCAGCTCACTACGTCCGTACGTAGGGGTTTGGAGCCTACCATAAGTTATATTTTACAAAGCAAGCTTTATAGACTACAAAAGTCGACTAACAATGTCGTATTAGAACTTTGATTCAGTTGCTAAGAAAAATCGTATGTAATCATATCAAAGGCTCACAATTTGTCGTCTTTCCGATTTAAAATGAGTAGGTAGATACTCATATCTACATAATAAGATGAATATTTAAGACATTTTTGTATGTTTTTTATTCAAATTCACTATTTTATTTCGAACAAGACAAAAAAAAAACATATTTTGGATCATTTTGGATCATCAAATTTACATGTAACGACAAGAATGCGTATTGCAATCAAATATTTCCGTGTCTGTAGACAGGAGATATAAGCATTGCATGACATCACTACGTGACTGTAGTTACAACGTTTTATTTATCCTTGATCAATTGTAAGCGTCACAGACAAGGTTTGCGAATTTAATAGCATTTTTAAATGCTTTACTATACATTCATAAATATCACGTTTAGCCATTCTAAAAATAAAGACAACAAAGAAACAGATTGAAGTGAAATTTCAAACAAAGTTTTCTTTGAGAACATTGTAATTTTACCAAGGTCAAGTCAGTCAGTCTGAAACATACTGCGATTTGTTAGAGAGTTCATTCAACTGTCTCGAATCTTTGTCGTCTTACATTGATTTTAGTACCTCACCTCATAGGTTCAAAGGACTTTTAATTTTTATCTATCCAGTGTACACGACGGCTATGGACATTGACAAAAGTTGTATAGAGATAAAAGTGTCTAAATAGCGAGATGACAAACTTGAAGAAGCGACGTTACTTGTTTACTTAAGAAAAAATGCTTTATTTTATGTGGCGCATGTGTCGAGTAAAACCCTATAGTAGCCCACAACGGTATTGAGGATTCGCGGGACGAAGAAGGCATCTAGAGTGGACACTACATCACTATTGGTCAGAGTCAGAATACTATGTTAGACGGTAACTATTCTTGGTGTTGAGAACTTACCCAGCGAGCAGGAACCCTCGAGGCGCCTGTCGCATTTTGGAGCATACGATGACATCGGTGACGGGCGGCGCGTGGTGCGCGTGGTGGGCGGCGGCGTGACGCGAGACACGCGTGCATAGCCGCCGCTTGCCCGCGCGCCCCGCCACGCTGTAGCCCGCCGGCGCCGCCTCGCGGTCGCCCACCACCAGCACGCCATCCATCACGTACCCCGGCACACCTAACACAACAAACTCCTTAGTGAAGCACTCAGAGACGTTGAATAGATTTTATTAGTGCAGATTTCCCAGATCCCATAGGAAACAGGTCCAACGGTCGGTGTTACCTAATCGTCGTCACTTAAAGTAATCCTGTTGTCGACCTTGACACACGATAGAAAGTAGGAAAACTCACCAATAGCGCTGTTTACTTTATTCAAATGTAGGTTTTGTATTTTAGAAATAATTGTTACGAAAAAAAACCCGCGTTTGGGATAAGTGAAATTACTCGGTTTCATAACATTTTCTTAGTGGTAATGGTATGTAAACAAAGAAGTCGTTCATCTCTGTACGGAGCTCATTGTCTTCTCTCACGCCAATGACCGGTTTTATATAGCGATGTAATTGAATAATCAAGACTTGAATGAATATCCCAGCCGTACTTATTAGAACAATAGACTCTCTGGGCGCAAGGCGCAGAACGCAGGGAGCACACCGCTTGTACCTAAATTATTCATATCGGCTAGGTGCATTATTATATTTTACTTAGCGATAATTCTAAGCAATTCAACACTATAATTTATGGACCAACGGAAAAAGTACAAAAAAATATATAAAATAATTAAGGCGACACGCAGATTTGAAAAGTTAGAAGGATGTAATAACATTAGCACGAAGTTGTTATACCGTTTCCAAATGTATAAAAATATATACAAATTCCTCTAATAGTCTTAGAAAAAAAAGATGACATTGAATGTGGATGGCTACAAGGGTAGGGGAAGACCAAAAAAGTATGGAATGACTGTGTGAAAGAGGATATGCGTAAGAAGGGGGTAGACTCGGATATGACGGCTGATAGATGTATGGAGGAGTAGTACATACTGTGCCGACCCTCGATAGGGATAAGGGCAGGTTGATGATGATGATGTCTTAGAAAAAAAAGACATAAATATGGTGTGTTGATATTAAATCAATAAAAATTGTACTAAGATTTGCACGAAGCAAGGTAACCGTTGAAGCACGTAACTATCAATGGCGAACAATTACGGATCACAGGCATCAAACGACCTCGTCCTTAAATAACTAATTTAGCTCGGCGCAGATCGAAAGCCAGTTGTAATTGTAGCCCTGACATCGACAATCTATTCACAAATATATCAATGGAGAATTGTGTACTGACTTAAATGGACTATACTTTCCTGGTACGGATAACTTCGTACCAATTGTTGAGTGTTATAGAAGTTAGTAATAAAGTAAGTGACCGCGTATTCGAGAGCGTAAAATAGAAAGAAAAAAACAAATCGAATGCGAATAAGTAACATGGGTGTCCCGTTATTGCGTCCAATATTCTGTAAAAGCTAAAAATAATTGAGAGAGACGAAGACAGTTCATTGTGCCCAAACCGAATGCCGTTATCATAAGGGTCGTGTTCACATCACGATATATGCTCTTAAATTAACACCTTTGAAATTATTCTACGGTAATTTTTTTATGTATATACTTTATATCTTTTCCACATTTGGATTTGAAACCGAAGGGAAATGTTTAATAATTACAATGAACAGAATAATTTCACCCCCAACTATATTTACGATCAGCTGGGTTAAACAGAAAAAGTGATTGTTGATTATCGAAGAATTAAATATACAAATCGCTTGTAACAAAGTACGTCAGATATATAATATTACTTTTACAAGAATACTGCATTCAATGTAAAATCAAAGAATTAACCATACAAATGTGAAGAAAGAAAAAAACAAAGAGATTCACACGATGATTACAAAACATTTCTTTGTCCGATGTGAACACTGCGTTAGATCACAAGAAACATGGTCGACCTTCGAGACGACTTAATGAAAGCGAGGCGTATTTTTTATGAGATGACATCATTAACTTTCATTATATCGACAATTGCCTTCCGTCCGGTACATGCTGGGTCAATGTAGACACAGGGTAACCCCACACCAACGTCATACAGAAAAAAAAAGATATTTATTATAAAAGAATGACGCAACGGTCATGGACCTAAGGTTAAAAACAATATTCATTATACGTACACATACAATTTCCAAAGTTTAAAATATTTCTTTATGGGCTAGTTTTGTGTGAGTCTGGTCTAATATTTTCTCAAGTCTACTTTGAGTATAGCTCGATTACAGCTATTTCTTTTAATATACTAGCTGTCGCCCGCGACTCCGTCCGCGCGGGATTAAAAATAGATGTTGTCCGATCGTCAGACCTACTCAATATGCTCACAAAATTTCATGAGAATCGGTCAAGCCGTTTCGGAGGACTATGGGAACGAAAATTGTGAAACGAGAATTTTATATATAAGATAAGGAAGGTACATTTTTTGTGATTGTTTATTTAATATAAAATTTAAAGTTTAAAATTTATAATACAATGTTTATAAATGTTATTCAGTAATTTCTAAAAATGACAAAGTTCCTAGTTCTGTCTGATTCATCCAAAGTTTATTTAATTGTGATTCACTTAAATTCATAAAGACATTCTGTTAAGCGACAAGCAACGTAGTAGTACAAAGAAACATTGTATTTGACGCTTTATCTTAACAAAACTTAAAAGTGCCTGTTTCTAAACGTCAACTAAAATACTCAAAAAGATACGAAAAATAGTAACAAGAAAATACTTCTTGAAGCCATACCATTAATCAAAATGGCTGACCTTCTATACCCGGGGGCGCGATAATACCCCTACCGAGATAGCAAGCATTCTTTCTAGGTTATTTTGACCTTGGATAAGGCCTACATAAACTAAACCACTTAATTTTACCATTTAACTAATAACCACGAAGTATAAGGAAAATGCTGGAAAATTAATCACCACATATAAATAGAAACATCAAAGTAAAATATTTTCTGTTTTTTTAAGGCACAATTTATAAAACAATTCAACCATATCTGACATTTTAAAAAGCGTGTAGTACTAGTCAGTAGTGAATAGACTGCAGTTATCAATTACTCCATCCTGCAAGATGAATGTACCACAATTGTCATCAAATATCATAACAAATTATCTTATCGACCGACAACAACAGAGGCATAGCCAGCAGGTTATTTGATATGGAGGAAATAGATAACTTATTATATATAGACCTAAATCCACTATAAAAAAAGAAAAAGACGTCAAACAACGATGATACACATCAATGATATTAATGAAAGTATGAATAAACTAGAATAGTGTAATATGTTGATTGGTAAAAGTGTGCTAGAACTTTTAGAAAGTATAGTGGGCAGTTCCACAACCATATAAGAGGGATTCAATGTTTAAGCACCTTTTGCACTGGACTTTTAACTAGTTTAACATAACATAGACTCCTGGTTGAGTAGCATTCATTATAGTATAATAATTTTCTTACCTTCCGATTTGGACAGGCAGATGTAGTGACTTGGTTTCTTGCCAAACAGTCCATTCTGGCGCAGAAGACCTGCATCAGCATCTTCATCGTATGTTCTGCTGACTGGCCAGTATCCCGTGGGGCACTTGGCTACACTCTCCACAATCTGCAATGAAAGGAGCGGCCGCTCGTCAGGCAGTGCGCCACCCAATGCTGACAGCACCTTGGACATCTTCACCTCATTCTTATATTACACTTGTTAATGTTCTATCAGTCTTCTGTGTAGCACCTGAAAAGAATAATCTTATTAGAATACCCTCTTTCCAGTTTAAAACTTGTAGTACACTAGTAAATGTCCATCCTACAACTTTTCTCGTATTTACGACTTTGAGAAATGCCCAACAATATCAGCAATCTAACTCTTCCAATTCTACTGTAGATGCAATACCATTTAGGCCAGTCTGAAAATAAATGCAACAAATATTTATGTTTGTTTAATATGAACAACATCCTATTCTGATAAGACCTAATTAAGCACAATTAAATGGAGTATTGATTAAACTTCCTCCTTTGCCCAATTAAATGAAATAATCTTTCCTCAAAATAACAAGTCTTTAAATTCCTACTCAAAATTTTTCCTAAAAATATTTTTCATAACATATTTATAGACAATATTTTAAACTTAACCATATCAAATCCAGATTCATATTGATAAAAATACAAATGAAATATGTCAGCCAATGCAAAAATCAAATGAAATTGTATCCAAACTGACTAAAGAGGGTAAAGGATTAAGACCAATATAAGGGTAGACTAGGGTTGCTTCCTACAAAACACTTGAGTTTATAAGGTTTCCTAAGAGATTAAGCTCATGTAACAATTCACATGTTTACACCAGGCTTAAGAAAATGAAAAATAAAGGGAACTCTAACAACAACCCAATATTTGATTAAATGAGATAGAGTTCTAAAGCCTACATTTATTAATCTTTTAATTAGATTATAACAAAACTCAAAACTTTGAAATCCATTATAGACATTATAGGATGTCAATGTTTTGAATATCTCCTCCTCCTACCCACAGGGGTAGGCCTACTACACAGGGGTAGGGTTACTTGGGGAAAATCTGTTGTTCCACCAGTTAAAAAAATAAACTATCTTACAATTCATAATCATACAAATATTTTTTTTTATTCATATTAATAAAAAATAATATATGATCCAGCATTATTAACTAAATCCATCTGTTGTATTATTCATTAAAGCATATGGATAATATAGAATGCTAGTCAAATAATTATACATTCAAGTGAGGTGTATTGTTACATTGGATCTTTTGATAAAATTTATCTTCAATATTCTGTAGATAAATCTTTTGACTAAAATAACTGAAATGTAGCCCAATTACTTTTTACCTATTGTGTAGATACTACCAAATATATTTTAGTTTAAACTAAACAATAGATCAATAACTAATTTTCTTTATATTGTAACAATACAGACAAAAGATCTTTAAAAGTTTGAAACTTACCACAATTATACTGAATGTGTGCTGTATTAGACAATGGAAACACTTAAGGATGTTTAGGAGTAAATAGCACAAGGCAAACCACTCTAAAAATTATAACACTTTTAACATAGTATTACTCACAATATTTCCTAACATCTCAAAGAGAGATAACTCGTAAAATTACAACATCAGCGACCGACTTGGCAAAATTCCATGCTGTAAATTGGGAGAGCACACAAACTCGCGTACACTCGAACACTGTGCTCCCAGCGTAGCTACTAATATTAATTAAAACAATTGCTTCTTTGGCTCCCTCCCACCCAGGCTCTAATGCGAACGATGACCCTTCATAGATGATCTTAGATTACAGTCATTTGAAAATTTATCTTACCGTAGTCATAACAGCAGGCATCGGAACATGAAACATACACCCGCTTTAAAAAAATCCTTTCGAATAGCACCAATTTATTGTAATCAATGAGCTACTTATGACACGCTTTAATAATTATAAATTTGAATTAAAAATAGTAATTGATATAAGTAAAAAATCTTTTCAAATTAACTTTAAAAGATATTGTTGTATAAAAATTTAAATTTTCATGAGCTTTTCATTATTATCCAGATATTTGACAACAAATCTTATCGTGCGAAGTCAAGTCGAAGCTAAAAAGTCAAGTCAAGAGCAAAGAGTATTTTACTACTTCGTACTTTAACCACGGACAATAAATTGTCATAGAGTATAGAGATAGTGTTTGTTGCGGAGTTTAGTTATGGTCATTACAAGTCTTCACCAAAAACAGAATTTGGACTTTAAATTGAATATTTGCGCTGATGATATTAAAAAGAAAAACATTATTAATTTTGACTGAGGTGAATAGTATTTCTTGTAGATAAATAATTGTGACAAACGAAAAAAAAACACATATTTAATAATTGTTTATTGTATCATAATACATAACATCTATAAGCTAGACTACAAAGCAATAACGACACCTAATACTCACAAATAGATTGTCTCAACTAAAGCAATTAATCCGAACTTCGTGAGTTAAATAATATTTCAAATCATAACAAACGACACAAAGTTGGTACATCACGGTACTAAATGTTTTTGAACAAAACAGCATAGCTTTGCAATTCATATGCAAAGTGATATTGTAATAAATACTAGTATACATTCTACGACAAACTAAATCGTAGTAATGTTTTCGATATTTTCGTTCGTTTACATAATCGTACAATACTATTCAACATATCACATTTATTGATTTTATGATAAAATCATCTATTCAAGAACTTTGAATGGCAACACGGTCATGTCTGTTGTGCCTGACGATGAGCTGAAATAGGGCGACACATCGGACAGATAATTTCTAGGAATAAGTCCAATGAGTAAAGCAATTTTTGCGGCAATTGGAGCCTTTTCTTCATCATCAATAATAGTATCTTGATCTGGCATGACCTGGAATTAATAAAAATTTTAATTTAACACAACAATAACACATATAAGTGGATTTTATTAGAAATATTTCATGTTGGTTACAAATGATTACCTTGTCGGCTACATGCTTCTGAATGAGACCATCTCCCGCTACATAAAATGTAGAGAAACCATCATACCACCTGTACAAAAAAGTAATAAAAATAAGATATTCAGTATGTTTAATTATTGAAATTAAGTTCCAATGCTCACTAAAAACGAATTTGTAATGTAGAAAACAATTATTATAAAATTTATTTTGTATTAATGCAAAACTTACATCTCTTGATCCTTGAATGCTGCTTTCAAATCCCAAAGTTTATATCTCCAGAACATAAAGAATACTTTCAAACCCGATATACCACGGATACGCCATCTCATTCTGCAATACATATGAAAAATAGTATCGTCATCAACTCACTATATGTCTGCATCAAAGGCACGGAACCTACCATAAGTTAGTTTAGGTTAAATAGTATGGTTTTTAAAAATAAATCACCTTAATAACCATAAACATTAAATTTGATACATGAAGTTACATAGTTAATAATTAGTTATGAAATCATTGTTAAAATAAAAAAGATTTGAACTTACTTAATAGAAGAATCTTCAGGATGAGCAGTTATTTTTAAAACTTCAAAATTAACGTATGCAAACTTAAGATGGCCGACGGTACGCAGAAGTGCTATCTGCTTTACATAGTGAAATAAACCTCTGTAAAGATAAATCTTTGTATTATTAAGATTTGATTTTTCCTTAAAAAATTACTTTAATTTTAAAAAATAAAATAATATAATAAATAACTTGATTATGTTAACTTACACTGTGGTTTTTCCTCTAATGTTGTTAACAAAAATCACATTTGGATGGTAAATGGAGTAATCCAATGGTTTGACAAAAAGATTTGGCATCTGAAAGTAAATAAGTGACAAGATTTTAAAAGTGTGTAATGACATAAAACAAATTCCAGCTTGATATCTTTACCCATTCCTGGGTCTCGACAGACAGATGGACGGACAACAAAGGGTTCCGTTTTTTTCCTTTCAAGGTATGGAACCCTAAAAAACATTTTGTAGAATATAAATAATCTTTTGTTTTTGTGAGTACATATTTGTTTAAATATATTGAAATCAAGTGGAGAAAAATAAAATGTTGATTTATGTTATTTATGACTATGAATGTGCATATTTATTATACATCCTTATTTCTATAATTACATATAATCTTAAATATATTTATTATTACTTTTATATCACAGATTTAAAATAAAATTGTACTTTTAAAATTATAGATAGTTAAATTTTTTAGGAATATAAAATAAAGTTAATACCAACAGCATATGCTGTAAACATAAAAAATATGCTCTAAATCTACCTTCCATAGCCAGGCTATAAAATTGCAGTAATTAAAAAATAATAATTGTTTTGTAAACTTACAGTTGTGGACAGCACATTGAAGACTTTAGTCAGCTGCTCTTCACTGGGTTTCCCATCTCTGTTCCCCTCACTGGAAGATTGTGCTTTTGTCATTGATGTGGTTGTTGCGGCACAGTATGCCACTGCATCTCTCTCAAACTCCGAAAAGCAGGTGGGTTCTACATCCTGTACAAAATAGTTAATTGTAATAAATGGCTCAGATAACATGTTTCTTAGAACTTATATTTTAATATAAAGGTATATCTAAACTAAAATGTTTACACTCCCATACACTTCATACACATTGGCACCATTTCGAGACCATCAGGAGCTTTTGAACAGGGTGCATCTCTTATTACAGACCCTATCAAACTAAAGAAGAGCCCCAGGTAGGCTTCAAATTTGTTGGTGCTAAACCAGATGTAGAGTATGTGAGTGTAGCTATAATAATGTCTCATAAATTTAAACAGTATGGGTTTGAGTATATTAATATTTATTATTCTGATATTGCAAACTGCTGTATTAAGTTACAAGAATTATTTTTAAATGATTAAACTCACCTCATTGTATTTACTAAAGTCAAAGTTGTTTAAGCTATATGGTACGTCATTAAAGTTATATGGAACAGCTCTCTGCTCTATGTAATCATCAGAGGTCAAAGCAAATGACTTCATTCCTAGACAATTATTTTCTATTTCATAACCAACTTTTTTAACATCTGTATTGGTCGCTTCAAGCTTTGTAGAGCTTTTCGGATAGAGTACTAAATTTGCCGCGGCAAGATCAAAAGGGTCGTTAGTTTCTGTTACACATTTCACCGCATATTGGCAGCTGGAGATGCGACGATGATCCAGGAACTAAAAAGAAATACATTTTTGCTATCAGTTCGAGGTCACTTATAACCAAAGAACACAGTCTTATAGGGAAATTTGTTATATAATTAAAGTAACTTTGAATCAAAATTAAGGAAACTTATTAAAGAATTAATAACTTTAATTGCTAACAAATACTAACATCTTCCAAAAATTCTGTGCGCACTGGTATTTTTCGGGACAACCGGTTGGAATGATTTCTTGTTGAAAAAATGCCATTTATAGGTAAAACCTTGTTTGTAATTGTACGCAAGCAAATAGCCATTTTAATACAATTAGTAACAACTTTGTATTCCTAGGAAAATTCACGAAATACGCGCTCTGGCAAAATACATCGTCGAAAAATATAGAAAAGAGCCGCACATGACAGATGACAGTTTGATTTTTAATTTCAAATAGAATACTGCGACATTGACAATTCATCTCTACGTCCAATAGAAAAATTTGCATTTCGTAAGCCAGTTTTTTAAAACTTTAGGTTATGTTATTTTGGTAAACAAATTATCAACATAAACTTAATTTGAAAAGTTAGGATGTCGGGCTTTCTAAAGGGAAGTATATGGTAGATAAAAGGTAAAAAAAATTACTTGCTTGGCTGCAGGATCACTTGCCTTTAGGCAAATCAATTTCAAAAAAATGTCAAATTATACTTTGTTTGACGTTGACAATTGACACTAGTGTTTTGCGAAGCGAAGTGCTCTAGATTAATTGTATTGTGAATATTGATATGCAAATTGCAATTGACATAACATAAATAAAAAAATAATTTTAAAGTCACAGAATCTTCAAGATGAATCTGCAAAGAATTATAAACAAAGTTTGTGCGCAACCTTTACTGACAAACACCAAAAATGTAAGTAATCCTTTAAAATTAATCGATTAAATGTTGTTTTGTTACAAATCGTTCCTGAGAGAGATATTTCATATTTATAATGTAATTGCAGGTTTTCTCTATTTTATCCATTCGATTAAAACACGATAAAAATGATCTAGAAGAACACAAAAAGAAAGTAATGGCCCGAGGCTTGCCAGAAAAGAAACCCTTGCCTGGTGTTAAAAGTATCATTCTTGTCGCATCTGGTAAAGGAGGGGTCGGAAAAACAACAACTGCTGGTATGTGTGTGGAAATAGAAGAAAGAAATAAATATTAAAGTATGTTATTTAAGAATTTTGATTTGCTTTTCAGTAAATCTAGCATGTGCAATGAAGGTGATAGAGCCGGACAAAGAGATAGGTCTATTAGACGCTGATGTGTTTGGACCGTCTGTACCTCTCATGATGAACATCAGTGGGGAGCCCATGCTGAATGATAACCACCTTATTGAGCCCCTGCTTAACTATGGAGTTAAATGGTATGATTGTTTATGTAAAGAAGTAATTATTTTGGCAATTCAAAAACACTGCAACTATTTTGCTGCGCCCAGGCATTCATGAAGTGAGTGTATCTCTATCTAAATGGCCACAATACATATGAAGGCACATACTAAGCTAGCGCGTACCATCTTTCGACCAAGTCTCCACTTCACCAGGTGGGATCATGGTCAAGCGCTGGCTTATAAAACGTAAAAAAAAAAAAAAGTTCCTCGAGTGTTGCAGATGTCCATAGATGTCTTTCATAACCTTGGTGTTTTCACTGTACTTTTTATATGAAAATATATTATTTAACTAGACCCTTAATGTACATTTCATGATAAATTTATTGTAAATCCCTGCATCATTACTTGAAGTCTGTGTGGCAATCAGTTTAGTAAAGATAAATATGGCTTGATATCTTGGTTATATGCATGCAAATGTATGCAGGCTTCAAATTTTAGTTGAATAGTAAAAAAAAGTGTTTCAATTCACTTATGTATAACAATGTCAATTGTACATTTTTTGAAGCTATTTTATTAAAAACAATTTCATGGTTTCATTTGAATATTTCATCATTTTTAACTCATGCCATTGCCACAATGACAAAAAAAAATTTTGCGTTAGTATTCTTATGATCACATCAAAGGTAAAAACTGAATATATACAACATTGTAATGTGCGATGTAATTTTAGAGGATGATGTTCTATGTAACTTGTTTTCCAGTATGTCAATGGGTTTACTAGTCTCCGGTGAGAATGCGGTGGTGTGGCGCGGGCTGATGGTGATGCAAGCATTGGACAGACTGACCAGGCATGTGGCGTGGGGCCCACTAGACTGTCTCGTTGTCGACACGCCTCCGGGCACGGGAGATACGCATTTGTCACTTGCACAGAATTTGCCAATAGATGGTAAGTCTTTAGATACCCATAACCTAAAAGTTTCTATTAATATATTGTGATAGACAAAAGACTGATAAAGTGATATAATTTTAGTAAACAATTTCACATCTTCATGTACTCAAGTAGTCACATTTGTGGCTTTGAATCTATTCTATTTCTTTTTCTCTAGGTGCAATTGTTGTGACAACACCTCAGTCCGCCGCACTGCAAGTCACAAAACGCGGTGTAAATATGTTCGAAAAGCTTAAAGTTCCTATCGTAGGCCTAGTGGAGAACATGTCTCATGCAATGTGTTCAAATTGCGGCACAAAGAATTTTATATTCGGCAACGAAACAAAGAAGACAGCAAATGAGATGGGTTTGGATATTATAGAGAGCTTTGAAGTTGATGCCAATATGTCAGAGTGCATAAATAGCGGAAAGCCAGCAATATATGCATTACCTGATAGCATACATGCGGAGAAATACAGACGATTAGCCAACAGAGTGTTCAAATACATAGCGGATAAGGATATACAACATGCTAAAGCCAAGGAGCAGTAGGTACAAAACATTTACAAGTAGTTGTTGGATTTTATTTATTTTTAAATATTTTACAAATATATCCGTTATATAAAAGATGTTTTTTTCACTTACAAAATAACAACGTGGCAAACATTTGATATTCTCTTTTTAATATGATGGTAAAATAAAACATTTTTGATGATTTTTAATATTTATTTCGTTTAGGAATTTGACTCGTCACGACCATATTGTGTTTATTAAATAAAAAAAATACTATAAAAATATTGTTTTTCGAAATAAATTTTTCTAAAAAAAGCAACTATAATAGATTATTACACTACTAAGCACATTGAACCAAAATCTCTAAATCTCTTCTATGTTTTTTAATAAAGTATTAATTTGATATTAACTAGTCTGTGGAAGAAAGTTGTCAGACATAATACCTTCTAAAAGTTTTGGAATGTACATATGAATGATAAGGAAATGAGATAATTTTTAAACTGTAGTCTGTCAGATTCATTTACACCTAGAGATGGAGTCCTGTATATATCACTGCTCAACAAATAATACAATCTTTACATATTTTTGTCATATTTCTAAATTGCCCATTCAATACATACATATATACATTTATATATTTTTAACAACAAATATATTACAGGTCAGTCAAATCATACCTTTTGAAACAGTCTCAAACATGTGCTGGTAATTTTATTTTGAACTTAACACCAATTGTCATATTTGTAAAGGAAAATTTGTCAATACTTGTCATAAAAACAGAATTAGTTTATATAAAGTTGACAAATAGTTATTAAATAATATACGATTCAATTAAGTTTCCTATACATATTCAAAAAAAATATAAATTGTCTATGGTACGAAATTTTATTTTTATAGAATTTAAAAGATTTTGTATGTGTATACATAAGTATAAATTGCATTTAATATAAACTATTGAATAATTATTAGATCATTTAATAGTAACGGTAAAAAAAATAACCTGATTCAGGATGAAATTAAAATCTACACAAATCATTAGAATTTTGTCTTTTATTTACAAATAATTGTCCAACTGTGTTGTATAAAATTTTAAACAATGTATACACATAACAAATCCAATTATTTAATAATTATTTTCTATAAACAAATATGTACGACATTAAACAAGAAAAAATTATAAATGAAAAGAAAAATTGTGCTTACATTATAGTGCAATCGATATAATTTTTTTCAAATATTTATGAAGCAGTCATACAACAAACTGCTGTACATTTCTCGTATTTACACAACACCAGAGAATTATCATCGTTAGAGCCACGGCACCAAATAACAACCTTACATATAATATCAAATGTCATTGCACTGAGCTCCCGTAGAGATCAATTTTACCACTTTTTCTTATGCTCGTCCATACTGACACCGCCGGGCCCCAAGTACACTATCATCAGGAGACCTCCGATTACTGATAGGGTCTGGAAAACAAGCATATCATTTATAAGTACTTTCCTTCAAATATTTTAATCGTAATTTGTTCTGTTAATTGCCAAAGTATTCAAACTTGACTACAAAACTGTACCTGTAGTCATAAAGCTGTATTACTGTAGTACGAATTAATACATAATTTCTATATTATTTGATAATTTTATCTAGGGTTCCATCAAAATTAAAATGTCTTCTGTTTGTTTACAAAAAAAAATCACCAAAATTCATAATTAACTTTAAAACAATCCATATTATGAAGGAACATACCTGGAAGAAGTCATATTTGAGGAAATCCCTAAGCGGCTTGTAGGAGGGCACCGCCCACCACGCATTGTGGTACAGGTTGAGCACAGTGAGCACCAACACCAGCATCAGTGCAGACAACTTAGTGCGGTATCCCACTGTAACCAGGATCATCAGGATGCTGCCCAGCAAGTCCTGGATTATCTGCAACAATCAAATAACACTGAATTTATGTCTTTGTAATACAATAGTCTGCTAGATTGTGCCAAAAAAGAAGATTGTAACTCAATTGCATGTGTTGAAATATTATATATTAAAGTTAATCAGTATCAAAAAACTAACCGTCTTTTTTTTTAATTACAATTTTCTTTTGCATTAGTGTCAGTACAGCATATAGAACGTACACAAATATATACAAAACAAAATAATTAAAATTTAGAAAATTTACAACTAAATTACTAATAAATTGGATTTTGATTGATATATAATAATAATAATAATAATAATATTTATTTATTCTCACTACAAGATTCACAAACAAATACAAACATATAAGTACAAACACAACTTTGTTGTTACATATTTGTGATTTATATGACCCTAAGTTATGTAAGCATTAAACAGAGCTAATATAAAATACAAAGCAATAAATTTCTACATGCTAATATTTATTTATAACTAAATAGTCTGATATGCAAAATTACGCTTCCTTACATTATAAAGCTATAACATGTATATAGCAAAAAAAGAAATTAAAATTACAAGTTATTTTACCACTATTACGTATACATCTAAATTATTTATTTTTTTTACAATATAATTTTAATTTGCAAAATCAATTTATTATTTATATATTTACTGTTCAATAAAATATCTCATTATATAAATATCACGGTATTTCAAATAATATGAGCATACATAATTCATATAATGGAAATATAAACGCCCATACAATTATTTACGAACCAGTGAATATTAAAAATGTCAATTGACATTATTCCGGAACAATGAGTTTCTACAGGTTTATTTATAGATGCCCTATATACGTCAGACATTTATTTTTGGTCTCGGCAAATATAAAACCCATATTCACCCTTTACGATGAAAAGAGGAGACCACAACATGTTTTAATGAATGTTTTGTAAATGCAAACCCAAATAATCTCTGATGAAGGTGAATTAAACTATAATGATAACAAATTAGGCAAAAGAAGACAATGTTGACTATGACAGTCACCTCAAACTTGGTAGACTTTGTAGGTAAGTTGGTAGGCCGAGTCCTCAATGGGGACATTTATTACCTGACGGTGAAATTAGTAGGGGTTAAAGAGACATAACATATTGCCATCTTACCTGCAAGAAGGACACTTCGAACCTAAGTAGGGTGATGAACATGAAGGCGAGCAGTATGCGTCCGGCGAGCTGCAGGTATGTCTTGGGCTTGTTCTCGCCGAGGCTGGGTACGCCCGCGAACAAGCTGCGTCCCTCCGCACGTGCCTCCGCCAGCACCAGCAGCAGGGCTCCGATCAGTGCCAAGTTACGTAGGAGGAACTGCATATCCCACAGTATGCTATATGCGAATGTCTGAAAAGTTTTTTATTTTATTTTTAATTATGGACGAAACCTTATGAGGCCTTTGCCCAGCATTTTAAGTGTGATAGAAAACTGCTTTTAGCGACAATTAGACAGCGATAGCCTGGTTATTTATAGAAGTAAAAGTTTTTGACGAGTTGTAAGTTTTACATTTGTTTGTGTAAACAGAACGGCGGCATTCATTCATACAAGATTACAAGAGATAAAATCGGAACTTGACCTTGCAATAGAAAACGTGGCAGACATTTCAAGTTGAACGACCTTACCGAAGGGCGCAGTCGTCGGGACGTATTTACATATCTGTTTATATAGAGCTGAATGCGCATTTGGCCTGACCGATCTCTGCGACATTTGACTCGGATACAATTAACGCGCGCCAAGAACGCATCAGTGGAAAAAACAAAGGTGCACTAATTTATATTCCCAGACAGACCGCTATCAATATCTTTAAAATTTTCCGATTTGTATTTATCATTCTAACATTTATAACCGGATTAGCGAATTTATCTAAGTATTTTTGCTATGTTTTAAGCGATTCGTACATAATTTAATACTCTAATATTTAGGTGTAGAAAAAACAATAAACAATTAATATCTTGACATCAATTGTCAATCGATCAAATCATCATCAAGTAAATAGTAAATAATGACCTGCAGTACAACGATAAAGAACAATATCCCACAAGCGATGTCAACCTTCAGCCTGCCGAGCACCATCACGCAGCCTCCCAGCTGACCTACTAAATTTACTATCTGAAAACAAAACAAATAGTCGTTAATATACTTAACACAATCCTTAACACGTTCAGAAACGTAATTAAACAAGGAAATTTAACAAATTACTACAAATTACACATCAGTCAAAGATTTATTTTTAAAATACGTAGTTTTTTAACACGTATTATTATATATTGAGTTACAAACTTTTGTTAGGAAGATATAAGTTGACATATTCAATGTAAATAAATGTGTTTACGATAATATAATTTACATAATAGGTGTTAAATACAAAATTAAGATATTGATCATACGTTTTATATATCCATTCATATACTTTACTATTCTGAATTTTATTAACATTATATTACAAATAATCGCCGACTCACTTCCTAATCCACGAGAATTTAATATTAAATTTATTTACGATTTAAATAAATTAATAATTAATCGAATTAAAATTATCATGGCGTCGGATGTAGCTTTATTAGACTACAAAGCTCTAATTAATTCTTTAAATTAATGTATCAATATATCGCTATACTGAAATTATTTATCAATTTTCCTACAAATTATGTTATTTCTGTCTGCTATATTATATTTTAGTTAAATATTTCCTTTTATATTACTACCAAAATTGTTGAAAAAATAATTGTGAAAAACCTCTTTCCACTGGGTTACGGACAAGAATTCTATATGTAAAAAAAATATATTGACTTGTTATACATTAATTTGGTTACAAGTTAAAGTAAAAGATCGGTAGAGCCGCAAATTTTATTCATATCATTCGCATGACGCGCAAGTGAAATTGAAGAGCGGGCCACATTCACTTTCAGTGACACAGTCTCCTCGACCTACTTACTACCCAGAGCCTTCAAATATGTTGCCGTTAGTGACGCTACCGACATTTAAATCTATGTTTTTCTTTATCGGAGT
Source organism: Papilio xuthus (assembly GCF_000836235.2). Taxonomy (NCBI): domain Eukaryota; kingdom Metazoa; phylum Arthropoda; class Insecta; order Lepidoptera; family Papilionidae; genus Papilio; species Papilio xuthus. The sequence continues at coordinate 6,636,750 of NW_013530969.1, forward strand.
TTTGAACCCTAGTATATTACTAACTATACAAGGTAAATCAATTTTTTTAAAGGTCATAAATTATAAATTAAATTATCACTAAGTGACCCTTAGTGTACATTTATATGAAAAAAAAGGAACTGAAGTAATTTTATGACAGATTAATTCATTAAAATGCAACAAAAATAAATGAAAGGCAATTTAGAAAGTGTTGTGTAGATGACCACTAAAATGATTGCATCAAATCATCACTACATTTTTTTTTCTAATAGCGAAATAAAGGCGCGTTTAAATACTGGCAAACGACAATTGAAAAAATAAATACGAAAACGTTCTAAAATTAAATCTTCCAATCAAAACAGACAAGACAAATGTTTTGATAATTAACTATACAGATTATACTATTTATAAGCCATTTGTTATTTTTTGCTTTCGTTAATGATAAAATGTTTAATCATTAATCAACGTATTAAATGTTTTTTAATACCGGATGTCGTATAATAATAAAATAAACTAATCATCTTAAATACCATTAAGTGTGCACAGAAGTGTTATGGAAAACCTTTTGTATTTTGTATAATTAATCAACGATAAATACTATCCGAATAGACATTTCGTAATTTTATTAAGAAAAAAACCAAAACAATAATGACAAAACTAATGATAAATCACGAACACAAATTATGTAATTATAAAAATAAAGATAATATAGTGTATAGTATAGATAATATAGCGGTATGCATGACTATCGTAAATATTTCAAGACTGATCAATGCAATTGGGCTCTAGCACTGAGCTGCTGAACTGCTTGAGCTTGCTCTAATGAAATAAATTCGGGTTTTTACACATTATTATCGCTTACAATCAGTCGGTAGGTACATGAATAAACTATTTCAGTAAGGTGCTATCGCTTTTAGCAGGTAGCTATAATGAGATGTTGCCTTTTACAATTGAAATAAACTCTCTTTGCCGCGCTTTCTTCAACATACTTTCTGCAATAACTAGCTGCCAAACTTAATGCATTCTTAACATTTCATTGTTCGGCAAAAAGTCTTTTCTCTTTACAAAGAAAGTAACTATAAAAATCGATGTTTAGAATGAAGCAAGTGAACAGAACACTTATAATCTTTTAACCTTCTTTTAGTGACTAAATTATTTTTATAGGGCAAGGTTAAATAAAAAACATTTTAAATATGCTAATTCACAAATAAACTATTCTACATCATTGTATGAATAATTATGTATGTATTCAATCAGGAACATCAATTACAAAAGTCAATGACAAACATATTTACATATTAACAGCCGATATTTACTTTATGCAACAATAAACCTAGGAATAAATCTCGGAAGCAATCCAATTTCGTGTCAAATGTATGAATAGAAGACTAGAGTAGAGTCTACATTAAAAACCACTTAATTTTTTCGAATATCTATTAGAAGAAACAAAACAAATCTATCCTTAGGAAACCATGCATTTTGTCATTATAAACTGTAGTTTAAATTTCTGTTCCATACTTCATTCGGATCCTTTCAGCCAATCTGAAGTTACGTGGCTACATCCACGCAAACTTTCTCATTATATTAGTAATAAGTAAGATAAAATAAATTTCTCTAATGCCCACAGACTATCAATTTACAGTAGCATAACGTAATATTGGATGTTACGTGAGAGTGCGGCCCTTGTGTAGCAGAGCAGACACGTTCAAGCGACAACCAGTTTGTAGCCGAGCTGCGGTACGACCACGTATCTCGACACAACGCGATTACTCAACCATTTACATAATGATTGTAATACTTTTCTACCATCCAATTCGGTAAACTAAGACCCAATATATTTTACATATGCTAATTTGTATACTCGGTAAAGTCTTTTATATCTTACTAATATTACAAATGCGATGTTTGGATGTATGGATGTTTGTTGGAAGGTATCTTCAGAACAGATGGATCTCGCTTACATTTGGCATGGATGTAGAACATAGTTTGGAAGATCACATAGGCTACAAATTATTTTTTTTTTTACCCAGCGCGGTTTAATATTTAATACACTTAAATTTATTTAAGTGGAAAAATTGTGATATAGACATACTCTTACTTATTTATATTTTGCACACTTAAATAAGATTAAAATTGAATAAGGTTTTATGCAAGACTGTTTTGAATTTTTTAAAAGAATACATTGTACACTAATATGATTCAAATTCTGTAGATGCAGAGTACAATTATAACTGCATATGATTGACTATATTGATATTAGAACATACTAATTAGCATGTTTAAAGTTTATATGTATTTATGTTAATTAGATGATAAGACATAAGGTTGATGCTTTGGATATGTTCAAATTATTTATTAAATAATTTGAACATATCCAAAATAATTATTCTATGTTCAATGTGTATCAAGCAACAAAAAAAAAATAGAACAATTTTTACTAAAAAGCTATATTATAATTTAAATTTACGAATATACGAATTACGAATAATGTTGTTTGAAGAGTAGCTAAAATTCATAGAATATAGAAAATTTCATGACTATAATAAATTAATATTAGTATCTTTGCAATGTATAAAAATGTCAATTCATTATGATTTCCAACATAAGATAATAGCAAAATCATTCTTGTCATGTTACTATACATAAAAACTACTTCTCGTCTCATCTGTTTTGTTTGTTACGTAATTGTCAGTTAGAATAGTACCAGCGAACATGAATAAGCGAGAAACCCCTATAAGATAGAAAAATGATACGGTCCTTAGACTCTGCCTTATCTAGGCTTGTCTGTATTTGTGTTGATGATATTAAGAAAAACAAAAACCTACCAATATGTAAACATAGATGACAGTCCTAAGGCCACTATGGTTATATGAATAGGAATTATCCACCAGAGAAAACATTTCTCAAGGGATCCCATAACTATTGTAATTCCTATGTATGTAATGAGTATATTATTCACTAAAATATATACAAATATCTTCAAATGTACTCTCAACTCACAACAAACATGGTTGCAAGGAACTTGCCGCACCCCCATGAGATGTCCATGTAATCTCTCTGCTCTGACCACTGGAACCACATCCGGAGGCCATCCTCCAAGAATGTGGATATGAGACACAGTCGTGCAACTGTTGGTAACACATTCTTGCCTTTACGTATAACCTGTGAAGAAAAATATATTATTTAGTCATTTGAATATAAAATATGCAGTCTCATCTGTAACTTATATAAGTTACTCTTAATGTAACTGTCCAAAGCTGAAGACTCCTCCAAAAGTTGATTTACATTTGATTAAAAAGTATGGTCAACACTTAAACAGCATGACTGAAGCCTTGAAGTGTTGATTAATTATGAAAATACACACTAAATAAGTCCTTCAACTAATTAAATATGTTGAGCTTAAAAAGTATGCCAAAATCATACATAACATAAGTCCATGTCTGCTTACAATATCATGACATTATAGAATGCTTTTATTAAATTAATTTATGTAAGTTAAATGAGTACCAATTACAACAGTAGTCATCTGATAACAATATTGTTATCTGAAAAAAAAATTACATTCATGCTTACATTTCAAAAGCAACATTATATTGTAATGATAAATTACATAATATAGTATTAGTTATAAGTAATAAATCTACCTATGTTTTAAAAAAATAAATAATAAAATGGTTTTCCATACTACCTACTATCATTGTAATATTTAGCAATTAGATCTATTTTTTTTAATATTCTGATAATGTTATTCTAAAATTAGCCAATGGTATTAAGAAATATATATTACTAGCACTTGCCCTGGACATTGTCTACTTGGAATAAAAAAAAAGTATAATAAATGTCACCCAGGGATTGTATTGCTTTACTACAGAGATTTTTTAAATCAGTAAATAGTTTCTGAGCCTAATACATACAAACAAACAAACAATTAATCAAATCTTTCCTCTTTATAATATTCATATCGATTTGTATCAACTGTTAATGACTAATCTTATACATTATATTATTTGAGTTTTCTGTATGGACATAAGCATAGTAACATTTGAAAAGTGAAAGGATATTAAAGATAACAAGAAATCAAAGTCATATGAGATTCTTATTACATTTCCTTCTGCTTATTTAAATAGAAATTTAAATAATTTTAATGTTGATACCTTACTAAAAAGGACATTGACGTATTTAGAATCAGGAATCAGGTATTATAGTTAACAAATATAATTTAAACTGATTTTTATGTTATCATTTAACATTAAAATCAGATCATAATATATTTGTATTTGAAAAAGTTTGAAATGAGATTTGGAGAAATAAGACATATACAAACGTATCGAAAATTATAAAATAACTGATAACTAACATATACAATATGCTTCGTGGGCTCATCATAAGAAATTATAGCGAAATTCGAAGTTATTGTATTTTAATAGGAAAAATAAAATCACCAGTCCATCAACTTGTTCGGTGACGTGACATGTAAAATGTTAAGTACATTTCTAAATTTAAATTGCTATAAGATCTAACAAGTAATTAAACATAATTTTACCTGATCTGCCACATCTTCCGCAGTGGACACATATTCATTTGGAATTTGCATTTTCACTATTAAGGCACAACACTATCACTAAACGAAATTTCACTGTCGTTGATCGTTGAACTTGTTGGTCGGATCTCGAGTGACGTGTGGAAAGTTGGATTTACTTCCTGTAAAGCAAACTCCTAACAGAAACAAAATTTCTTATAAATGTCGTGTTATCATCTAAAAATATTAAATAAAAAATAATATTTATGTGACATAAATTTTGTTGTTAAATATATCTAATTAAAATATAAAACTTTGTTAAAAATAAACAAACTTACCGGATGTTTTGATTCAGTTAATTAAATCATTGTCAAAATGTCCACAGGTTATAAAAAGAGTTGTTGCTTATAGATTGTATACAAAATTGATATTTTCTCTTTGGGCTCTGGGGCGGGCCTCTGTCGTTGTCAAATGTCAATTCAATTGTGAAGTTGCCAAAAATGTAAAATTTCTCATATGTCAATCAACATCAACATCGAATTCTAGGAACCGAAACAATATCTGGTTAACTTTTTCAATATTAGAAATTGTAGGTATAATTAAAGTAGAGTGGATTGTTACACACCAACAAAAATGCTGTCGTATTTCAGGCATAATCATAATTTGAACTTATCTTACAGAAACAAGATAACCTATTTAGTAAGAGAAAATGCTAGAAGTTACATGTAATGATCGTTTAGGTAAAAAAGTAAGAGTGAAATGTAATCCAGATGACACAGTGGGAGACTTGAAGAAACTAATCGCTGCACAAACAGGAACAAGGCACGATAAAATTGTATTGAAGAAATGGTACACTGTATTTAAAGATCACATCAAGTTATCTGATTGTATCCTTTTACAATTTATACTTCATAAGGGTTTATGTTTATAAGTAGTTCATAAATTTGTATTATTTTACATATCACACATGCTTGTGCCTTCCATGTTTTATCATTTTTATCCATGGGCAGTTCTGAACTGGTTCAAAGACTCGGCTCTCATAAACGTGAACCGTTGAGTTCAAAACTATGTGTGTAAAAGAATTGCAAGCTGTATGGTGACTAGCAGCTTGTAGCACAAACTGCAGGTCATATCTCATATCTCTATGCTGGTACAAATTGTGCTGATCTGTGAGCCAATTTGCTGACCTGCTTCACACATGTGAACCCTGAGCTGATCTGCAGATCATAAATTATTGTTCAGTTTCTCAAGTCTAATCAAATACAATTTTACAACTTGAAAGATAGCAAGATTTAAATATAAAAGTAAAAGGTGAAGTAGCTGAAATTCTTAAAATGCTTAATTTTATCAGCTATAATAGATAATGTAAAACATTTTTTCTCATTAATTAAAATGACCTTTGTGTTTTTTTTTTGTTTAAGGTTTCAAAATTAATTTCCTTAGAAAAACTTCAGATGAAATCCATGATGGAATGAACTTGGAGCTATATTACCAATAAGTGACTTAACTAATTATAAGTTTTGTAATTATTTGATTAAATTAAGTACCCACCAATTTTTGTTTCTCTTTTGTGTCAATAATGGAAATTAAATTTATTTACAGCTATGCAAACATTATCTTTAGTTACTGGATTTGTAAAATCACTATTCTATTATCAAAGAGGTTGTGTTCAGTGTAGTAAGTTTTCTTTTAAAGCTACACATAAATAGCCTTAACTGGGCTATTGATGTATTAGGAATCTGCAGAATTAACCTGATGTGGTGCTATAACCTACACAAACAATTTTATTGTTTAGACAGTAACATCGAAAAGTAAACCACTACTCATTTACTGCCTGTTATTTTAAAATTTGTCTTGTAATAAAAAAATACATCGGACAGTTATTATAAAAGGAGTGGGTATTTTTTTTACTAAGAAATTATATAAAAATATTTAAAGCAAAATCCATAGACACAAGTCGCCATTTTGTCAAATAATATTTTTATCTATGAAAAAAGCTTCGCCTGTCACATCGTGTCGTGTCAAATTGGTGACCGTAATCCATGCAATTTACATTGTAAAATTACGGAATTTCTTGGAAGTAAAACATGCTAATGGTGCTTTTATCTTCGAGGTTCTTAATTAAATGTTAAGTATTAGTCATATATATTGTAATGGCGGAAAACGAAGGTATGTTTTAGGTCAGGAATTGTTTTTGTCGATGTAAACTGTTTGTACTAAAACTACCCATTTTCCAGAGTGCAACCTCCAGAAACCCGCGAAAACAAGCAAACAACATAATGTATTACCAATATGGGGTAATGAACAAACTATGAATCTGAATCCTTTAATATTAGCAAACATCCAAGGTTCTAGCTACTTCAAAGGTAGGTAAGCAAACATACTAACGCACAGGAGTTGGATTCACGTCAAGATTATTGTTTTACGTTTAGTTTGTTTACAAAAGTCGTTAAACATGTTTTTCAGTTATAATTAGAATATTAATATGAAATGTTGTTCCCAGTGCATCTGTTCAAGTTGAAGACATACCATGAGGTGGTGGACGAGATCTACTATCAGGTGAAGCACCTGGAGCCGTGGGAGCGTGGCAGCCGCAAGACCGCCGGCCAGACGGGCATGTGTGGCGGCGTGAGTATGTCATAAGCCTTGCTCCTCACCTCCGTTTGTTGTGTCTGCATTGCCAAGTGCAATAAAGTATGCAAGAATGTATATTAAATGAAGTGAGGAATAATAATGAAAAGAATAATTGTATTACATTCATTTTACCATATAATAGAAATCTTAAATATCCTTTAATGGCAAGATTATTATAATAATATTGTATTTTGTATATATTTACGGCAGGTCAGAGGAGTGGGTGCTGGTGGCATAGTGTCCACAGCATTCTGCCTGCTCTACAAGCTGTACACTCTGCGTCTCACACGTAAGCAGGTCAATGGCTTGCTGCAGCACACAGACTCACCGTACATCAGAGCCCTCGGTAGGTATGGTTCTTGACATGCCCATTTTTTATGTTTCTGCTTATACTTCAAATATAACAGGATGATGAAACACTTAAAACTAGTTTTATCTAGCTTTTCTGGTTCACATGTTTTTCCTATTAAGATGATTTTATTCTATGATTTCATGAGTTAAACTAACTCTCTCATTTATAGTATACTTGCTGTAAATTCAAACTAATAAGTTGTTTAACACAAGATATAATATGTCTTCATAAGATTAAACTGAAATTGACATGTTTTCAAAACATAGAGCCTTTACTAACAGAATTGAGAACATGAAAATAATTAATTTTATTTAAAAAATTGTGTTGCATTTAATGTATTTGCATTTTAAATTTAATATTGTGTAGTCAAATCAAATTTTATTTCTACTGGACATCTGACAACAGGGATGCTCAATAAATTGCAAGTAAGTTGTGTATCAAAGCATGCAATATACAAAAGAGAATATATATTTTCCTAATTTATAAAACCTAAGAATATATTGTAATTGGTCAAGTAATCGTCATTTAATCAATATCTATGAGTAAGAATTTGAACACAAATTAATATATGACATTATATGATTTAAAACAGGCTTTATGTACATTCGCTACACCCAGCCACCAGCGGACCTGTTTGATTGGTATGTGGACTACCTCGACGATGAGGAGGAGATCGACCCGCGCGCCGGCGGAGGCGGCCCCACCACCATCGGAGCCCTGGTGAGGCAGATGCTGATCAAACTGGACTGGTTCAGCACACTCTTCCCAAGAATACCCGTCCCAATACAGAAACAAATTGAACAGAAGTAGGTATAGAATTTATCTTCTTTATAATTTATTTTACATTTATATATTTGTCAACTAATATTATGGTGAACTATGATTTGTTTTTCCTTTGCTGTTGTGTGCTGTTTTGAATTACAGATGAAACAGAAATGGATTCAATACCAATTCATATTTCCTTTACTATGCAGTGGCAAATTATGAACTTTTATGAAGGAGTTTATTACTTATTTGTATTAAATTTTTTTGGCTTCATTTTTATAATTTTGTGAAAAAAAAAATGTAGGATGGGTGAGCACAACAGGCAAATGTCTGCATCAAAGCCGACTGCGACGTACCGAGGTGGCAGCGGTGGCGGGGGCGGCGCAGCAGGCTACGGCTCTTCCCGCATGGAGGCAGATCGCCGCGAGCACGATGATAGGGATAGACGAGATTATGGCGATATAGACAGGTTTGTTCAGCAATTTATGAGTTGAAACTTTGAATAGTATGTCCCTTAACCTGTAAAACATTCTGTATGCATTGATGTTATCATATGAGTACTAAAATAGTAGTTGTTAAATTAGCATTTATAAAGAATTTCTAAAATGTATTTTCAGATACTCAAAAGACAGACCTGCAAAACGGGATGATAGAGACAGAGACCGCGATAGAGATAGAGAGCGCGAGAGAGACAAAGATAGAAGGGACAGAGATAGAGAGCGCGAAAGAGACCGAGACCGACGTGACAAGCACCGCGACCGGTCACGAGACCGCCACCGCCAGCGCTCCCGGTCCAGAGACCGCCGCTACAGATAGTACCACGCTAAAATCTTTCAATTTGGTCTAAAAGTGTAATTGACAAATAAAACTAGTAATAATGTTTTTTATTCTATCATTTCGCTGTACCTCTAAGAAGAAGTTAATAAAAGATTGGCAATCGACCGTGACTCAGTCGGTACCGAATTAAAAAAGAACTTGGTAGCCTATGTGTTCTTCCAGACTATGTTGTACATTTAGGTCAAATAACATCGAAATTATTTTAGCGGTTCTGGAGATAACTTCTATCAAACATCCATCTATCCATTTTAACATTTGCATTATTAATAGAAAGAAGTTACACTATAAAGTTTGTTTTTACACAAAAGACAAAAGAATTTACAATTCAGCATTTATTATAATAAAATTTGTAAATTAATGTTACATCAAGAATGTAATTTTGTATTGTATAACAAAAGAGATAGTAGCATCAAAGTAATTGCTATTGCACAAGAAATTGTTACATTAGTATCTGCATTTCAGCTTATACCTAACAGAAATAAATTACTCAAGATCTAAAACAGCTATGCAAATAATTCTTTCATCATATTCTAAGCTGCTGCGCCTTTAGTGTTCTCCTGTTGTTCAAACTTAGGATATTTGTTTTCCACATCGCTCCAAGTGATCCTGGCATTTGCTAAATCCCTTACAATAGCAGAGACATCTTCCAGTGGTAGACGCACTTGTCCCATGCTATCTCTTTCTCGCAAAGTTACAGAATGTGGTTGTTTTGTTGTGTCAAAATCTACTGTAATAGCATATGGAACCCCCAATTCATCTGTTCTGGCATACCTGCGCCCAATAGAACCAGAAGAATCATCTACTTTGTGAGAAACATCAACCAAAAGTAACTCTTTCGATAATTCCTTAACAAAAGGTTGAAATTCAGCATTGCCACTCAAAGGTAGCACAGCACATTTCATTGGTGCCACTGCTGGTGGAAGTGAGAAGTAAGTTCTTTGTTCATCACCATCCCTCATTTTAAAGTTATGCTCCAATATACTGTACAGGATTCTACCAATACCAAATGATGGTTCAATCACACTTGGAATTATTTCTTCTACATGAACTGTCTTTTCACTTTTCTTGACAGAAACAAGATTTGGGGTCAGTTTGAAAGACCCATTTGGAGTAACAAGATCATAATGTCCCTGAGTTGCAAGCTTATTTTCTAATTCTTCTAAGGCTGCAGGTTCTAGTGTTGCTAAAGTATCATTAATAATCTTGGCATCCTTCTTAAATTCCTTGCCAATAGCAGCTTTGTTTGAAACAGCTTCAACTACTTTAACCTGTTTTGGAGCTGGTAGTTTCTTCTCGGCAGCAAGTCTTATGCCTGTAGCCTTGGTGTGTTGAGTTAAATCATAAGCAGATCTGTCAGCACATCCCACACACTCAACCCATCCATAGCTAGTGAGACATTCTGCATCCCAACAATCGCATGCATAGTGAGCCATCTCATTACCCATGTGCTGTCTGAATCTCAGCTTCTTTGAATCAATGCCAACTGCCAGCATGTACAAATGAATCCTGGCCATGAAGTAGCCCAGAGTTTCATTATTAACAATATGTTTAGCCACTGCATCTCCAATTGTCATAATTTCTGCTGGCCTGCCTTGTTCCTGGTTGTCTGCAGAATACAGCAGCATTTTTGTATCTTTCACAGAATCAAACTTTGGATGGTCCTTTGAATCACAGAAGTGTTCAATTTCACACATAGTAAACTCTCTGACTCTGAGGAGGCCTGAGCGAGGAGATATTTCATTTCTAAATGAGTTACCAATTTGTGCAGCTGCAAATGGCAGACGTCCTTGATTGAATTCCAATAAGCGTTTAAAATTTACAAAGATACCTTGTGCTGTCTCTGGCCTCAGGAATCCTTTCACTAGACCTGAAGGCCCAATTTGGGTGTTGAACATTAAATTAAATTCTATGGGTGGAGTAAGATCATTTCCTGTTATGGGGGACTTCATGTTGAACCTTTCCATTAGAGCAGACATTTCATCTGCATTCATTCCATCGAGCTTCACTAAGATGTCTTCTATTTCAGATTTGAGTTCAGCTTTTGTATTCTTCTCACTTTTGATTTTTTCTAGATGAGCCTTAATTAGATGGTCTAAGCGGAAGCATTCACCTGACTTCACATCTTTAGTCATAAGATCAGCAAATCTTTCTACATGACCAGAAGCTTTCAAAACAGGTTCTGGGGTTAGAATAGAACAGTCAACTTCCAGCATATTCTCTTGAAGGATAAAATACTTTCTCCACAGTTGAATCATGTTACTTTTCAGAGCACATCCCATTGGGCCAAAGTCAAATTGGCCAGTAATACCACCATAAATTGCGAAAGACTGATCATAAAAGAATCTTCTTTTGATAAGATCTTCCATTTTTGCTCGATCAAATATTTCATCGCTAGGCGCAAGGCTTAGTTCTTTGTCTTCTAGTATTTTCTTACGAGCCTTCAATTCAGCAACAGCTTTTTTGATATCTAGTTCTGGTGCTTTCTCTTCCTTTAATTTTCTAACAAGATCGCCTTGACTTTTGACGCTAGCTCTCAGGGGAGCTAAAATTTCTTCGATTTTTGGATCAGCCATAATTCTTTCTCGTAAAGGATTAGGAATTTTTATTTTTCGGTGAAGTTTATTGCTGCCCCACTCGCTAGAAAATAACTTGCAATGAACTTGAACAGATGGTATGCGCTTACTAAATACACTACATTTATAGACGAATGATATAACGTTTCTCATTTATTACGTGAGAAACGATGTATTTATTGATCACATATGGAGTTAAACCGGTGACAAAGCAATCGCGTGTTCGGTGTTCGGTGATGAAGTTTCTAAGTGACAAATGTCACAGTGACTTATACGTGGCTGATCTTGGAAATGCCATTATACGATAAGAAATAAATAACAAACTTCGCACTGTACCTAATTTAATATAATCTTGAATTAAACGAAACAAGTATTTTTAATAAACGGTTGTTGTATTAAAAATAAATATTTTTATAATGTTTTAATAGCTTTTTAGCTCTTAAATGTAACATAACACTGGCAATATATGAACTAGCTCTATCTCTTTCGGACATTAAATCAATGCATACAATTATCATAAGATAAAGCGTGATGGGGATAGTTTAATTATTTGTTTTCTTTTTCAAATATCTCATTTTTGACAGCACAAAGAAGGCGGCCATTTTATAGCTTCTTAAAGAATAGGAACGAGCTGTAGTTTTCGTATAGCAAAAATTTATTTGTTCTAGTTTTATAAATTATTTCAAACTAGCCTTTTAAACTACGTACAAAACAGTATACGTATTTAGTGTAAGTTTAGTTATATTTATGAACTGAGCAAGGAGAAATGGACGATCCAAACAGGATGATGGCGCATAGCGGCGGGCTGATGGGACCGCAGGGCTACGGCCTGTCTGGGGAAGGTGCCCCTACGGCGGGAGAGGGTGAGGCTCGTAAACAGGACATAGGAGAAATTCTACAACAGATCATGAATATTACCGACCAGAGCCTTGACGAAGCCCAAGCAAGGAAGCACACACTAAATTGTCATAGAATGAAACCTGCCTTGTTTTCTGTGCTATGTGAAATTAAGGAGAAAACGGGTAAGCATTATTTGTGTATTGAGTTTAATTTAACAAAAAAAAAGAAAACATTTAACATATTAAGTATTTTTTGTTCATTTTTATTTAAATCAGTAACTTAGTACATAATTTATGTGCAGTGCTGTCACTTCGTAATACTCAAGAGGAGGAGCCTCCGGACCCGCAGCTGATGCGGCTGGACAACATGCTGATAGCAGAGGGTGTTGCGGGGCCTGAGAAGGGTGGAGGTGCGGGTGCTGCAGCCTCTGCGTCGGCCGCCGCTGGCGAGTGGGGTAAACACTGTCCTAATTAACTTATTAATAGTTGGTGTTGGATTAGGTGCATGCTATTGTTTATCCAAAGGTCATTATTGTTACATTTAAAAAAATATAGTAAATCAGATAAATAAATGAGAAATGAGTGATTTTAGCATTATTCCTATGTGGTAAATCATTGATATAGCTTATGGGCATTTTAAAATGATAATGGTTACTGATTTTTTTCATAAGACTATGTTATTATTTTATAATAAGTACACTATATATTTTTCATTTGGTGCTTAATGTTGGCATATTCTATTTCTACTTGCACCTTTTTGGGCATGGTTGATTAAATTGGCATGATTAAGTTAAAAAATTTGTAGTGATTTTCTTTGACACAAGATAGTTAATTGAATAGTGATTAATTGTATATAATAATTTAAACTGGTTTAATATGATAGCCATTTGCAATATGTTATTTGTTTTATAATAAAAATGCAAAGTTTACAAATTATTTTTTGCAAATATAGGCTGTGTACAACACTGTTTATTTGAGTATTATGAGTCTTAATACTTATTTTTCTTAGTAAAACAAATAACTTTTATCCTATGATAATTTCTATTTAAATATTTTTACATCAAAAAATGTATTAAATTAACTTTACCATGATTAGCACAATGCTGAAAAAATGGTTGGGAAATAGTAAAATTAATATTGACTTGTTTAATATGTAGTAGTCCTTGCAAGTGGCTAACTAACATATACTGGGATGGAGGTTGCATGTAACTCTTTCTGTCCTCCCATTTGCTGCAACTTAAGGCACTGTGGCTCAAGCAGATAACGCGATCGAGCACTCGGACTATCGCGCGAAGCTCGCCCAGATCCGCCAGATATACCACCAGGAGCTAGACAAGTACGAGAACGCCTGCAACGAGTTCACCACACACGTCATGAATCTACTGCGCGAGCAGAGCCGCACCAGGCCAATTACACCCAAGGTATGTGTAAAATTTCTGTGTCCTATGTCCTTTTTTTTTCAGAGGGCAATGCTTTATGCATACTCCGCGCCCCGTGGGGGACGCGTTAGTTATGTGGGATTCTCCTCCATAGCGGAAGTTATTTACACATCGCTGTATTCTCTCTCATACTCATATGTTTAAGAGATTTTTATATAAGAAAGAGAAGGTTATATTAGAAAAGGAAGGGAATAAAATGAAACAGCTTATTTGTTTTTCAATTTTCTTTATTTTCGTACAGGAAATTGAACGAATGGTTCAAATAATTCACAAGAAGTTCAGCTCTATCCAGATGCAGCTGAAGCAGTCCACTTGTGAGGCCGTCATGATACTGAGATCGCGGTAAGTGCAAAATTAAATGCAATATTGTATGTGTAAAATTATATCAAAATCATTTTTCATTAGTAGATACTATGAAATGCACCGCTTGGTCATATTCACTATTAATTCACATTAAACAAAGTTTGCTACTAAACAATCTTAAACAACACAAAAAATTTCCAAATCAAATATTAAAAAAAAATTATGCTTCCTTGATAGTTCCTAGCATTATTTCTTAGATCATAAATTAATCATCTCAATATTTACAAAATAATCCGTCTCCAGATTCCTAGACGCCCGTCGCAAGCGACGCAACTTCAGCAAGCAGGCCTCTGAGATCCTCAATGAATATTTCTACTCTCATCTCTCAAACCCGTACCCCAGTGAAGAGGCGAAAGAGGAATTGGCCCGCAAGTGTGGCATCACTGTCTCACAGGTTATTATTCACCCAAAGTGGGTTTTGTACTCCGATAATAAGTCTCCGCGAACCTTTGGTGGATTGGGTTGTTTAAGATTGCATATTTAAAAGTTATATTGTACCCAGGTGTCCAATTGGTTCGGCAACAAGCGCATTCGCTACAAGAAGAACATCGGCAAGGCTCAGGAGGAGGCGAATCTGTACGCGGCTAAGAAAGCAGCGGGTAAATACTGTTTTCATAAATAATTTATACTCAAACAATAACTTTATCGCGGGTATTTAAATATTATAATGTTAAAAATGTATCGAAATTTCTCCCCCAACTAGAATTTTTTTTATTCGCGTCATGTTTGACATATTATAGTCAATAGCTGTATAGCATAGATGACATGACGCGCTGTACACTATGGTTTCCGCACACAGACCTGCCTTGGATTGGCGCGTGCAGGCGCGATGCTAGCTCCCCTCCGGCCCGACCCACCTCGTATTACAGTAAACTATCATTATTTACGTCCTTATTGATATCTCTATCACATCTACACCCCCAATCATAAACAAAAAAATAGACATTGTATAATGCAAAATAGATTTTATTATACATTAAAGTTATAAAATATATATTTTAAAATCATAAATATGTATACTGTAAATATGGTATATAATAGTATTGGCACCCAGGGCAGCCATCTAATTATTTAAATTTTATTTAACCTTAGCAAGCGAAAGAGAATACATTATTTTAATCTAATATGCTTATATTCCCGTCTAGTCCCCATAAAAACTCCTCGTAGAAGATAAAATATGATGTGCAGGCCTTCGTTAACGAGGCAAACCTAAATATAATAAGATTGATGAGGTCGTTATTGTCTGCAGCAGCGGGGGCGTCACCGTACTCGATGGGGGCGGCGTCAGGCACGGCCACGCCCATGATGTCTCCGGCGCCCACACAGGACAGCATGGGCTACTCGCTGCCCGCGCCCGGCTACGACGCGCCGCAGCCCGGCTACGACCCCGCCATGGGATACGACCCCATGCACCAGGATCTCTCGCCTTAACTCTACTTGAGCTCTATTAAAGGTTATTTATATTTATTTTGTACTAGCTGTCGCACTCGACTCCGTCCGCGCTAAATTAAAAAAAATGAACTTGTTGCCTATGCGTTCTTACAACAGATCTACATGTATGCCAAATATCAGCAAGATTCATGCAACCGTTCTGGAGATACCTTCAAACATCCATTCATTCGAACTTATTCGCATTTATGAGATTAGATGTAAATTTACATTTTTATTAGAATTGGTAGTTTTATAAAATGTTTTTGTTGCAGGGCCCGAGAGTGCGAATGTAATCGTGCAGCTTCCACAGAATTGCCATTTACTACGTAACTTACTTATATCTAGTGAGCCTTAGCGGTTAGGACATTATGTATACTATGAACTTTACGAAACATTTTAGCTCTAATATTTTTGGACGGAACTTAAATTTGCCCTGTATTCTATTTGACTGGTGCACACAGTATTGTTTTTATATTATGTAACTTTATTTTACTATAACTAACCTTAAAGGCTGTTTTAAAATGATTCTAAACAAATTGATCTTGAAAGACTTCTTTTCGAAGTGATTTCTTCATTTTTACAAAGTTATAGAATGAATATATAGTATTATTTAATATATCTTCAATGTATACGCAGTTTAAAGTATTATTTCTGAACAGATCAGTGATTTATTAAAAATGTTATGCTTCGCTGGATTTGACAGTATTACGTCAATGGCGGGATCTCTTGTTTCTACGTTCACTAACCTTTACTATACGACGGTGGATATAAATATACGATAGATGTAAGCATATTTTAGTAGAGAATTAACTTTAAGTGAAGTTGTGTCCTGTCTTTTTGTGATTGCAGCTGTTTGATCCTCGAATGACTAAAGTATATATGTAAACCATTTTACATATGTTTTAAACAATTTCTTTGGTCTGAATATTTATCAAGTCTTTAACTTTTGCATATGAAATGTGAAAACTTGTGTTATGTGAACAATATAATTTTTAAATATTGTTAATTTTTACAAACACAATTTTTATATACTTTTGTAATTGTTTAGTTAAATGTCTTATATTTTGAGTTTTACAAATAAAAAAATGTAAGAAATTGTTTAAAATTACTGTAAAGTGTTGGAACGTTGTGATGTAGTGGCTGAGACGGGGAGAGGGTCGTTTTGTGTGCAATTTAATATTTTATTAGAAACGGTTGTGTTTACGCACACGAAGTATTTTCGTCTTAATCATGGTGTCCTATTAACAATAGCTATTTTTTATCAATCTTTTACTTTTACTAACCACTTTTCGTTCGCAGCGAACTGACGCGCACGTGTGTAACGTTGTTAGCGTCACAACTAAATGTTATATTTTTATGAGGTACTACCTTAGTGGCTTCTACTATATATTATATTTTCATGTATTTAGTAAATAAGTTATTATTTTATCATCGTTCTTATTGAATATACGAATAATGTAATACGAAATGCAAATGAAATACGAATAACACTTAGTGAATAGTTTGATTACGAGAAAAAAATATTATATTATATAGAATTAAGTTGATGTGTTCTAAAATCAAGATATCTGAAACAGTATACGATGAAATTTGAAAACTTTTAAATAAAAATTTAAATAAAATTGCTACCGATTGCAGAGAGTGCACCGCCGCCATGTCGACTATACAAAAATATTGCGCCAGTGTGTACTTATAAGTTGTACGGCGCGGGCGCTGGGGGCGGTGTGGAGCTGCGCACGCGCATGCGGCGGTGTGCGCAACATGTATACGACGACTTCATTGTTATTGCGACCATCAGATTGACTTAAATACATTTTTGTGTAGTTAACTATTTTGTTTTATTTTTAAAACCTTTGAACATCGTCAGAAAATTTTTCATTCTATCAGAATGGAATGTTTATCACGCTCATTAAAATTGCTAATCCATCCAGTACACCTTCATAATAATTTTCACATTTTTAAGCTTTATCTTCCTAATTTAGCTGAGATTAGGATAAACAGTTTAACCACTTACAGATTCTGATGATAACATGCTAAAGTGCTAAAAAAACTAACATACTGCACCTAATTATTCCTTTCTATTTCAAGTTGGTGTATAAAAGTGTATTTGGACAAAAATTTTATTGTATTTAATTCAATAAAATAGATAAAGTCTTTAAATTTCTGTTATCGCTAATTATTAGATAGATTTACCACTAGCGGTGCCATAATATTACATTTTTGAGTAACAATAGCTCAAAAATATATTTGGAATTCGATTACGTGATATGTTCATTTATTATCCATTGATAGCGATTGTGATTATGATAATACATGCAAAACAAGTCACATCGATAACAAAATGTTTTTGTTTTTGACAAAATTCCCTATTTATCATATTGTTTCGTGACTTAAAAATATGAGAAAAGGACCGAGACTTTTTAAACTGCCTGAGTCCTCTACCACGTTTAGAAGCACGAACAGTGACCTCTTGTCAACCTTTGACTCCCTTATAAATGTCCGCCTTTGATCCTTAGCGGACGACAAAAAAAACATCCAGTGCCTTTTTAGACACTAACCCGAAGACAAACCCGTAGCCCGAGAATTCGGGACAAACGCACAGGTGGCAATCTTACGTAGTAATTATTGTTATCCAGAGAGTTTAACCAAATGTTATCGATCCCTTCTAATAATTGCACTCCTTTTGGATAAAAACAATAACTTAATAAAAACTATTTTGTTTGTATATATGTTTATCAGCGTTGTCTTGACCTTCAACTCTGTGAGTAAGCAACTTCACGACAGGCATTCAATGAAAATGACTCGTTTGTCGTTGTCGAGTCAGTTTCGTGTTGACATCAGATCAGAGCGGTATTTTTCTTTTCATTGTATTATTTTTTTATATTCTTTACTTGTAATGTTAAGATCTATTAATGCTTTAACTAAAATCGTGCCAAGTACACAAAATTGTAAGTAGACAATCTACCATATCAATTGTAATACATAACCAATAAAGTAGATGACGAAACATGATATAAATAATAAGGAAAACATTTTGATGTAGTCCTACTAAGCTCGACTTTAATAATTTTTTTGTGGAATTACCATAACAAAAGATCAATTTTTGTGGAATAGGACCACAGATTATGTGATATGAGTGTTGGTCATAATGAAAACCGTAATTTAAAAAAAAAATTAGAACGATTTTATCCGCTTTGGTTACCCTTGTAAAGGTTTAAATTAAAAACAATACTTTTGTAATACTTCTTTAAAATAATACAACTGTAAATAAAACGCATGTCATTGAGTATAATTTAAAAATTACTTTAAAATTAAATTCTTAACAAGTGCCTTGTATTGCAGCAAGAATGACCAGCATACATAGTGCATACATAGAGGAAGTTCACGATGTGCCAATTTCCGTAATCACAAGGCCTTTCATTCCGGAACTAGATGAAAAAAAAGTACAGTCACTGATGGAAACTATACAAGTAAGCATTTTTTTTATAGAAGCAAATGTGTTAGTCGGTTTTATGTAGAGTTAATTAGAGATTTTTTTATTCTATCGTTGAACACGACTTGTTATTTTTATAATTATAATTTTTTATACAATACTTATTGATTTCCAATATGCTGTAGAAACGGGGTCCCCACGATTTTTTAGATTAGACTTTCCTTGTTCACAAAGTAATGTATTCGATCCGGCAGCAGCTGCACAACATCTAATCGTGTCGCTGTTTGTAACATTATCTATTGAGAAATATTATATTGAAAATCACTTTACTTCGATTGATTAGAATCTGTTCGTTTTCCTGATACAGTTGATCCCTGGACATAAAATCGCAGACCATAAAGAAGTGTTGCAAGGTCAAACCACACAATGATATCCTAACACTAGATATGTTTCAAAACTTATTTTGTATAATTTCCAATGTTTTATTTTGATTTTATACGCATCAAAAGTTGGCTAAATAGAAAATCACTTCATAATATTATTTTAGCTTATTAGCATTCAGGTAAAGCGATTCCACACAGTATTTTTGTGTATTGCTTACGTAAATTGACTTTGTAATAATATTAACTTTAGGCAATGTCAATTGTAGGTCGATTGAACGTTTGAATTTTTGTACATACTAAATATTTGTGATGAAAATTTTCGCTTACATTCTGATGTTAATTAGGATGGAAGCGAATATCAATAAAATTAAAATTAACTTCTAGAAAGAAGAAGAGGATGGTAAAGTACCTCCAATAGATGTATTATGGATCAAGGGCACAGAAGGTGGTAACTACTACTATAGTTTTGGCGGCTGCCATCGCTTCGCCGCGTACAAGAGACTGAACAGACCCACCATACCAGCAAAATTGATCAAATCCACTGTCACTGACCTGCAGACATATCTTGGCAGCAGCACGCCTAATCTAAAGTAAATGTTAAGTGTTAAGTTTTTTTATTGTTGTATTTTAACAAATATATAAATGATAGTTGTATGTATATTTAGGCCACGTTTATTTATGCAGCAAATAGATTTCGAAAACGAATTTCGCTTTTGAGCGTATTTGTATGTAGTGCTCCCATCTAGATGTGTTTATATCTATGGCATAATAAATATATTTATTGTAATGAAGAAATACATGAAGTAATTGTTATTTAATGCAGCGTTTCTTCTTAAAATACATTATGACGTATTAATTACTCTTAATTATTACGATATAAACCTCTATTGGAAAAAGATTTAGGTATTTTACGCAAGGCCATATACTTAATTTTGCCAATTAGTATTTAAAAAGATAATTTGTAATTAACAATAATTTTGCAGTATTTAAAAAGTAATTATCAAAAATTTATTTTAAATCAAAAAGAGAACAAATTAAGAATAATGATAACATATTAATATTTAAATCCAAAATGTGCATGCATATTCCAAATGCCTTTATTTATTTTTGGTATAAGATTTTTTTTTTACAATAATATTTTTGTATACGTAATAAATATACGTAATTGTGACTATATATCATCATATTCTGTTAATTGTTATTTGGTTATAAAATAAAACAAAGTTTGATTTCTCCAACCGTGTATTTATTTTGGAGTCGTCCTATCCAACTAGAGAACAATGAGATATGCTGCTTTTTTTCTTTTTATTATATTTACAAACATAATACATAAATAATATAAAAATACATTTACACATTATCATCACCCTTTCGACCGCTTCTTCCGCTCAAACAAATGAACACAAACCTATTTTTTAGAACAATAGCGCAACTTTACGTTTTTATGCCAATAATATTTAAAAACATACACAAAAAAAATCACAAAATCTGTGCGTGTTATTTTAAAACTTTAGGCCATTCTGTAAAAAAAATCTATTACAGATTGCAAAACATATTACATAATAATTGCGTTTTGTCTATATAATGCAAAAAAAAAAATCCAAAACAGTAGTCTATTGAAACCTTTTTCGAAAATTATTTATATTTTACTTTTTACACAATGTTTTAATGTAAAAATAAATATTTAATTTACAATTTAACTACAAAGCTCATTTATTTATCGTTCTAAATAAAATTTTGATTTTAACACCATACGAGTTTTTATCCCAAAGAACGGTCCTCTTTCCAACTGAATAGAAAAAATATATATCTTTACGTTGCAACAATCATATTTTTTATATGACTTCGTACCTGTACCATTTCTATCCACATAGTAACAACGTTCGAAACCACTGACCTTGAAATTCCACTGGACATGCTACAAGCCATTGTATTTTGTGCCTATTTCATTTTCGCCATTATTGCGGTGACGGTATCCTGATTGGATACTCGAACTATGAAACGCTTTATGTCGGAAAGAAGCAAAAGCTGTCATTTCCGAGCAGTGACCTGTCCAGTGGATATCTAACGAGATAAAGGTCAGCGCCCGAAACCACCATCGGCAAAATACAATTTCATCTTCCATATATTACACGAAATATTTTTATATCGGAAACTCGTCCTCACAACTCGACATAAAGCAGCGTTTAACCATTTATTATATTTTTTAAATTCACTACTAATTAATTTTAATTACATTGAAGCATTTAAATATTTTTTTTAATACATAAAATTTTAATTGTTATATCTATTTACAATTTATTATGTCGTGTGGGAAGTGGCTGTAGAATAATACCATTTCATTGAAGACTGAGACTAGAACGTTGCGTTTAAAAAAAAACACAAACTACTATTGACTCTATGGCAATCTAGCATTCAAATTTTTTCGCAAATGTTAATGGTCATTCTTACAGCCACTTCCCAAAATATGTAAAATTCTAAATCTAAAGTTTGACATATAGAAAATATTCTTTCAATATATTTTATCTATCTGGAAGGATATCTGTCATTGTTTTTGTAATTCCCGAGTCCATATAAATACCCTTTGTCTATTTTCCTAATAAATATTTAAAAGCAATACATTTATCAATGAAATAGAAAGATTAAAATGCTGTTATAATGCTCAGCATACATTTACTTATCTGAAATAGCATAAAAAAGGTGGGAGGTATATTTCTCTGTCACACCTCTTGTCCTCTTGTATGCTTCCTTCTCGCTCACTCTAAACAAGCAAAGATTCTAAATATTCTATTAGCATTTATATGGAAAGTAAATATTTATTGTACATTTGAAGCGTCCTTAACAATTCACACATATTAAACAACTAGCAAAGATTTCATAAATTTGCAACAAATGCATTTATCTAAAAATGGGCTATATAATACTCGTTGGAATGCATCGATTGTGGTGTAAACAGAAGTCACAAATAATTAAACAATTCAATAACAGCTGTAATATGTTTAACTTTTAAGACAGTCAATAATTAGGTTAAAGCACAATGCATTACCAAGATTGTCTATAATTCGGATTTTTTAAATAGCATAATGCTTTATGTAAACTACGTTTTTGAACTGTCCGTTTTTATAAATTGTAATCGAAAAAGCGAGGAACATTATTTATTGCACGTCTTCGGAACTTCATTATAATCAATTCAGCAAAATAGTAACGACATATCGTTGAGTTTGGCACTTAATTCTCACTATGGTTGCAAATTAAATAAAATTGATAAAACGTACTACATGCCAGTATTATTAATAACAAACTTATTGATGTAAATTATGACAGCAGTAATATTGTGATATGATTATGAAGTTTAGTTATTTAGTGACAGTTACAAATAACCTCGAAATTTTTAAAATTAATGTCTAAAGGTTATCAACAGTGTTGCCAACAACAAATCTAAAATTCCGCTAAACAACTTGGCATATTCTGTTAAAAGGAAACCGTTAATATTTTCTTGTTAAATAGGAAATATTTTAAGCTGACAACACTTTGTATCAGCAATACATTGAAACAATGGAATATTTTGATAGTACATCATATCTTTTATATTTGACTTAAATTATACGGTGGTATTTCATGTATTTACATATTTTTCACAACATTTCATTTGCTAATGATAGGTAAATATTTTAATATGATGTTATAAAAAAAAAACAACCTTATTTTAATTAAAATGTCATAGTTAAGTGTTATTTAGTCAAAATAGAACTGCATTTTCAAAATATACTACTCTATACTAAATTTAAAGCATTTTACGCACCATTGAATATATCCATAGTGCTATTATTTTTTTTTTATTTAGAAGAGAAGAGAGCAAAAGTTTTAACACATAGAGCCAATTGTATTTTGGTAAAAAAAAGTTCTGACATAAAACATTGTTACGTCAAATTAAAATGAGTTATTTTAATTCATATTTCCGATTGGTTCTTTTGATAATTCTTGTTCTATATGTACAACGTCAGCCATTAATTTATTTTTTACCAATTTTACGTATAGTATCGTTTTATTTCATTTCTGCGTTCATATTGCATTTCTATTTAACAATTACAGTATAGATATATTTATACGTTAAAATAAAAACATATGTCCTACAAACTAATAAATAGATTGAGATTTAATTTGTGTCTTCATATAACACAGGATGTTTTTTACAACTTTAAATTCACAATAGTGAACATACGCAACATCTGCATGCATTAAAATAGCAGCCTATTAAGTCAATGTAATAAAAATAACTTACTATATCTACTCCGTTTCTAAAACATCAACATTCATATAATCTTGTATGACTAAAGTTCGCTTGTCAATTTGCGAATTCATCTTAAAATATTCGAAACAGATATGAGTTTTACGTAGTAAGACGTAGTGAGAGCAATTTCTTTTTGTCATAGATTAAATATATTCTAGAATAGACTTTGACAAATATATTTTGTCTCTGGTTTTGAAATAACCGATTTCATCGAAATGTCCAATTCCATCGACACACTACTTGATAAAGAGAATTATTATATAGGTAAGGGGTAACATCAAATAACACTTACTCTTTTACATTGAAGAATAACCAAGTGCATGAGTCTACTCAGCCAATTCCAATATAGTCTTTTTCACATATAAAACTGCTAGTATTGAAGTATCTTCTCATAGCAGAATAACCGCCGTCACAAAACCAAATGTAACACGGTTTGTGTGCAATTGTAACCTCGATTCTAACCACCGTATGTGGGCGTGATGTAGGCGCGCGTTGTAGGCGCGTCTGTGGGCGGCGCCTAGACGAGGTCGCCGTCAGTTGGAGGTGGGACGAAGTGCAGCTCGCGCTCGGCGAGGCAGAGCTGGCATCAGTCCAGCGCGCCTATACATTCCGGCTCCTCTCGCACGCATTCCTTCGGGAAGTATCCCGATCGGTTGTCATCCTGTAAACATGTTTATGAATTGTTGAATTAAGACAAGCCTGCTTTTGCCTAATAAACGCCTATTGTTAATTTTCTTGATTAGATGTGATATTATATAAGTTGGAGAGGTAACCTTGTCCAGAGTCCTGCCCTTCCACCAGCCGCGGCTGTCGCCCTCCTTGCTGAGCACGAGCAGCTTGGCGCCGGGGCGAAGGGCGAGCTGCGACGACTCCAGCGGCCGGAAGTCATGGATCACCGTAGCCACCACGCGACGGAACGGCCAGCGCAGATTCGAGTTTAATCTAAAATTATATCAAATTTAAAACTTCTTTGTTTTATGTCGTCGGAATGAAACGTAATTTGTTACAAACGTAAATGTTTATAAATTCCCATATTATTTAGGTTAAAGTCACCAGTACTATACTAGCGAGTACTCACCCGACAAAGTTCTCAGCGAGGCTGGTGAGCTCGTAGTACGAGACGAGCTCGACGACGCTGCGGAAGAAGCGAGACTCCGAGAGGTAGTAGTGCGGCACCTGGTCTATGGGCTTGCGGCACACGCGCATGTGCTTCACCGTGTTGTCCGTTCTGAGGCAATAGACAACAAGCTTTAATTATAGCCTAAGAAAGGAAAAAGTAAAATTATAAACACAAACATTTAATATGGTCAAACATCGTAACAAAATAAGAAAAGAAATAGCATATTAAAAATGTGAACATGTACAACGACAAGGGAAATAATGTAGTTACTTTAAGGAGAGGGCGTAGTGCGTGTCTGTGGGGGAGTGCAGCGCGGCGCGCGGCCGCACGCGCAGCAAGAACGTGCCGTCCACGCGTCGCTCCAGGCGAGCTGTCGCCGTCTCGCGGCCCATCTCTCCCACATACCTAAAATATGTTAACCTATACAACTAATTTTTTACAAAAATATAATATTTTTATGGTCCTTCGAGTTGGATTTTCCATTTTGAAATCAATATCTCTAGAAATTATTTTATTGTAGTTTAAGCAGTATGAGAAAAATACTTGTGATGGTGTGTTGCATGTTTGTATTGTGTACTGACCACATGTAGTAATGCAGCGCCTGGTCAGGCTGGTGTGAGTGCGGCGGCAGTGGTGGTGCGGGCGCCAGTCCTCCTCCGCACCGACCTGATAGCGCGATGCAGTCCTTGTGCGCACACGCATTGCACACCGAGCACAGATACCCCTGTATGAATATAACGTGACATTTGTGATACATGTTTGTTAATACAATATTACGAAGGTGTGGTGTACCATATTACTAACCTGAAATATTCTGCCCTTGAGAAACTTGGAGCAGTGATGACAGGTGGCGGGCTTGTCGAACGTATGCAGCACGAACTTGTGGTTGGTACTGCGGCATCCGGAAGGTTCCAGATTGTCTCTATAAACGACACGCAAAATATAGTACCTACTAATTAAATTCCTTGTATTCAAATTTTATGGCGGCTTGAAGTTAGCTGCGAACCGTTATAACTGTTATTTCTATGGGAATAAAGTACAACCAGCACTTTAGTTAGAGATGCTGTTTCATTGCAATTTCATCACAGCGTGTCGTGCGAAATGACTCAATGGATTTAGCCACTTACATGGCATCTCTAATAGCCTTGATCCACTTGCGGCGGCAGTCTTCAGTGCGCGCGTACAACGTGAATGTGGCGCGCTTGTTGCGGCGCACGAGGTAGAAGTGCGCCGCCCACCGCGACTCGCCGCGCAGCGTGCGACGCGCGTTCGCCTCCTCCACGCGATACTCCGCCAGCCGCACCCCGATGCGGTACGAGTACTGATTGTCCTACACACAAACATTATACATTAGTAAGTTTACCAACACTGAAATATCTTCTATTATATATCTTCTTTTAAAACCAACGAACCTTGACAGGTTTGCATAGCAGCATGAGCTTATCGAAGACAAAGACGTATCGCGAGCGTAGTTTCTGGTCCTCGTGAGCCTTCACTTTGAGCTCGCCGTCGAGCAGCAGCCGGCCGTACGCCGCCAGCCCCGCGCCGGTCGCGCCCAGCTCCCCGTACTCCCAGTCGATTATACTCTCCTGGTATCATAACGGCACATTCAAATTTACAAAATCGCAAATCCCATCTAAAATTTATTATAGAACATTTTCCTACCTGTACTTTGGAAAGTAACGCCAGTACTTCGCTGTCCCTCTTCACCTCGTTGATATACTGTGCCACATCAACCATCGCCTCTTTCGCGCGCTCCAGCCCACGAAAATCTTCGTGGTTCTGTAATAAATATTGTGACAGAAATATAAATGAAAGTTATATTTTGTGATTGTGAAGTGTAGGCATAGTTTAACGTGGTTATCGTACCGGCTGCGTCTCGTGCACCAGTTTGTCGAGCAGCAGGTGGTACTTGAGGACGCGCTGCATCGGCACCGACAGTATGTCGCGGAGCTGTATACGACCATCGCTGTGCTCCTTCTGACATTTCTGGAAAACAATCTTTGCTCGCTTACGTGTTTATTTATTCGTACAATGTTGGTGGTAGTGTAGTGAGTTTATACCACTAGTTGTTTAGCGAAGGTGTTGTCCCTAGCCTCGAGGGTCTTGAGCGTGTCCTGTGCATGCGTGAGGTTGGAGCAATAGTCTCCGTACAGCAGCAGGCGCTCGCGCCACGCCAAGAACACGTCGGCGAGCCGCGGCGCTCCCCCGCCCGGCACGCACGCCTCCGTCGCCAGTCGGAGCTGACGCAGCAAGCCGGAGTGCGTCTCGTGCAGCTCCTGATCACGTAAAACAATTCCTTCTAACATGTTCCATGAATGAATGACAACCGCAGAGGGTCCTTTATCGTATTTTAAGATGGTTTATAGCTAAAAGATTTTCCGCTTTCATTTTTGTTTAACAACTTTTATCGATTTCCTTGTAAGTTGTATTACCTTTCACTATATGTTATTTGAAGAAAATTCTCACCTTTATACCAAAGAATATAACTTGCAAGTCTTGAGGTTTGAGGTAGGGTGTCAACGGCCTTAGGAAGTATTTAATTATTTTGCTCAGTACGTCGACGTAATTGCATTCCGTGTCTACGAGCTCCCTTATAACGTAATCTCTCTTCTCTAGACTATGCGACGATGTTGCCAGCTGAAACACACAAAAGGGTATATACTCGTTGATTTTACAAGTGAAAGTAATGCATGCATTGAATTCGAAACATTCAAATCAAAAATTAACCATTCTAAGCGTAATTTTACGAAACATTGTAACTACGAACTATCTAGACTACGAGGCAAATAAAAAATAATGATACCAGAAATAATGAGCGAATGAATAATTCACTGTATGGTCGGAATGCCGCGCGGAACTTTTACTCGTCAGCCGCTGCGTTGCGGTTCCTAACTCAGTCATGAAATTTCTTTTCCCCCCACATTTCGTCATACCGCCGCCGCCGAAAGTTGTTCAATATTTTATCGCAAACGTTGCCGAATACTTTTCATTATTTGCCAACATTTTCTTTTTAACTTTCGATATCGCGAACTGTACGCACGTAATTGAATTTACGTAACGTTACTTTTCACTACGACAATGAGTTTTCTTTTTTCTTTGTCATTCAAAATACGTCACTATTGAATTTAGCCTTTCATAAATGTTGACAAACACCAAGATTCAGTAATTGTTTTGATTTTTGTTATTATCCACGCATTATTTCTGGTAACACTAAAACTACTATAGCATGTATCACTAACTACTCATACTTAACAAAGCCATGTGTTGCCTTAAATAAAAAAGCATTAACTACTTAATAAAGTAAACCATATTTAACTAATGCCAACTTATGTAACTCTGAATTAAAAGGGAAATTAGAAATATTAGTGAGTAGCTTTGGTCCAGTTAGAGGAGACAATAATTTAACTTAAGTCTATGTTAGTTACATAAAATGTAGAGTTATGTTGATAAGTCATATTCAGTACTTTGAAGGTATAGAAATTAAGACATTATAATTTTTCCTTAATAGAAATTTTGTTTTCTTTTATAGCCAACATTTATTGTTAGTAAAATAACATGTGTATATAAATTTTAATGAGACAATTAAATTATTTATTCCAAATTAGTATATTAATAATTTTTAAATGTTAAATTACATATGAAATATACACGCGGTAACTCATTGTTTGTTTAGGATACATTTTTATAATGCAACAAGCGCTGAGAATATTATGCGGTTTTGTAATAAGTTTCTAAAGGTTTCTAAGCTAAAATGTGTCATATAGAATTAAGTTGCCAAATACAAGAACAAAGGAGTCGCAGAAGTTCTATTATCTATGTCTTTATTATAAGACTTCTAATTAATTAAAAGTAACCAATATTTTGATTAACGACAAACTGTTATTCACATTATTTTGCTTTAAACGTTTATAAGTTGGTACAACAATTACTACTTAATTACATAATCAATTATGTAATATTTAGAAATTCAAAATTTATATTAAGACAACACACGTCTTTTAATAAATAAAATAGAGAAATAGAAACCAATAATAACACAGGCGTACAGCGAAAGCGTTGTTCTGCAGCGAGTGGGCGTGCGCGGCGTGCGCGTGGGGTGCGTGCGCGTGCGTCGTCGCCGGCCTGAGCGCGCACAGGTCGCGGTAGATCTCCTCGTCTCGGATGCGCGCGCAGTAGCTCGTGTACTCGCTCACGTCGGCCACGCGCGGTGGGCACGCGTCGCCGCTGCGCACGCCGAACACACACACGTCAAACACATACGCTCTAAGTCTCCACTACATGCCCACCCACCCTAATACCTCGTGTCCTAACTGCCCATTACATTGTATACGACACATTAAACAACGCCAAAACCAACAAACTAAGGTAGGTTTTAATTACGATTGCCAAACTTGGCTATAAAAATAGGTCACGGCTTTTGGTTTTTGTAGATACTTCAGACCACCATTAGGACAACCATAATGTTCTCATGCTCAAAAGATGTACGCAAAAAATATGTTTTTTTTTCTTATTTGAAAATTAAACACGTCAATGTTATTGCTCAATAATTTTAAAATGCCGATATTAGTAATTATTACTTTTAAGATTGCTTTACATGGGAATAACTTTAATGCGCCATTTACAATTTTTACGCAGCAGCAGCAATATTCTTTTGTATTTTTTGAATACAGAATAATAATTTTATGTAAAAACCATCCATAATAGTGGCATTTAAATGCTCACACAAGATTTGTATGATAAATCAGTCTCTATGAACATCGTAATCTCGAATGTTATTATACTTTCTAATACCCATATTCCTCCACCATTACCATAAAATACATTACGAGTAATTAAATACCAAGAACTAACGTAAAACGTTACATCGGTAACGATCTCATATAATTTTATAGTAATAAACTTGCGCTATAAAAAATGACCTTAGTGGAGCTCGACCTTCATTTAACGGCCCGTTTTGGCAAAGGCGAAAATTGATATCACTATTGTTAGGGCAAGTGTACACTGACCTATATTTGAAAAGCGCTCGAAATAAATTATAGAATTTAACGGACAGGCAACGAGCGCAAAGGGACGGGCAATGGACATCCGAACGGAATTCTGATACTTCAGCGGATGTACCCGTACTCTCACTTGGGATGTACAATGTATAATTTTACTTTTTAAAATTAGTCATTCTTTTGAATTTTAAGGTCCGTAAAAGCAATAGTCAAAATTCATTATGCCGAAATTGATAATATATTTAACTAAAAATGAGATAAAACTTATCTAACAAATACTTCCGCTAGAGAATTATTATTTTTTAGTGAAGTATGAATCTCTTCATTGCGCTAAAGTCTCACTTTGTAATTAGATCACGATATTAGTGTTGGAACAAATATTTTTGGTTAACATTAAAATTTTCATTTATAACATTTAGTCGATTAAAGGTAGGCAACGCATATGCAATTGCGTATGTCTATGGGCAACGATCACTTCGCTATTTTAGCGATTTCAGGTGGCCGCTTGCTCGCTTGCCACCTTATGATATAAAAAATATTTTTCGATACTTTAGTCTTTTGAATCCCTTGGTAAAATTGGCAAAAGATAACGGAGCGTTAAAGCAGATAGGACGTGTCAAGCACATGGGGGAAGGGCATGCGGAGTACGTGCCTACTGGCAACACTACATCCGTTCAATGGTCTAAATTGTGTCAACACTGTATAATGCCATCCAAACTTAATGAAGGCTCGCAATTTCGCAAGAAATACGCACTATACAATTTTAGGTATCCGCGCAATGTAAACGATGCTGGGGCACCGTTATAGATGTTTTATTCCAGTCGTAGTGAGCCTAACTGGCGCTCACCTACGAAGAAATGCGAAGCGAACTTCGAACTGACATAAAGTTTGCAACTCATAATACCTAGCATCTAAATTGGCGCGTAAGTACTAGGGTATTAACGGGATTCGCGTCTTCCGCGAATGTCTAGGACCAAATTTAGACAGGTATGCGACAGAAATAACACAATTAAATACACCGGAGAACTTACAATTATTATTATTATTATTTTTTTATATCAAAAGTTGGCAAACGAGCAAGCGGCCACCTGAAATCGCTGAAATAGCGAAGTGACCGTTGCCCATAGACATACGCAATTGCATATGCGTTGCCGACCTTAAATCGACGGAGGACAGGTTGCACAGAAAGAAAACATCTTCCCTTTCCATGCATCCTCTCATCCGGAAAGTCCACTTCCACTTCCCATCCTTTCCTTATAAAGAAAAGGATGGGAAGGGAAAGAGGACTAAATTAGGCCTCCGGGACGCACACTCATCAGACGAA
Source organism: Papilio xuthus (assembly GCF_000836235.2). Lineage (NCBI taxonomy): Eukaryota > Metazoa > Arthropoda > Insecta > Lepidoptera > Papilionidae > Papilio > Papilio xuthus. The sequence continues at coordinate 6,668,032 of NW_013530969.1, forward strand.
ACGCGGAATTGCTTCCACTTCACGCCTGTCTTCTGTGTGGTCGTGGTATTTCACCGGGCGAGCCAGGCCGATTTGTGCGAAGATGTTAAAGCGGGCTCTACCACTGTTAAAACATGGCTTAGTAATTCTCATGTTCTAAATAAACATATTTCTTTACTAAATATACAAAACAAAATTTCACTTTTCTCTGTTTAGTATAAAATATCAAGTTTTAATATATGTACCTATAGATATATAATCTTATTTGCAACCTTCGCTGTTCATAAAAATATGCGAGCGATTATCTCGTCATGCAAACTTAGTCGGAACGAATTCGGTATGACATTGAAATTTGACGTCAGAAGTGTTACAAAAATACATATACGAAAATATTATCGGATGTAACAATCCTTACCGCTTATATACCGCGAATATACACAACAAAAGATTTTTTCAAAGTAAATGAATACAAAGGTCGATGTATTCGAGCTCCAGTTTCTTTCATTTAAATTAGAACCATAGAGATCTTTGTATCTTCAGCTAAAAACACATTTTAATAATGGTACAAAAAATACTGTGGACCCCAACCTACGATATACCTATAAAGAAGAAATTTCAACATCGTTTCATCTAATTAGATCTATGGAAAAATAAAAAAAAATCTATCTATTAGATTTTTTTTCAGATTTTTCTATAAGACAAACGTTGTTGACATTCCTTTAGTTATAAAAGAAAACAAAAAAAAATAATGTAAATAAAAAATATACAATTCGTAGCCAAAGTACTGAATTTAACATATAGGAGGTACATCATGGCACGCACTATAAATAATACCAAGCGAATAAAATTAACCCATGCTGTAGTAAGCCACTTTCATTCGTCTTCATCAACAGGGATTTGTCAGCTCTAAACACAGCCATAACAATTTTATGCAGCGCCGTTATACATGGAATACGTCCCGCAAGGTTTAAATTCCCTTGCAAAAAAACCCCGTTAGCGTTCCAGGAATACTATCATGTAAGAACTTAAGACAATTTATCGTTATACTTCGAATTGTGATAACGTACAGAAAACTCGCTCTTATCAACAATATACTCATTGTCATTTCGATTTGTACGTAAAATATACAAAGAATGCAAGTAAAATTTATTTTAAAGTGGAGTTTTTTATCTATTGCCAGTACGCTTAACGTGTATAGATAAATGATGTGCATGTACAGATATGAATTATATATATTACTATCTTATGCTATTACTAGCTGTCGCCTGCGACTCTGTCCTCGCAGGATTAAAAATAGATGTTGGCCGATTCTCAGACCTACTCAATATGCTCACAAAATTTCATGAGAATCGGTCAAGCCGTTTCGGAGGAGTATTGAAACGAAAATTGTGACACGAGAATTTTATATATAAGATAAAAGCGAATGTTTTGGATCTCGCTGAAATTTGGCATACACGTATAAACATAGTCTAGAAGAACGCATAGGCTACTTACTTTTTTTGATACCGCGTGGACGAAGTCGCGGGGGACAGCGAGTGTACTCATATTTCTCTAAAGCCAATTGCGAAATGACATAAGCACATGTTTATCAAATGATCTACCTCAGAAATTATCAAGGAATAACTAAGAAATTACATTTATATATTTTTCATTGACCGAAGACGAAACTAAATTGACACAAAGATTGAGTGAAATGTTCTTTTCCAGTGTTGTTTGCTTATCGCATTATTTAACAAAAGAAACTACAATACATATGATAATAAAATAGACTGATCTTTTATTAAAATAACTCTACAATTGTCTATAATAATATAACCCTTAATATTTTCCAACAATCCATTAATGTTCGCAGTCGCACCACTCACCCAAGCTCATCCCCGACGGACGGCGACGTCGACGAGACGGATCAGACGCGGAGGCGTAAATGTCAATGTAGTATAAAGCATCCTAATTAATCTGCTAGCCTTTATATCTCCTCTGAGACTAGAAATCCATTAAGCCGATTAAAATTAGATCGGACATGAATTAAGTATCGATTACATTTAATTAATTACTTAAGTTTACTTTACTTATAAAATACTAATAATAAAAGAGAAATGAATATGTAAAACTTTTCATTCTTTAACACCAGATAAAGGTGATTCAGAATACTACTTGGCTGTTCACTAAACTCCTTGATTACTCCTATTATTCGCCGAAGAAAATAGTATTGTTATTAGTGGGACAAATGACATTATTTTATGAATAAGGTATATCAGATATCTGATAGACTGTATCTTTAACATAATACATAAAAGGTGAGGTATTCGAGCGAGTGGTTTAATCACATTGCGTCCATGCAAGTCGGTATAAAATTGCACTTAAGTGAATTCAGCTCAACACGTGGGCGTCGGCGGGGCGGCGCGGCTGCGGAGCGAAGCGGGTGGGGGCGCGTGGCCCTCACACGATTCGATTTTCTCAATTTATAGACGCAGGGAGATTGGACAAATTGTTCAAATATATGCTTTCACAAACACCGTAAATTATTGTTTTAAAGGTTATACCAAAAATATAAACAAAAGTCACTCTATAAACGTTGATGGCTGGACAAGAGACGACAAAATTATGCAAATAGTTTTTATTTCTGATTATTTAATTATGTGTTTGCATAGTTTCTTACATTACATACAGGATTAAAACAGGTAGACAGCATGTGTTGCTCAAACCGAAGATTGGTATGCTAATATTAAAAATATAATTTAAGATTGGTGTCATGAGAAAAAATATGACTTGTTAAGAAATGGTATCTAATTAGAGACAGAAATGCCTTTGTTTTTTTTACTCTTAATCTAAAAGCGTGTTTGGTATTTCGAAGAAAATGTAAAAACGAAAACAGGTATAAGTGATTTCCAGTAAATTGGTTTTATTAATAGTTCTTTAATCAAATCGCGATGTTTTTCTATAAATAAAACGTAATGGACGAAAAATTCCGACGAAACATTTTACTCGACGAATTCTTTAGTAAACAACCAATATATTTTGCTTTCATAGGCGAAACATACACTGACAGTTTAATGTATAGACAAATTTCTGTAAAAGTATTGTCTAATCTAAAAATAAAGAACACCTTTTATAATAATTTATAATACGAAGGTGCCCACGACCAACAAAATATCCCTTGAGAGACCTGCTATTTTGATAGACGGAGAGGCTGCACTCTGCTTTAAATTGTTGTAGAAAGCAGGAACATCTATAGGTCTATAGCACAGAAGATTCATATTCTTCCTGAAACTCGTTTATATTCAGCCAACCATAATTCCTCAATAATAAAAGCTGTTATTGATGCTGAATTCGCTGTAACGTATAAGTAGATTGCAGTTGGTATTGCTTCCGCTGCAACAAGAATGTTATAACTAGAGGCCAGTGTGGCAGTGGCCACTGGCAAAGAAAGTAAGCCGTTGCCACGTGCGCGCTCATAATGTTAGATCATTATCATACGGGAGCCGACTGTCGTTGTCGACTGAACGCACATCGCACATCCGGCAACTCGGCACGCATGTGACACACTCGCAAACACTACATTCATTATTTATATGTATACTAACTTGTTTCGCGACTTTGTCTACTTAGAAAATTATTATCGAATACATGAGAAAATAAAATGTCTACATATAGAGATGGTACGTTAAGCTTATCGAGTCGTTTATAAATTAAGCAATCTGCGGTCATTCATCCTAAATCCGGGCGAGCGAAAGTAATTTAAGATTATATTTATATCTCAAACGAACATATCGTTTCTGTTTTTGTCTAAATTAAATATTTACAACGTAAAGCGTACGAAGCAATATTCATTGAAGACTGAGATATATAGAACGGGGGCGTTGGGTTTGCTTTTTCTACACAATCGTCTATTTTAAGCGTGTGTATTCCATGCAGAACGGCGTAAACAAATTTGGGAGATGGAGCAGCTGCTACAATTCACACACCGGCGCACGCAGACCTTCGCACCATTCGCACAACCACGGCCTACGCGAGTTTTATCAATGAGCGTTTCCACGGCTGTAAAACTCGTATAAAATCATACTGTTATGTCTTTTACTCTACGTGAAGAAATAGGTTTTTTTTTGAGTGAAATTTCACGGTCAAGGAGACAAGATTTTTGATTAGAATTTTCATAATTAAAATTTTACAGATTTGACAACATTTTACATTTATAAGTTAACACTTTTTTTTTTTAAACAGAAGAGGCAAACGAGCAGCGGGAACACCGAGGTGTTTAACGACGATTCCACTAAGTTTTTCACATAAAAACTCGCACTTTCGAACTGAACTCACAGGACGAGTCGGTGGCTCTGAATGTATTAAGATGTGAATATTTTAAAACTATATTTTGTTATTTAACAAATAACTTTCAAATAAATTCAACTTGCGGTAAATATATTCAAATTGATGATAGTATCACCGGATAGAATAATCAATGTTGAACACAACCTTACGTAAGGCTGCATAACATTAACATATCCAAGGCGCGTGCGCTAGTGTGTGAACATGGTAAGAATGTAAAATGGAATGGCCACCTCGGGCATAGCGGAGGTGAACTTGACATAGCACAGGTCTTCATATATCTCCTCAACTCTATCTTCACAGGTTGCACTGGGTATTGTAAACTGCACCCAGGGCACTTCAGCGGGCCTCTCCTGGGGCTCATTGCCAGCATATTGTGTTACTTCGAGGGATATGTTCGCGCTACTATAATTTGATAATGTGTTACATAGAATCATTGAGTGGCAACTGATGTAAACTATAATACAAAATTACTTACGTTGATTGCAGATCTTTATATATCTCTTCTTCTGATTGTGTCCGATGAGCTGAGAATGGCCTGCAAATAAATACATTTTTTGTAATTTTAAATTATACTATTCCACAAAAGCACATATTCTGTGCATTATCTGTAAATATAAAATTTGCTTTTGGCACTAATGCATGCAAATAAATGTGCTTTCATTTTATAGAACATATAGATTAGAACAGTTTTATATTCGTTTTATATTTTGTATGTTTAAACATAAAAATTCAAATTATTGCTACATAAATATGTAAAATATGAACTTACTTAACATTTTTAGCCAATGACTTAGGACACTGGCTGAGTTTGGCCAGCGTGCACAGCACTCGATGGAAGTTAGACAGATCAAAGAGCATTGAAGGATCAAAGAGATCTGTTTCTCTTAGCTCAAAAACTTCATGACATGATCGCAGAAATACTTTTATGTTCCTCATACACAGAAACTGTAAAGAAGTATTTTTCTATGTTATAAATGTTTAATAATATAAAATAACATGAGGTATTATTATAGCAAAGTTGAAGGTTAATTTTCAATTACAACTAAATAACTACAATTAAATAATAATCTTATTTATGTTATGATCAAATGTAAAACAATACTCAGTTAATAAAAATTATTTGTATTATTGATGCAAGTAAGGGGTTTTTCCACACTAGAATAAATTATTATTTGAAAAATATAAGAGTTAATAATAAGATAAGGAAACAACATGTCAACAGGTTTTTTTTATAATGGCTTTTGATGTTAGTTTTTTTTGTAGCAATATTATTTAATTTTCTAATGTTTAAAAGCAATTAAATAGGAATAACAAATGTTTTTGAGTTTAAAGTTTTATTGATGAATTTGAATCAAATTCTAATAAGATTTAAGTACTGATTCTTTAAAAATCTTCATAGAATATTGAACCTGATGGTTATTTTATTTTGACATTCATCGTTCTGAGCAAACTTTTAGAGAATGCTTTCATATTGTTGACAGAGTTTTCCTAGCAACTATATAAGGTATTGAACTAATTGACCCAATTAAAAATGTTTACAGATAAGAAATCCTAGAATTAAGATAACTTAAAATTGTCTCTAGATAACTAATGACATTTTAACCTTAGAATTGATATGAAAATTCTAGACATAGGAAGTATGTATTCATACTAGACTTTGCATAATTATAACATAAATAAAAAGGAATTAATTAATCTAAAAGTTATCAGGAAATGCTGAATAGATGGAAAGATGCTATCATTGCTGTGAAACTACAGATGCACATAACATAAATATAATGAATATGTAAATGTAACATTCCTTCATTCATTCATGCCATTGATAACAGTGAAATATATTCATTGAATTGTAATACTTTACACAAACATGAATGGGACCAAACAGAACTCACTACTGCATATATAATTAACATCCATGTGATAAATATGGACAATGCTGGTCAACTGGGACATAGTTATATAACAGTTTTTTTTATATTAATTTTGTAGTAATATATGAGATTGTGTTCCATGTATGACCTTCAGTATAACTGGAGAGCATAAAGTCTTTAATATCTAAAGAAATAATAGATAATTTAAAGAACTTATCTACGACTATAGAAACCATTAAGGCATACTTTATTGATTTTAATTTTTTATGTAGGCAGATTGCGAGTTACTGCTAGCATACCTGGGCCATTTGCGGTCTTTGGTTTACGTCTTTCATATCGATACAGCCAGGATGCAATACGTTCAATAGATTGCATAGTAAAACACCGTCCCGCAACGTATAAGCCAAATCGTGTATAGTGCTCGTCTCCCAATTTGCCTTGTGGTCCGGTCGCAGCAAGCCACATCTCGTCAGCCAGGACGCGCACTCGCGCCACAGCTCCTCGCCGCCAGCAGCCATTATTTACACACACACTACACTGCACATCGATAATATCTGCAGCAACCACTGCTTTTTAATAATCAACAGGCCATTATTAACAAGGGTTAATTGATAATTGACATACAAATTGATACAACAAACACGACAGCCTCCTCCGCTGGATAAAATAATTTTGACAACTATTTCCCAGTGTAGCCGATGTAAAAAAATGACACTTGTGGCTTGTGACGGAATTTTATTATTTTTTATCTCAAGGAAACAAAACAACTTTTCAAATCTTTGTACAGTATTTCTTTTATTTTAGATAGCTAATTAATAATTTCTCTTTGACTTAATATTATTCATATTCAAAATAGGTCAATCAATAAATAGCTAGAAAACTTAATTTTTGAATAGCAACATTGTGGAAAGTGGAGTGACGCGACGTGCTTGTCGAACGAACGAATTTTTATAAAATTTTGTTAAAAGTGATAAAATATCAGTAGTGTCTTGGATTATTAGCTAAAGAAGCTTCGGGTAAGACTTTTATTTATAAATATAACATTATTCTTCGCCAAGTATTTGCGAATTCACCAACCGCTTATCTTTGACACACCCATGTATTTTCATGTTGAATGAATTTGTACTTTCAAAATATTTTCGATGTCAAATAATTGTGAACGCATAGTCAAAATTAAGACGATGTGACTCTAAAAGTTTAAATTGATCTAGAAATCTATTTTTAGCCCATCCCATAATCCTTATTTGGTTTATTTTGGAGCATTACGTCATTGTATATAAGAGAGCAGGACGTATAGATGGAAGGTAAGTATAGTAGAGGTACGCCGGCTGTTACCAGCGGCGTCGGCGATGCGTGCCGTGGAATCTGGAACATCGACGTCGTTTGCCTCGCCCATGTACTTTCATCCTTAATTGATAATTCTATGTTGTCTCGAGATAACGCTGTCTGAATGCCGATAGTGAGTACTGCACTGCACCAAAGTTATTGATTAGGTATTTTTACAAACTTTCTTAAGAAAAAATTATCATTGCGATTATATAAATTAAGATATGCCAATAGGATTTGCCATTAACATTAAAAAAAACTGTCCAATAAGAAGATAAGTTTCTTTATTCAAATAGTTATTTTATTTTGAACATTGTAAATGTATATCAGAACACTTGATAGGTTTCTTGACTCTGTGTGTAGTTAATTACATCAACTTGGGTATTGATTACAATGAGTTTTAAATTTCTACTGCTATCAATTACTTTGTAAACATAATTAATTTTTTATTTTGTGATATTTTTTTTTTATTTTAATTATAATGTTAATAGATAATTTATCAATGACTACTGAATACTCCAAATTATATGAAAATCTTTATAATACTCCAACTACACAATAACACTAATTCATCCAAATATTGTCATATTTTAAATAAAGCATGAGTAAAATAATGCTTAAGATGGTTGACTTTGCCAAAGATTCCATTTTATGCAGTAATCTACTGTTCATATCAAAACATTGTCATTATCAAAATCTGTAATGTCTGCCTATGATGACTCACAAGGTTTTGTGATGTAATGCAGGGTGTGATGTCAGTGAGCCCGACCTTTACTGACATGTTGCTAATTTATGTTATTAACTGTCATGGCGGCTCAAATTCCTTTTAGAAAAAGTAAAATATTTTCTTTACTGAAATTATTGTATAAGAGGCATTCTTTACTTAATATAATATTTTTTCAAGATTAAGTTTAAGAAAATTCATACAAGCTGGTTGATTTTTGTTGTCTTTGCTAGATGATTGCTAAACATTGTTTTTTTTTTAGCTCTTCTATTACTATATCCTTCACATTTGTCTTATTTATATATCTATTTTAATACACTTTTATCTTCTATTGTTGTAGCTGCTTTAATCATGGAGCAGATCCCGCCACCTAAGGAGGTGAAAATCCTCGAAACAGCTGAGGATATCCAAGAGCGCCGTGAACAGGTATGCTTCTTTTTTTTTAAATAAAACCATTGACTTCCAGCTAGGCCATCCAGCAAAGCATATATGTCTGATTTCATTTTTGTCGTAACAGTAGTAATTGCTAACCATCCTTTTGATATCTCATATATTAGTAAAAACGGCACACTGCCTGCAAATTAATCAGAAAGCAATATTTTGTTCTAAATCACTTTTATTTTGTTAGCTAATATTACCTCATCCATCTCATAGGTTGGGGTTTTTTTATCTAATCACCCGTAGATTTGTGTTATTAAAAATGTTGAAGGTCAAGTGCACACATCTAGTAATTAAAACATTTTTTTTTATTTATCTCATTAGAGGTGTCATAAAAATTATGTGAATACCAAAAATGACTTTTTCAGTACCGTTTGCAGACTTTCCGTAAACAAAATTTAGTGGGCGTAACTGTTTTCATAGGCTAGCATTGTTGTACTTGATTTATTATTAAGTATATTGACTATAGCATAATCTTATTTGTTTTTTTTATATATTTTAAGGAGTTGACAAACCTATGAATAATATACCAAATTGTGTTACTTAATTAGTTGTTAATATGCACTTAATTGCTTCTATTAAATGTTAGTTAAAACAGATTAATTAAATGTTCCGATCAATTACATATTCCCAAATTAGATTTATTAATTTGTCACCTGTACATATTAACAAGTAAGGTTAACATCAGCAATACTAAAATGTCTTTAGGGAACCTTGGTAGAGCTAGGCTTTCTAAAGTCCTGTTCTGAACTAATAATTACCTGAAAAATATACTTTTTTATTTATTATTTACTATTACTTTGTGATGTTAGGTGCTGAACCGTTATGAAGACTTCAAGCAGGAGGCACGCGCCAAGCGTGAAAAGCTGGAGGACTCGCGCCGATTCCAGTACTTCAAGCGCGACGCTGACGAGCTCGAGTCCTGGATCCAGGAGAAGCTGCAGGCCGCCAGCGACGAAAGCTACAAAGATCCCACCAACCTGCAGGTAAGACCTCTTAAGATGTCCTCTTAAAAATTTGGTTCACGTTTTATGTTCTAAAAATACTTTGCTCTTAATGTAAGTAATTTTCGATTTAAATATTATTTTCTATAATTTCAAACCCTGTGTTTTGAACATTCTCAATAGTTTGATGGAGAAAAAGAACTATAACATCAAATAAGAAATGTTTAAAGTTCATTAATATTGATAAAGTCATATTACAGATTCAGCTTCATCTAGATATGCGGCCTCTTGATTAAGATATAAAATAATAAAAGTACTGTGACCATGTGAGCATATTTAAATTGACCTCGCATCGTTTTACCATTTTACATTCGTACTGCTATTGTGAGCTACTATAGTACTATATAATAGAATTCGTAACACAAATTGTATATTGCAATGTAATATAATACAAGTAATTCTTGTGTTACGTAATACTTATATTTTATAAATAACGCTAAAACATCAAGTGCACCAAATATGTAAATCTTCGTCTATGTTACTAACAGACACTTCAATGCTAAAAATTGTATAGTCATTTACGGAAATATGAAAGAATTTTTGTCTTACATTTCTCGATAATTAAACAAAAAAAAAACTATAATTTCCATTTCAATATTGTGATGAATCATTACAATACCACTTAAGTTCATAATCTTATCTTTAACTCATCAATAGAATTGGAAACGCCGCAATGCGACTGCGAAAACTAGGGCACGTATCCCGTTAGTTACGATCGCAATGCTTACGGACGTGTATGCCAAATAGGACTAACAAACACATCCTGTGTCTCAGCTCTATTCATGAAATTGACTATCTAATTTGATGAATGAATCAGTTCATTTTCGGTGGGACTGATGCCTAATGAATAGGAAAAAATAATGATTACTAACAAACTCAGGAATCTATCTCAATCTATTAGTTTAATAAGATATAAATAACATCAGATTTGAAGCTGTGATGTTATGTACTTAATTACTTGTAGTGGAGTTAAAAACAAAAAAAAATGTTTTGTTAATATTTACGAAAAGTCGTTTGCGTTAATAACGACTATTCACTATTCCAAGTATCTTTAAGCTATACGTAACAAAAACTATTGTTTTTAGAGGAACAATGGTCATATTGTGACAACATAGTAGGTTAGCCAAATCAATGGACTTTCTAGACAAAATAGTAGTATGATGATGTGGAGATAAACTTTTTACAGTTTTTAGTATAAATATTTTATACTAAATGTAAACTAAGCGACACCCTCAGTGTCCACTTAAAGATTTTTATTGCCAAACTATACATAACAAATTTAATTTATACTATATAATTTATAGGCCAAGATCCAGAAGCACCAGGCGTTCGAGGCTGAGGTGGCAGCGCATTCCAATGCTATTGTAGTCCTGGACAACACGGGCAGTGAGATGATAGCTGCCAACCACTTCGCCTCGGACACCATCCGCCGGCGGTTGGACGAGCTGCACCGTCTGTGGGAGCTGCTGCTCTCCCGGCTCGCAGAGAAGGGCATGAAGCTGCAGCAGGCTCTCGTTCTCGTCCAGTTCCTGAGGCACTGTGATGAGGTCATGTTCTGGATACATGACAAGGTATTTAAATCAAGTGTTATACAATCTGCTATATCTTATTTTTTTGTAATTAGTCTAATATAGATGGTTTGGAGATATTGCTCAATAAAAGAAATTAAAGTAATTTACAGCCGAAAATAATGGTTGGCGTAATGTAAACTGTATAAAAAGGAGAAGAACTATTTGTACTGCTATAAATTGACCTTGATTCGGTAATTTAAGAATCGTGGTTAAACTAGGTTCATCCTTATAGAGGGTGTTACATTAATCTGTGTGTATTTGAAGGAGACATTCGTGGGCGCGGACGAGTTCGGCTCTGACCTGGAACACGTGGAGGTGCTGCAACGCAAGTTCGACGAGTTCCAGAAGGATATGGCCGCGCAAGAGTATCGCGTCACCGAGGTCAACCAGCTCGCTGAGCGCCTTGTGCTTGAGGGACACCCCGAAAGGGAGACCATCGTCAAGAGAAAAGATGTCAGTTGGAATTATAATATATTACTTTTATAATGTGTTTATCATTCTTAAAAATTTATTCGTGATATACTGATCTAATCAAACTTTTGTTGACAACACAGGAGTTGAACGAGGCGTGGCAGCGTCTCCGTCAGATGGCCTTAATGCGTCAGGAGCGTCTGTTCGGCGCACACGAGATTCAGCGCTTCAACCGTGACGCTGACGAGACCATCGCCTGGATCTCGGAGAAGGACGTCGTGCTCGGCTCTGACGACTATGGCCGCGATCTGGCCACTGTGCAGACCTTGCAGGTGAGCAGAATGAGTTTAAAATTTACTGCATTTTTTTGTATGTTGCCAGTCCTAACATTAAAAAAAATAATAATTTTCTTAATTACATTATGTACTTTATTTAAATTTATGGTAATTAAATTTGTACGTTACATCAGCGCAAACACGAGGGCGTAGAGCGCGACCTGGCAGCACTGGAGGACAAGGTGTCGACGCTGGACGGCGAGGCGGCACGTCTGGCCGCCATTCACGCCGACCATGCGCCTGCCATACACGCTAAGCGTGACGAGATCACGCAGGCCTGGCAGAAGCTCGTGCAGAAGGCTAAGGTACCCGTACATCTGAAAATAACTTGATTTTTTTTTAATATCCATAGATACAGTCTGAAAATTTATGCCATTAACTTATGTTGTTTTGTAAAAAAAAACTTATTGTATATTGTGTGTTGTAGGAGCGTCGTTCCGAGTTGGAGTCGTCGTACGCGCTGCACCGCTTCCTGTCCGACTACCGTGATCTGGTGTCGTGGGTGTCGGACATGCGTGCGCTCATCGCCGCAGATGACCTCGCAAAGGACGTGCCCGGCGCCGAGGCGCTACTCGAACGGCACCAAGAGCACAAGGTGACTCAAGCAACATTTAACACATTACATGCCTCTACGATGAAAGTGAATAAATAGCGAGACGGTTGCACCTAACTTCTTAACTTTAAATAAATTGTGTTAAAATACATAAATAAACCGTACCTGTTTTGTTAATGTGGTATGTATTATTGATGTAGGGTGAGATGGAAGCGCGTGAGGACGTGATAGCGTCGTGCTGCGCTCACGGCAGCGCGCTAGCTGCGGGCGGGCACCGCGCTGCGGCAGAGGTGCAGAGCGCATTGGACTCGCTGCGCCGCGACGCGGATGCGCTGCGCACGCTGTGGGAGCAGCGCCGCGTGCTCTACCTGCAGTGTATGGACCTGCAGCTCTTTTACCGCGACACCGAGCAGGCCGACGCCTGGATGCACAAGCAGGAGGTAAACACTGACTCATAATAAAAACCTTCAAATTACAAACTAACTAGACTCAAAATTGTGCTTTAAAACCGTTATTTATTTTTTGTTTTGGTATAGGCTTTCCTCGCCAACGAAGATGTAGGCGACTCGCTGGACTCTGTGGAGGCGTTGTTGAAAAAACACGAAGATTTTGAGAAGTCGCTAGCCGCTCAAGAAGAGAAAATCAAGGCGTTGGACGAGTTCGCTTCCAAGTTGATTGACGGACAGCACTACGCTGCCGACGATGTCGCACAGAGGCGAGAGATGGTAACACTTGCAAAAGACTAGAATAAATTCAGAATTATTCATTTAGTTTAGGGAAAACCGATTTTATTAACACTGAATTCTACTTGTTCTTTAACAGTTATTGGAACGACGCGCTGCTCTGTTGGAGAAGTCAAACCAACGCCGCGCGCTTCTTGAAGACGCATATAAATACCAGCAATTCGAGAGAGATTGTGACGAAACTAAAGGTAAGACTTTAGTTTGAATACCTTCTGCTAAACTACAAAAATATAATTCCAAGCTTAATACAAAGGACTCTGAAATAATTCTGCAAAAACTTGTTAAACAGGGTGGATCAACGAGAAGTTGAAGTTCGCGACTGATGACTCGTACCTGGACCCGACGAACCTGAACGGCAAAGTGCAGAAGCACCAGAACTTCGAGCAGGAGCTGCAAGCCAACAAGCCACGCGTCGATGAGATCACCGCTGCTGGAGCGCGTCTGCTCGAGCAGGAGCACTTTGCACAACGTCAGTTAAAACATTTCTTACTATCATTATGCTATCCTAGTACTCAGAAAATAAGAACTAACGATCGATATAATGAAATGTAGATTTTGACGACAAACTTTGCTTAAAATGTTTTTAATGTCTCGGGAAACAGTAAAAAAATATATTGAAATATATTGTGTCCATTTAGCGCAAATCGAGTCTCGTCTGGGCGAGCTGGCGGGCATGTGGGAGCGGCTGGTGCAGGCGTCCGAGCTGAAGGGTAGCAAGCTGCAGGAGGCAGCCGCTCAGCAGCAGTTCAACCGTGCTAGCGAGGACATCGAGCTCTGGCTCTCTGAAGTCGAGGGACAGCTGCTCAGCGAGGACTATGGAAAGGTACACATTTTATACTTTCCTTAAAGTAATTAGAATTAAATGTGAATGAGTTAGATATTATTGTGATATTTATGTGTACTTGTTTGTTATAAAGGACCTTACGAGCGTGCAGAACTTGCAAAAGAAACACGCGCTGCTGGAAGCGGATGTGAGCTCACACGCGGAGCGCATCGAGGCCCTGCGCGCGCAAGGCGAACAGTTTATTGAGCGAGGGCACTTTGACGCAGACAATATCAAGGCCAAGCGGGTGCGTTCGCAACTAGTGACATGTTTTGCCTATATCTACGTTATATTGTCTTAAAAAAAATTGACGTTATAATATTTTTGTTACTGCCAGGATGGCCTCGTGGCGCGTTACGCGGCGCTGGACAAACCGATGGCTGTGCGCAAGCGCCGACTGCTGGACTCGCTGCAGGCGCAGCAACTCTTCCGCGATCTCGATGATGAGGCCGCTTGGATTAGAGAGAAGGAACCGATCATTGCCTCCACCAACAGAGGTAATGATGACTTTACTTGTATACTATGCAAACCTAAGGAACTACTAAGTTATAAATAATGCAGGCACTTATCAAGTGTCATCTAGGAGGTCAGAGACATTTTGTGTAAATGTATTGTTGCTGTATAGGTCGCGACCTGATCGGCGTGCAGAATCTGATGAAGAAACACCAGGCGGTGATGGGCGAGATGGCGCAGCATGAGGCGCGCGTGGAGGCAGTGCGAGCGGCGGGCGCCGCACTGCGCGCTGCGGGACACTTCGCTGCCGAGGATATCGCCGCGCGCCTGCAGCAGCTGCACACACAGTGGACTCAGCTGCAGGAGAAAGCTCTGCAGGTAAAGTGTACTCGACTATATCAATACGAATTGTGTCCCTTGATGTTAAGTAAATGTTATTAACAATTTATAATTCTCGCAGCGTAAACAAGACCTGGAGGACTCGCTGCAAGCGCAGCAGTACTTCGCAGATGCGAACGAGGCGGAGTCTTGGATGCGCGAAAAGGAGCCGATGGCCAACACTCAGGACTACGGCAAAGACGAAGACTCTTCCGAGGCCCTACTCAAGAAGCACGAGGCGCTGCTTTCAGACCTCGAGGCGTTCGGCAACACTATTAAAGCGCTGCGCGAACAGGCCAACTCGTGCAGGGTATGTTGTTTATATTTTTCTAAGGGTACTTTATAATTAAAAATTATAGAAACTATTATAAAATAAAAAGCAGATTGATGCAAAAGTGCTAAAGTTATAAACATGGTACAGCAACAAGAGTCGCCGGTGGTGGATGTGTCGGGCAAGGAGTGCGTGGTGGCGCTGTACGACTACGCGGAGAAGTCGCCTCGCGAGGTCTCCATGAAGCGCGGCGACGTGCTCACTCTGCTCAACTCCAACAACAAGGTAACCATAATTAATTATACCTTAGACTTATTGTCGTAGTTTCACAGGCTGAGGTGGAGAAATACCGTAAAAAGAGCAAAAATATATTTTAAATACTAACTCAACTTTGCAAAAACATGTCAAGAAAAATATACATTGTAAATGAAATTTTAGTCGTTTTAAGTTGCATAAAAATAGTTAATAATAACATTTGCTGTAAATGTTTTGATGCTGAAGTATTGCGGTTACAATGATTAGAGTCAGTTCCTATTTGGAACTGCATATTGTAACTTTATATGTGACTGTCTGTCAGAGAACTATCTATAGAACGTATATATTTTACGATGGCCACTTAATATTATTTTAACATAACAATCATTCCAATTTTCTGAGTAATGATTCAAAGTAAAACATTGGTCATTATGCGCATTGTTTGGGATTCGTCTCGTTACCGCCTTTATCCGCTTACATTTACGTAACCTGACATCTCTCGTTCATTTATTACGAGTCTCGCACTCCGCTCGCAAGTCTCGAAACGATCCATGATAATTATGTATTTATTTTATGTATTATTATATTATCTCAGTGATATGCTATATACTTATATAGATAAATATCAGTGATTGTATGAAGCTTGTGTAATTAATATGATAGTCCTCAGTTGGCTATTGGCTGTGTTCATTGAGAATGTTTTCGTTAGCGACAGGAAGAAAGATAATGAAATTTTATCTCATGTGAGTTTTGTTGAAAAACAAACTTTATTGTTGATTAATTAAGTTGGAATTCAGCATATTGGTGTTTATATGTAATTAATCAAATAGGTTTTAGGGTTTTTAGATTTTTGTTTTGAAATATTTAAAAAGAAAGAATATATTACTATTTATTTTAATTGGACATTATTTTGCGTTATTAAAATAATATAATATATATAAAAAGTAGGTGGTGTTATTTTCTATGTAATACAAATAATATGTGTGAAGCGTGAGATCACGATGTAGCACCTTTATAAATGTTTTTCCAATGAATTACCTAGGAATTACTATAATAAACATATAGACGAAAAACATCAATACTTTATATAGAACATTATATTACGGGAATATTAGTGACGTTGCTAATGCTATGTCATTTCCCAGGACTGGTGGAAGGTGGAGGTAAACGACCGACAGGGCTTCGTGCCGGCCGCCTACGTGAAGAAGATCGACGCCGGTCTCTCCTCCTCGCAACAGAACCTCGCTGACTCCAGCTCCATTGCTGCCCGACAGAACCAGGTACAAATATCCCCAGGATTTTTAAAAAAAATATTGTTTCAATTGAATAGATGTGTATAGATGCGGAATCGGTTTTCAATGTGTTTCATAACTCTATAATTGATGTAATCTTTGGTATTGTGTATATAGATTGAGGGTCAGTATGACAATCTGCTGGGGTTGGCGCGCGAGAGACAGAACAAGCTGAACGAAACTGTAAAGGCATACGTGCTTGTACGCGAGGCCGCTGAACTGGCAACATGGATCAAAGACAAGGTATAAATATCGTCTGACCTATTTTTTATTTCTGATGTTTTTCTTTTGGGTCTAATATAATTTGTCCGTGTTGTGCAGGAGATGCACGCGCAGGTGCAGGACGTAGGCGAGGATCTGGAGCAGGTGGAGGTGATGCAGAAAAAGTTCGACGACTTCCAGAACGACCTTCGAGCCAACGAGGTGCGCCTCGCAGAGATGAACGAAATCGCTGTGCAGCTCATGACTGTCGGACAGACCGAGGCCGCGCTCAAGATCAAGACACAGATGCAGGTATGTGTGCTTGGAAATGTATTATTTTATTTTATTGCTTATGTTATGCAGTAACATAGAATGAAAATGTGTTTTATTCTTGTCATTGCGTGTGTTAATGGACATAATATTTTAACAGGAATTAAATTCAAAATGGACGTCACTGCAACAACTGACTGCGGAGCGCGCGGCGCAGCTGGGCAGCGCGCACGAGGTTCAGCGATTCCACCGTGACGTGGACGAGACCAAGGACTGGATCGCGGAGAAGGAGGCCGCGCTCGCCCCCGACGACCTCGGCAAGGATCTGCGCTCCGTTCAGACATTGCAACGTAAGGCACTCTGGAATTGTACTTTTAATTTTATGATTTTTAAAAAAAACATTTAAGAAGTATAAACATTCAAACATTGTCAAATTGTAAGTAAAAATTTAACAAAATTGAACTATTATCAGGCAAACACGAGGGCTTGGAGCGCGATCTAGCCGCGCTGGGTGACAAGATCCGTCAACTGGACGACACGGCTAACCGTCTGATGGCGACACACGGCGACTGCGCGGACGCCACCTACAGCAAGCAGCGCGAGATCAACGACGCCTGGCAGCAGCTGCAGGCGCGCGCCAACGCTCGCAAGGAGAAGCTGCTCGACTCTTACGACCTGCAGAGGTCAGATACCACACAGATCATGTCGCCCGTCTCTGACCTCATTTATATTTAATTAACGCAGACGTATACGAGAGACATAAATAAAAATATGTCGAAGAAATATTTCAAAAATATCTTTATTGCTTCTTAAAAATTTGTTATACTGATATAAATACATCTATTGTTAAATATTTTAATAATAAATAGATTCCTGTCGGACTACCGTGACCTGATGGCCTGGATAAACTCCATGATGGCGCTGGTGAGCTCGGAGGAACTGGCCAACGACGTGACCGGTGCCGAGGCGCTGCTAGAGAGACACCAGGTTAGTATCAACCTTAAAAAAATAATTACCATGTAAAAATAAACAGGTCACTGACTGCATATTCTTAGTTTATTTTGTTACAATATCTCTACAGTATTCTTAGGCATTGTGTTAGAACTAAGTGTAAACTGATTGGTGTTGGAAGCAATCCATTGATAAATGTGTTGAGTCAGTAATGAAGCGTGTATGTTCTAGAGCCAGCGACTGGAGATAGATGCGCGGTACGGCATTATGCCGCAGGTCAGATGCACGCACGTGTGCCCGCCGCCTTAACTTCACATCTACATCTCACACAATATTATACATCTTTATCACATGAAACACTCTTCTAGAACATTCACTATTTAGTTTGGATAACTACTAAAAATTAAAAAAATACATACTAAAAATAATGTTTAACATATCGACTAACAGGAACAAATTAATGACAGTTAACTTTTTTAATTTTTATTCGTTTTTTATCGATGTTGTTGTAGGGACTTTAAAAAATTGCTTAATCTAGTATCGAATATAACAAATTAATTCATCCATTATGCTATTGTCGACGGATTTTTAGTGTTCTTTCTGTGTTATACATCATTAACGGTTTATAAGTGTTGTGCAAAAATATTTTATATCAAAACGCCTTCGTATAAATTCTCTTCATTATAGGTGTTGAATGTATTGTTATTTATAAATGTTGATTTATCGTTTCCCAATAAATTAACCTAAAATTTACAGCTCAATATAAATCTAGTAAATTAAATCTGGAAATGTCTTTCTGCCTCAACGTGAAATTTAGATTGTTTTTTAATAACAGCTTTTTAACAGGATATACTGCTCTTGCACAAAGTACTGCCGAAATATTTGTACAAAAACTTTGTCATCTCTGTCATTCTCTATGTTAATAGAAAGAAACAAAAATATATGGTTTTGTACAGTTTTTTCGGTAGTCGAAATTAACTTGTAGCAACTTACTACAAATTAGTGTAATGTTTATGTTTTGGTGTAGGAGCACCGCACGGAGATGGACGCGCGCGCGGGCACATTCCAGGCGCTGGAGCTATTCGGACAGCAGCTGCTGCAGGGCGGCCACTACGCCAGCGTCGATATTCAGGAGAAGCTCAACGCCATGGGCGATGCCAGACAGGAGCTCGAGAAGTTCGTCTCACTCTACCAACATTAGTTCACGATATAAGACCCCTCTTTTGATTCCGTCATCATTATTTGAAATATGAAATGACTTTTAATCACTAGTTAACCCTTTAAAGATGACATTAAATAGCAAAAAACAAACCATATTATTGAAAATGCTATAAATGTATTTCATTGCAGATGATTTGATTGAGATTCGATGTAATTCATAGCAGAATTGTTATTAGTTTTATGTATATAAAGAAATAAATGTCCAAAGAACTCTCGACTCTAGCATAGAGATTTGTTTATCGTCCCTAAATTACGACCAAAAAACTTTTATTTACCACGCCAATAATACGATAGGTGCAAAACGAATATAATGTATTTCAAACACATTATTGTAATGTGACAATTTTTTTTAGGGCGTGGGTGGCGCGTCGTATGAAGCTGGACCAGAACCTGGAACTGCAGCTGTTCTACCGCGATTGCGAGCAAGCAGAGGGATGGATGGGCGCGCGCGAGGCCTTCCTCGCCCCCGCCGACCAGCCAGAGGACCAGGCTGACTCCGCTGCCGCAGACAATGTCGAACAGCTCATCAAGAAGCACGAAGACTTTGACAAGGCTATCAATGCTCATGTAAGCAATGACGTAACTACTAATTCATAGTAGAAATGGTTAAAAATAAAGTTGCGGGTAATACTCGTCATTTGACATGGCATGTCGGAATCACTCTTATATCTGACGTGCCAACTACTGACTTCAATTCTGTTGGTACTACATAAAGTAAAAATTTTTATCTATTTAATTTGTGACATTTTGGTATGTCAGGAGGAGAAGATAGCTCAGCTGCAGACGCTTGCAGACCAGCTGATAGCATCGGACCACTACGCCGCAGATCCCATCGACAAGAAGCGCAAGCAGGTGCTCGACCGCTGGAGGCATCTCAAGGAGGCTCTCATTGAGAAACGATCTAGGTTGGCTTACCTTTCTTACAACCATACCTAATTGCTCTGGTTATTTATATTTTGTTTTGTTTAATCTCCATTTCAAACACTTAACAACTATTAAACAGCTTGAAAGTTCGTGATGAATAAAATTTTGTAATAAATTTATTAGACTGGGCGACGAACAGACTTTGCAACAGTTCTCGCGCGATGCCGATGAGATGGAGAACTGGATCGCAGAGAAACTGCAGCTCGCAACTGAGGAAAGCTACAAGGTGACCTTTATTATTTATATTGATCTATAGTATTTCCTTTATGTAAAACTTGAATACCACATTACCATAATTCTTAAGTATATGCCTATTACAATATAGTTTAGGTTAAAACCTAAATTTATTAAAAATAAGTTAGCTTCTCTGAACATGTGAAATGAAACACTTTAGTAAACCTTTTTTTATTAAAAGATAAAAAAAAGATAAGCATCGATTCTTTTAATTTATCGAAAGTCTTTTGAAATACATTACATAATATATCTACAATTACTATGCAATATTATCAATGTGTGTAAAACACTGTGTTGTATAATGTACCAGGACCCAGCCAACATCCAGTCAAAGCACCAGAAACACCAGGCGTTCGAGGCGGAGCTGGCGGCGAACGCGGAGCGCATACAGTCCGTGTTAGCAATGGGCGGCAACCTTGTGCAGCGCGGACAGTGCAGCGGCAGCGAGGACGCTGTGCAGGTCAATATCTCACTATATTATTAATATTATATTACTTGAATACTGGCTATAGTAAGTTACAAAGAAAACAATATTTAACAATTATTAAATTAAAAAATTTACAAATGAAAAAATGTGCTCAACCTATGTATTTATTCTCATACCTGTGCAGTACTTTTAATAGATTAAAGTCAATCAAAAAAGAACGAAATTACCAACTTGTTACATTTATTACTTGACTTATGTGTGTTGTTGTATGTAGGCTCGGCTTGCATCGATCGCGGACCAATGGGAGTTCCTGACGCAGAAGACGACAGAGAAGTCACTCAAGCTGAAAGAGGCCAACAAACAGCGCACCTACATCGCCGCCGTCAAGGACCTCGACTTCTGGCTCGGAGAGGTATTACACACGTCTGATGTCAGAGACTAGATTAAACACTAGAACTTATTTATATGTGCAAAAGTTTATTTTAAATATACGATGAGAGATACAGGAATATAGAACTGCCTGTGTTGATAACATCCATGATTTACTAAAAGATTTCATTTACCAGTGTATCACTTTTTTACAGATAAATTGTAAAAACATGTTCTATTTGTATGATTAGGTGGAGAGTTTGTTGACGTCCGAGGACTCCGGCAAGGATCTGGCCTCCGTACAGAACCTGATGAAAAAGCACCAGCTCGTCGAGGCCGACATACAGGCGCACGAGGACAGGATTGCAGGCTAGTTACCCAACACTAACTACTCACTCTCATTGCCACATAAATCTGTTACCAATATAACTGATGCCATCTTATAAAATTACATAATTAAGGAGAAAATTAAGAAAATTTTCCGTATAAATTGCATTAAAAATTATTATCAATTAAAATATGGCTTATGACACGATTTTACATTTACTTATGGAACTAAGATTTCAATATCGCTTGTGAAATATTAAAAAAAATGAAGGATTGGAACATATAAAATTAATCTTTATATCTAAAGTTACACACACATACACAGCACTAAAACACTGTCGATCAATATATTGTTTTTTTTTTCACATCCAGATTGGTTAAAGATTTGTCAACGATATAACTACTTGCCAACACGTCGCTTATTAACTGACTGAGCAATCTTAATAATGTCAGTACAGCACATGAGTAGTACAAAAGTAATGAATTCATAAACAATACAATAAACAATGACAGATATTTACAAATAATCCCGGCTTTTGTTACAAACAACAATAATGAAATGCACAAGAGATGACCATCAATCTTCTGATGTAGTTTTCAAATTCCTTTTCATAATTGTCATAGTAGAGACACTGTACAACACTATGATGATACTTAAAAGATGTGTTTCAATAGGTTAGATTATGCTAAATTAATTTTGTTGAAAGTGTTAACATTTCGACAAAATGTTGATGCTAACATTGTTTTCGCTTTATTCTGAATTCTCAAGACAAATATTCAACGAAATGTGTTTCTGTAAATAAAGATTACAATCATATAAATACGTACAAGTTTACTAATAAAAACATTTTATGATAATAAAAAAAAACTGTATCCAAACGTAACAAATTGTTTATATCATGTTGCATTTTTATAGACATGAACACACAAGCGGACGCGCTGGTGTCCAGCGGTCAGTTCGACAGTGCGGGTATCGGTTCGCGACGCGCGGCCATCAACGAGCGGTTCGAGCGCGTGCGCAACCTCGCCGCACACCGCCGCGCCCGTCTGCACGAGGCCAACACCCTGCACCAGTTCTTCAGAGACATCGCCGATGAGGAGTCCTGGATCAAGTCAGTTACACATTCTACTAGTTCCTCTGCAACGTTATTGAAATGATTGTTACTAAAGATGATCGTTTATTTTAGTTTGGTGTATTGATTTCTTAAAACTGTTCGATATTGGTGTTATATAACAGAAATCCTACATTGCCATCTTTAATAGAAGGATGTCTTATGCAGGGAAAAGAAGCTGCTGGTGGCATCGGACGACTATGGGCGTGACCTGACCGGAGTGCAGAACCTGCTGAAGAAGCATAAGCGTCTGGAGGCCGAGCTCGCCAGCCACGAGCCGGCCATCCAGGCGGTGCAAGAGGCGGGCGAAAAGCTGATGGATGTGTCCAACCTGGGCGTGCCTGAGATCGAGCTGCGGCTGAAGGCGCTCGCCCTAGCCTGGGCGGAGCTGCAGGCGCTGGCTGAGGAACGCGGTGCTAAGCTGCAACAGTCCCTGGCCTACCAGCAGTTCCTCGCCAAGGTCGATGAGGAAGAGGCCTGGATTAGGTTATTATCAATATTTCAGTATGATTGGACTTAAAGATTCTATTTCTGTACTATTGTACTCTATTGGTGTATGTATGGTTGTATACAGCGAGAAACAACAGCTGGTGGTGGTGAGCGAGTGCGGGGACAGCATGGCGGCGGTGCAGGGTCTGCTGAAGAAGCACGAAGCCCTGGAGGCCGAACTGGCGGCGCGAGGCGACCGCGTGCGCGAACTGACCGCTGACGGCGAGACCTTGCTAGCTGCCGGCAACCTGCACGCTGATGCGCTTTCACATCGGCTGCACGCACTACAGGTAAAATTGCGCTAATTAATATTAATAGTCACATTGGCACAATATTTTGTTATATTTTAAATATGGTAATGATTGAATGATTATTTTAAGGCTAAGCTAGAGAAGCTGAGCGCGCTGGCTACTCGTCGCAAGGCGGCGCTGGTAGACAACTCTGCGTACCTGCAGCTGTTGTGGAAGGCGGACGTGGTGGAGTCGTGGATCGCCGACAAGGAGACGCACGTTCGATCCGACGAGTTCGGCCGCGATCTCTCTACCGTACAGACACTGCTCACCAAACAGGATACCTTCGACGCCGGTTAGTTGTAACTTAGATAGTTAAAAAATTTGCGCCGTGTCGAAAAAAAAACGAATTAAACAAATCATTAGCCTCAAATGTGAAAACAAATGAGCCTGCAGCGTACCGGGAGGGCACATATTTTGAAACGTCAAAATTACGTTGTTTTACTTTAATGAATATATTTGAAAATTGAATAGTGTATAATGTTTAGGTTTGGCGGCTTTCGAGCATGAGGGCATCCAAAACATTACGCAGTTGAAGGAACAGCTGGTTGCTGGCGGACATGAGCAGGCCGCTGCCATTAGCAAGCGGCACGGTGACGTGCTGGCGCGCTGGCAGCGCCTGCTGGCCGATAGCGCCGCGCGCAAGCAACGCCTGCTGCAGCTGCAGGACCAGTTCCGCCAGATCGAGGAACTGTATCTCACCTTCGCCAAGAAGGTATTCGAGTAACATATGAATGAGTGGTTGCCAACCCATTCAGAAGACGCACTTGTTCTTCAATTATTTATGTTTAAAATATAAGGTATTGCTTTTAGTGACGTATGATTTTAAATGCAACTGTTCATAGGCGTCAGCATTCAACTCGTGGTTCGAAAATGCGGAGGAGGACCTCACGGACCCGGTGCGCTGCAACTCCATCGAGGAGATACGTGCACTGCGTGACGCACACGCCCAGTTCCAGGTAATAAAAATAACACATTCTGAAAATGAACAATACAAACAGCTCCAATGTGGCACACGTATTAACTAAACAAACTCATTTAGGCGTCCCTGTCGTCTGCGCAAAGCGACTTCGCTGCACTGGCAGCACTTGACGAGCAGATCAAGTCGTTCAACGTGGGCGCCAACCCCTACACCTGGTTCACCATGGAGGCGCTCGAGGAGACATGGCGCAATCTGCGCAAAATTATCGGTACGTATTAAGACCTTTTACCAATGTTAATCAAACATGTTAAAACCCCAAGAACATATAGTTATATTATTAAATATGTAATTATATGTTAAAATGTATTTGATTTTGTGTAGCGGAGCGTGATGTTGAGCTGAGTAAGGAGGCACAGCGACAGGAGGAGAACGACAAGCTGCGTAAGGAGTTCGCCAAACACGCCAACGCCTTCCACCAGTGGCTCACAGAGACACGGTCAGTTTGCATTATGGTACTAACTCACCAATATAAGTTATGGATGAGGTAGACAAAATAAAATAAATCGAAACATACGAAAAAATACTTTATGAAGACAGGCATTGTAGGTGCAATAGTAAAAGCAATGGTTTTATGCGTTCATTTTCGTAGCAAATATATGCATTTAACTGGTTCGTAAATCAAACAATGTTTGTCACTTATGGTAACACTTGATGTGCAGGTACCGGCTGCTAGGCTGGGACGGGTAAAGTACCAATAACGCGTGCACTTGTACTAAACATGGCAGACTCGCTTCGCAAACCTTGGCACAATATAGTTCTATAAAAATGTATTATTTATGCAGCAACAAAGTATTCTGCCAAGTTGTGTTATTTGTGAGCATATCGTTTGTTGTCGATGTTTCCTCAAATTATATACCGCCTGTAAAAACTGTGAACAAACGGAAATGTGTGTAAATATTAACTTTACATTAATTGTTCGTGTTTTGAGTGTACAAATTAATTTTACTAATTTCAATCTTCAATTTGAGTTTTTTTCATTTTATAGTTCATTTAATGTTTTAAATGATACTATGAACTGTATGAATACATGCCATCATTCATCAGAAAATAATTCTAAATTCACAATTTTGTTTTTTAATGTATATTATAATAAAAAAAATGTTCCGATATTTTTGTGGCTTTTGTTGTCAAAATAAGTGAACATCTGAATGTAGCATGTTGCGGCTGAGTCATAATATGTATTGTAAAATGTGTGTTGTGATGTCAGGACATCGATGATGGAGGGCACTGGCTCGCTGGAGCAGCAGCTGGCGACGCTCCGGCAGCGCGCAGGCGAGGTGCGCGCGCGCCGCGCAGACCTGCGACGTCTGGAGGAACTCGGTGTGTATGACACACACACACACACACACATACTGCAAGCTAGATTGTATATCCCCGTGACAAGATTTGTTTCAACGAAATTTCTAAAATGAATGCACAATCAAGACTTTTTATTATTTTAGGCTGTTTCTATGACATATATTTTTATATAGGTTAATAAAATAACCGTGTGTTTGTTTAGGTGCTGCATTGGAGGAGCACCTGATCCTGGACAATCGCTACACGGAACACAGCACTGTGGGGCTGGCGCAGCAGTGGGACCAACTCGATCAGCTCTCCATGCGCATGCAGCACAATCTCGAACAGCAGATACAGGCCAGGAACCACTCCGGTACAACACAAACATATCTTGTAAAATTTAAATCAAATATGTCATACTGAATTATAATACCTAATTGTCTATTTGTAGGTGTGAGCGAGGACGCACTGAAGGAGTTCTCGATGATGTTCAAGCACTTCGACAAAGACCGCTCAGGCCGCCTCAACCACCACGAGTTCAAGTCTTGTCTGCGCGCGCTCGGATACGATCTGCCCATGGTTGAGGAAGGACAGCCCGATCCAGAGTTCGAGGCTATACTCAGTTAGTATTAAATGCTCTTACAATTAATTCTTACAACTGTGTTATACAAACTTGACTATGAGGCTCAAATCTGTCTAACATAAGTTAGCAGCATTTTTAATTGAAATCAGAAAATGAAAGTTTAGTTAATCTTTAACTTTTTTTATGACAGACGTTGTGGATCCGAACCGCGACGGTCAGGTGTCGCTACAGGAGTACATGGCGTTCATGATCAGCAAGGAGACAGAAAACGTGCACTCCTCAGAGGAAATCGAGAATGCCTTCCGCGCCATCACCGCGCACCAGGACCGCGCATACGTCACCAAGGATGAGCTATATGCGGTCAGTACACTAGATTACTACTTTCATCCTACCGTACCGTACTATGTAGTCTTTTGGAGATGAATTTATTGTAAGCAAATGTAACAGAGTTATAATTTAACAACCTTTTTCAGAACCTGACCAAGGAGATGGCGGACTATTGTGTGGCGCGTATGAAGCCCTACGTGGAGCCGAAGACGGAGCGACCCATCCCCAACGCGCTCGATTACATCGACTTCACACGCACACTCTTCCAGAACTAATCCCCCCCCCCACACAGCCTGCCGCCAACACCACGCGCAGTATCTTATTAAAGTTAAGCTTACAATATGTCGCTTTTTCTTTCAAACCTCACCCGACTTGTGCCGTAGCACGCTTTGATAATCGCTTTAACTTCTTCCAATATCTACGACTGAATGTTGAATAGCATTTACGAAATATTAGTCTTGCTAGTATCGATTACTGAATCATTCACTTACGATGTTTCTCTCTAATGAAACTACTGGTCTGTGTAGTGAGTTAGTTTGCCTACCTTTAGGTATGCGTCAGTGTGGGGCCTGGCTTCCTTTCCTCTGAAATAAGCAGAGGGATAAGAAACTCCCCATTGCTGAACTTCAGACTACAGTTTTACATAGAAATTTTGCATTTTTAAATATTTATCACATTAGCATTCGCTAGCTAAGAAAAGTATTGTGTTATTTAAGACGTTATCTAAAAATTATTTATTGTCAAAAGTTATTCATCTTGATACATTTATATTTTGTAATCACTATTAAATCAATAAAATATTATCAAAAAATTGTCATCTTGTTTCCTTTAATTATATTATTTTTGGTTCTACACTTCAAAATTCTACATAAATAAAAACATATGTTCAGGTTTCCCAACAAAAGATTTATAGAGTTAGTAAAAGAGGTTTTTTCTATTTTTGGGCATCGTACGACGAGCCCGCATTTATTTTTAATTACAAAAAGTATACAATGACTATAATTTCATATATATTTTTTACAATATGCATTATAATTAAAATATTTACAACTAAGATTAGCGAAGCGGTACAATGCTTATACTATTCTTTACATATTAAGTTAGTTTTCAAATAAATAAAAGTTGATAAGATTTTTATACTTTAACTAATAACTCATGTAATGATAGTAGATACGCAAAATTAATGACACTCAGAGTCGTCTCCAACGTTCAGACGTCATTTAAAGCGACTCATAGTCCTTCTAGGTAAGTGATCACTGATCACCATTCAAACACAAGGTTTAGGCAATTGTTATTACAGCTTGTTTTTCAAGACGCGACTTTGAATCAACACTCTGGTAATCAAAATTCACCTGCATGATTTGCCTCGTGCCGTCAGAGTGCGACCTAGTGACGTTGTTCTCAAACTTTGAAATGGCCATAGTTTAACGTTGTGCCGCTATGACGTCATTGCGCTAGAGCTGCGCGCGCTGCAGCAGCTTGAGCTCTTCTTGTGTGATGTGGGGGCGTAGTTTGTGTATGAGGGGCGCGGGCAGGGGGCGGCGCGCTCCCGCCATGTGACGGAACGACAGCAGCTGCTGCACCGAGGGCCGCTCCCGTGCATTGTATGTCAGGCACCACTTCAGCGACGTTATCAGCGTCGGCGGTAGGTCTGCAAATATAAAACATTTAAAAAATAAATAAGACAACAAAAAACATGTTTCTTTTCTCTCAGTCAATATGAAATACTAACGATCCGCGGGCGGGTAGTCAATGCGATGGTTGGGGTCGAGGATGGCGGCGAGCTTGGCCAAGTTGGGGATGTGCGAGAAAGGCGTGCGACCGTACACCATACTGTACAGAATGCAGCCCAGCGACCACACATCAGACTTGAACGAGATCTATTAATAAAAACTAAATATACATTTGAAAATAAAAGTCTTATCAATGAAATTCAACCCAGATACTACAATTAAGCAAAGGTTACCTTGATGGGCGCGGCAGAGGCGTCATCAGCGCAGCCGTAGCCGCCGGCGCCGCCCATGAGCGCCTCGGGGCTGATGTAGGAGTAGGTGCCGGCGGCCTGCGAGCGCACCACGCTGGTTGCGTCGCTGCTGATGGCCGAAGCGATGCCGAAGTCGATCAGCTTCAGCCGTCCCGACACCAGCACAAAGTTCGCAGGCTTCAGGTCGGCGTGGATCACTCCTGTATCAAAATCAGCTTATGTTGAATTGATGAAAACATACTTTTTAAAAAAAGTCCAAGAACAACTGAATTTAATCTATAATGTTTTTGTGATATTTACTAACAGTGTTGGTTTATATTTAAAGCTCACCCTGTTCATGTATGAAGAGCACAGCATGCAACATCTCCTCCCAGTAGTGCAGCAGTAGTGCGGGCGGCAGGGCGGCGCCGCGATCACGTAGCAGTGCCGCTAGGTCTGTCTCGCCTGCCTCTAGTATCATACGCAGCACTTGGTTGCTGCGGTCATATTCACTGAAACATCATGATTATTTAAATAAAAACACTTAAGGGCTCCTTCAAACAAATTTAGATGCAAGCGATCACATTGCTGTTTTGTTTCAATGAGAAATATAAGACACTCACTAATCATACAATCGTATGACTCTTATAGAGTCCTGCAGTTCCCGCAGAAGGCGCACCTCATTGACGTAACCCTGAGCCAGATCCTGGTCTGAACCCAGATATACTGTCTTCATTGCATATTCACCTGTTGTACCTAACTCTACCACCTGTAATTAAGGAAAAATTGCTTAACAACTAATTATCATTGGCTGCACAGAGGAAAGTTATACAAATATTATATTAAATTTTAAAGTTCCAAAAATAATATTATGAAACAATTCTGCTTTTAAGAATAGAGTCAGAGCTGACCCAAGTCTTTTGCTTACAGAAGTTTCTCTCTTATCCTGGTTTAAATGTATAAGTGTTGAGAAAATATTCAGAAAAACTAATATTATTAATACTTACTTTATAAACTTCACTGGAGCCACCTACACCCAACTTCTTCAGCAATAAATATTTTTTATCTTTCACTTGTATTGTGTTAAATGTTACTTTAGTATTATACCCCTTCAGACCCTCAGGGTATGACGGTGTGGGTACACATGCAACAGGCATCAGCCTTCTGTTCAATGGTGTCTCCGGGACTGGGGCTGGAATAGGAACTGACACCAATTTAGAAACTGAAGCCGAAATTGGTGTTGAAACTGGTGCAGAGATGGGAATTGGCAGTGAACTTGAAACCGGGATTGATACAGAAACTGCAGCTGATACTGGGACTGATGGTACAGATGTCACTGAGACTGACATTGCAGCTGATGCTGGGACTGAAGTTATTACTGGGGTTGAAATCACAACTGAACTTGGTGCTGGAACTGCAGCTGGAGTTTGTGGAGCTGCCGGTGCCGGTGCAGGTGTAACAAACAGATGTGCTGCCCTCTGGCTCGGCTTTGTCTGTACTTCATCTTTGTTTTTATCACTAGAGAATAATTCACACCTAACTTTATCTTTTTTGTTTTGAATTGCATTTTGCATGAGCGTTTTGCTCTGACTCTTACGTGAAGAGCCCGGGGTAAAGTGGCGAATACCAGACTTAATTTTCGGTGTTGCACTTTTAAGTTTCTGCTGCTGTTGTTGTTGTTTTATTATTTCAGGAGTTTTTTTGATGGCTGTACCTATTTTTTCTTGCGCTTGAATATTTGTCTGTTGTGGAGTTAATGCAGAACGTTTGCAGGTTTCTTTTGATGATCCTTGATACAGTTTAGCATTCTTATTGACACTTTGGATAATTCTATTCTCTTTATTTGGGTATGTTTTATTTGACTTTAGCCAATTTTCAAAAGTATTTTCTTTGTTAGTTGATCTTAACTTTTTGTCAGATGTGTAGTTGTTACTTGGTTGCAATTTAGGCGTTGGAGTCGTATATTTTGGAACATTGGGACTTTTTTTAGCAACCGTTTCACAGTCAGATTCATCACTGTCGCAAGATGAAAAACTAGAATCCGGTGTAAAGTCCTGTGTCTGCAAAGGCCACAAATTTGCAATCAACGCCGACATGGGCATCGGCGCTAATTTGATGCTATTGATACTGGATTCCGTGTTTTCAGTCATGGCTTACTGTACTTTCAGTTTATTAACTGCACGAAACTCTCTATAATCAATACATTTAATAAATTTTTATCACAAAATTGGAAAGGAAACATTTATGTGAAAATTATAAAGTCCATATATTTACAAACCGTTGGAAAACAATTTGAAATA
Source organism: Papilio xuthus (assembly GCF_000836235.2). Lineage (NCBI taxonomy): Eukaryota > Metazoa > Arthropoda > Insecta > Lepidoptera > Papilionidae > Papilio > Papilio xuthus. The sequence continues at coordinate 6,699,033 of NW_013530969.1, forward strand.
TGGTCAAAGAATAAGTTGTCGTTTGCCATAGCTAATTTACAAAGAATAAACAAGCTCGGTTGTCCATGGTTATATAATTTTTTTATTTTTTAATTGTATTTTTATTATTGGTTTAACAAAAACATTAAACTTCTTCTTTAGATATTACATGCAAACACTGCGCGGACACTAATTTTATTAATATGTAAAAATGTTTAAATATCTAATTCCTACAAGTACCAACCAAAGCGTATCTAACTACTTCTTAGCCGTGGTATTTATCAAGTATTTACCGCCTGGGATTTATCAAGCCGTCCTGCCCATACCTATATCAACTTATCTAAGACAAAGTGAAAACTTCCTGATATATATTTTTTTAAATAAAACAACTTTACATTTCTCTAATTTATAATTTGTGATGAGAATCGATATAAATATTTACAAAGCTAATAAATACTGATTTCACAGACATAATATTTGCAAAGCAAGAAAAAAATAGTGCTTAAAATACTAAAAAAAAGCTGCTATAAATATTTTTAGATATCTTGGCCGCTCTTAATACAGTTTTACACAGCATGTTGATGACCTTGGGAGGCCAAGATATTTGAAGAGACAATTACAAAGTACATATTTATTCTTCAGTAGACTTTGTGGGATATCTACAGTCCGGGGCGTCGCACTCGCACTTCATGAACTTGGACTTAACAGACCAAAATTTGTCTCCATAGTCGAAACTGTAAACAAATAAAGGTTTTAGCAGTAGGAGTTTGGTGCAGACCGTCCACGTTCTACGTCCTAACGTCGTTGTTTGTTATGTACTGTGAAACTCGTATATTAATTAGTCTCTATTAGTGAGTATCTTACGTGAGCTCCTCGCCGGCGGCGATGTCTCTAAGCGCGAAAAGAGCGACGTTAGGCAGGCGCAGGTCGCGTACGTCTGTGAAGACGCGCACAGGAGCCAGGTTGGGCCTGCAGCTGTGGTTGATGAAGCGAGCCGCGCTGCCGAACTGCGCCGCGTCCACGCACAGCTGCTCCGCGCCCTCGCTCCCTTTCTCACCCCCGCCGCCGCCATCCTGCACATTAGAATTTGTTTCCATAGTTAATTTAAACAAAAAATATAGTATTTTATAGAAGGTAAATAGAAGTCAGCAGTAGGACTAACATCGAGGAGATCCTGCTTGAGGTCTAGCGCGAACATATATTGGTCGTGCGCGCGCGCATCAGCGGCGGTGTGCGGCAGCAGCTCGCCGCAGTATAGCGCGGTGGGCGCGCCGGCGGGCAACGGCTGCAGCGTACGTAGCGCCCACCCGCACCGCGCCGTGCGCACCACGGCAACGCGGGCGCCCAGCGAGCCTAACTGTTGCAGCCGCGATATCACGCGGTTACCGCATGTACGCTAAATACAACATACAAATTAAAAATGTCATATTTATTACATTTCAATTACATATAGACAAACATTTTGTTTTGATATGTTATATATGTTGTGTTACCGCGTTGCAGGCGCAGGTCTGATTACATTCAAACAGCATGGGGGGGTCGTGGTAAGGGAAGGCGCGCGGCAGGCGGCCGGCGCGGTACCAGGCGCGCACGCCCAGCGCTGCGCATGCGCACTCGCCCGACGCGCACTCACTACCATGACATCTGCAACCCTATCACATAGAAAATACATTGCACTTAATCAAATATTTATTCTGGAGTTTACCAAATTATAACAAATGAATAAACGTACATACAAACATAATAAACCTTCCTGTCGTGGAGGAAATTATTTAATATCGTTTCCAATTAATTTTAAATTAAATTTAAAAATGAAAGATTTGAAAAGGTTTTTGAAGAGAGTGTACCTGCAGCGTGGCGAGCGCGGTGTCGAGATGCAGGGGCGTGGGCGTGACGTGACGAGTCACGTACGTGAAGTCGTCAGGCGCCCCCGTATCGTCCACCTCGTTGATGCATGGCACAGGGTACGGCTCGCGTCCCTTCGATATGTCGCTGCATATTAAACAATCATTTTTAATATTCATATCATTATAAAATATAACGTAAATAAGTAAAAAATAAACATCCATATTTTTTTATTTATCTATTAATAAAATAGTTTTACATAACTACTAAATGGAATATCCACCATTTTAAGCTATTTTCTATTAAAGAGATAAATAAAGTAATTTATGGATTCGTGTAGGTAATAGTGACTCACTTGCATAGCAGTCTGCAGCGGACGGGCTTATCGGATACGGCGAGTGCCATCTGCATGTTGAGGGAGATGGCGGTCTGACACTGACCCGAGCACACCTCCACCGCCAGCTCGCCCGCTGAGTTCTCCAAGTCCGTCTGACAAAAGATAAGCTTACTGCTACATTCATAGTCCTTTGATATCGATGATAACTTAAGCTCACCCTTAGTGTATATTACCAGTGTTTACTTAGTTTTAGATATATAATTAGTTTATGATAAATAATTATCTAACTTACCCTCGCGCCCCGAGCAAGTAGCATAACGACACATGCATAGTGACCTTGTCGAGCTGCGACGTGTCTGTTACATAAAGACAAAAAATATAAATCACATGAAAAAAATTGATGAAATACTTTACTCTAGGTTTTCTTGATATTGTTATAAAGTAATCTATAGTAAATGTAGCGGAAATTGGAGTGTTGTGTTGTTTGTAATATGAATGGTAACTGACAGGGGCGTGTCTGCGTGCGCATTTGTGTGCGCGTGCGCATGCGGCGCGGCGTGCAGCAGCAGACGCAGCGAGCGCGCGTCACCGTGCAGCGCGCACCAGTGCACCACGCCGTTGCCCTCCGCGTCGCGTGCCGCCGCGTCCGCGCCCCACTCCAGCAGCAGGCTGCGACACACAGACACACATTTATCACTTGACCTTGAGATGAGGCGCACATACAAAATTGTGGCGCATACGAGGAGTGGACGCATAGAAAAGGGAAATATAACCTATATATATACGTCTCCTACTCCGTTAATTAAAAGATAGACAATGCATCTGCAATTGCGAATATACACTACACACACTGCGACAGCGGTCGCTTCGCTATTTCGGCGAATTTACGGCGAAAAAAAAAATCGATCCCCAATCAGACCTGACGACATCAGGATGGCTGTTCTCAGCGGCCCAGACGAGCGGAGTCCAGCCGCCGTGGTCTCGAGCATCCACCAGCGCGCGCCCCTCCTCCAGCAGCAGCCGGCACGCCGCCAGCCCGCCGTGCTGGGCCGCCACGTGCAGTGCCGTCATACCATCCGGACCCTGATTTAATAAATTACACTTTATAAATCTACTAAACATATACTTAGAAGATATAAGTAGATATTTTTAGTCATTATTTATAAGTTTATTTGTTCACAACAAAATGTCTTAAAATTAATTATTTTTCCCTACAAACTCACCGGAAGGTTAACATCACATCCCGCAGCTATTAAATATCTTATAACCTTCATGAGATCTTCATCACTCGGCTTGTTGACGTCACTTTCAGCTACATCATTTTCTTCTTCTTCTACTTCTTTAATTTCTTTGTCTTCTTCTTTATCTTCTTTACTTTCATTCTTTTCATCTACTTCCATTGTTTCTGGCTTTTCGTCATTTTTAATAGTCTCATTCTTACTCTTGGTGGGTTTAGATTTATCTAACAGCGCTGTAAACAAAGATTCAACTGTAGACATAAGTGACCCTTAGTGACCATTACATGTCTATGAGTGTCAGATATAACAATTACCAGTGAGAGCGATGTGCAGGGGCGTGCGGTTGTCAGCGTCGAGTGCGTCCAGCTTGGCGCCAGCAAAGTGCAGCAAGTATACGGCCGCGACCCGCCCCCAGCGCGCCGCCACGCCCAGCGCACACTCCAGACCTTCGCCCTTTGCTGACACTACGGAAGGAAGAATATAATAAAATCTGTAGAAAGAGAAATAAAGGCTAGTCTACGTAAGAAAGAGTCTACGTAAGAAAGAACAAGTAAACAATTACTTAATGTGACTAAGCTAAAATACAATAAATAAAACTTACCAATTTTAGGTATTAACTGCTCTGGAGGCTCTCCAGCTATAATGGCGTCATGTAGTAGTTCCACTTTATCAATGGGCTCATCCTCTTCCATGGTGACGGTCTCCTCGCACAGCCTCTTCAGATCTATAGGAGGGGACGGCAGCAGGTCTTCGGGTATGACAGGACCTTGCTCGATCAGAGCTGGATTGATCCCGCCAAAGCCTATATAAGCTGGTATTCTGGGAACAATAAGTTTATAAAATCACATAATGTAATAAATATAACTGCTAAAGCCTTTTTAAAGCTAATTTTTTAAGCGACACAATAATAACATTTCCAACTTTGTTACTTTTTTCAGTTTGCTTCTTACTAAAAATTAAAGAATATAAACTAACGACTGCTCCCTCTGCTCAGGTAGATAGACCCGCTTGCCACTGCAGTGCATGTCGATCTTGACTCTGGCGCAGTCCTTGTTAGCGGGTTGCCACAGCACAGCGTGCACGCCGCAGTGCGGGCACCCCAGTCCCGCCGCCGCGGACACGCCCCCGGCCCCGCCCCCACCAGCCTTGCCCTCGCCACGCTCGCAGCCCGGGATGCCGCACTCCAAGTGGAACAAATGGCCCAGGGAACACTGATAGAAGATACCCTGGAGAGCAAAACAATCAGCTAACAAAGCTTTTCATGACATAAATCAACAACAAAATTAAATGGCAATTTTCCCTTAGTTGAGTGTATTCCTATAGTGGAAGTATTCTATCTTCTTCAATATCAAAGTGTTCAGAAAATCACTAAATTACTTTGAAAAATGTCACGTACCTGAGCACAAAATAGACCGCAGGCAGTGCAGCACATGTGCTTCCTGAGCTGCGCAGTGTGCTGGCGGCAGGCGAGCAGGTAGGGCGTGCGCGGACCGGCGCGCACCAGCGGCTGCAGCTCACCACCGCGTCGCGCCGCACTGTGCGAGCATCCCACGCGTACACCGTCCACACTGTCGATCGCCTGGCAGAACACCGGCTCTGTCCAAAACAACCACAAATAGAAATGAAAAAAAAAATAATTATCAAAATTATAATTAAACATATTTCTTTCATTAACTACTACACTTGGAGCCACAAAATGGTCTGCTTTATCGATTATTTTGTCTTTCTTGAAAAGAATTCAAATAACTTGCCAGTAAGTTCATCAGGGGCAGCATACATATTGCTGGAAGCCTCACAGTTGCAGGATGCAACTATTGGATACTCTTCTGGAGGGTACGCTGCTTCTTCACCGTCCTCTGGACCCGCTGCATCACTGAATAAAACAAAACTTACATTACATTTTATTGGTATGAACCATTGTTAAATACTTAGAAACTAAACATATATTTATATGAATCCTTAAGTCAGGAATAAGCCATATTTGTATTTCATATTTCTAATGCCTGCTATGAATGTCTTCCAAAAAGAATTTCTAGGGAACAGATTGTGGAAATTCGGATTGGAAGATACACATTTTTGTCTACATAATATTTACCGATCATAAAAATCACTGCAACTATATCTGAGTCTAGACGACCGACGCGGTGGTGCCCTGTAAAGAAAAGTCGACATCAACATAGCTTTTCATCAGTCTGACCTATCAGTTGAGTAGAACATACTTATTCTCATCATCTCCCATAGACATTGACGACTGATCACTCTCGTTGCCATATGACGAACACAGTCTAGTGGAGCGCCTGGGTCGTTCTGTTGGATTGCCACCAGCTGGATATAAGAAATCTTCATCACTGCTATCTTCATCAGCCTCCAGTAATTTACTGATCACCTCTGATTCATCATCAATTTCTTCATCTTCTTCAATGGCTTCAGCTTCATTTTCTTCATCTTCTCTGCGTCTGCAAATTGAAGATTGATATAATTTAATTCTATATTTACCAATATTCAGCGACTAACTTTTACTTCAAATTTACATTTTCATAATCTAAAGCATACCTTAAATAAGTATATTCATTATTAATTCAGATTATCATAGTAAATTTAAGTTACCTGTTGCTTGATTCTTGGGGTTGGTGTTCATTGGGGGTAGTATTGATGGCCTTTAAGCCAAGTTTACACAAATGTTTAACTTTTGAATCTGATGAATTCTCCCCTTCCTCTGACTTGTCTTGTTTTATATCTTCAGAAGGCTTATGACGCTTTACTGCCTTCTTATCAACCACTGCACTCTCTGCATCATAATTCTTTGAATGAGCAGACCTCCTAGTTCTGACACCCTCTTCTGCAGTCTTCTCTGGTTGTAAACCAAGTCGTGCATTGTTTTGTGACTCAAGGCCCATTCTTAGCTCTTCATTAGCTAATATCTTAGCAGTAGGTTTAATTCTCCTTGACAATCTTTGTGTTGGACCTGAAAGCGTTTCGTTATAGGACTTTTCTTTTCTGGCTATAGCATTAGCTAGTACATTTTCCGAAAACTCTTTGCTACGACGCCTTGTTGACCGCTTAGGTGTAGCTAGTGAACTATCTGAAGTTTCATCATTTTCTGACACTGACTGACTAACGTTCAGGCTTTTCTTAGCACTACTTAAAGTTTCATTGTCCTCGTCAGATTCCCATTTTGTGCAACGATTTCTATTTGATCGCCTTGGTGAAACTTCTTCGTGTTTCTCTTCTGTAGAAACGATTTTCATGTTGCTATTTTTCGCTCCAGACTTTTCAGAACGGAACGTCAACACAATACGTGGCTTGGCGTCTTTACTTTCAGCTTTTTTATCACTTCCAGGATCTGAATTTTCGATTCTAACTGAAACATCTGGAGATGTGTCAGCTTTATCGTGTTTCTTCTTGGGGGTTACTGATTCGTCGTGGTCCGAGTGCATATTGCAGGGTCAACTTTTGTTTATAGGTCAAGGTAAACAATGCCGATTCGAAAACTCAAGCAAAACAAAACATCCTTTATAATATTTTTCAATTTGGTTCATATATTGTATGAACTAATATCACTTTGTCTTTTTCGTTTTCCTGAATTATTATACAAATATGAATTTATGATAGATTTACATTTTAGAAAAAATTTTGCTTTTTAATTATTTCTCTGGCTATCACTCGGTTTTTAACTTTATACTTGGAAAATATTTTTTATTACTAGACATATAAAACATTCTAAAACTATGACTTAAATAATTAAATCGACATTACAAAATCAATTTTCAATCAAAGAAATCAAGTAATAAATACAAAACAAATTAATCAAAATTGAATAACTCAACAATTCAGAAATTATTATAGTTATAGATTATATCGACCAAAAAACCAATCATCAAAGAATGTTGAAAGAATGTATGACAGATAAGACAGATAAATAAGATCATTACCAGATACCTTCCAAAATATTAATGCTATTTCATAATAAATACTTTAAAATCAGGTATATCATAATACTTTTGTATCGTGAATTAGGAAATATTTTTATTTTGATTGTTCATAAAATGTTTGGTACAGTGTGAGATTGTGTGGCTGAATGGGGTTGGATTTAGGAAATTGACAATGACATGACAGTTTAAAAGTCCAAAACTTGACAGTTTAGATGTCAACAAGTTTATCAGCGTTTATCAGTTTTATTTGAGTTTAATGATTTTTCCTTTTTATTTAACGTGGTTTAAATCATTCAGGACACCTATACTTTTAGGAAATTACTAATATAATATAAAGTTTCCTTAATTACCTAATAACTGTGAATAGGAAAAGGAATAGACTCGGCACCTCTATTTTAAATACACAAATTATAGTAATCTTTGTGTAAATGTAATTAGACGAATTGTAAATTTTCATCTAAATCTAATTAGGACTTTGCAACAAAAGAAGCAACTTTTACTTTATGCTGTTTGCTCTGTTATCCACTCGTTATATATTTTTTAATTATATAATAAATACTTCCTGTTGAGTTTTTATTCATGCAAACTTTGTTATAACAAGTGAAATCTACTGTGGTTCGATTCCAATTTAACATTTAAGAAGTTTCAAAACATTTACCACAATGGAAAACCTATTTCTCGCTCCAGAACATGTTTTGCAAGGTGGATACTTTCAAGAAACTCTTCGAAAATTACAAGAACCAAACACTAGCATTGAACCTCATAACCTAATGTATCCAGTGTTTTTGCTGTAAGTATAAACTATTTATTGAGTATAAAATTGTATACAGAAGCTTTCGCTCTAGCTTGTGACAATGCATGCACCCTCTTGGAGAGTATGAGAATGTTAATCTAGGATTGTTTGTATTATTGTGTTCTGAAGTAATGTGCCAACACATTTATAATAAATTAAAAAAATATCTTGGACAATATATTTATAATATAAAATGTTTTAAAAGTAAATCATGTTTGGTCGGAGTAAAACATTATCTGTAGTGCCCATTTAAATATTGATAAACTTTTAACAAGTTTAAAGTTCAAATCTACAACATAATTTATAATGAACATTTGATAATAAAAAGAATTAAAAAATAAATATCATCATGAATATGAACACTATATCTTATATCCAAATGGAATCTTTACACATAAATCTGTGATGACTTGTAAAATATTAAAAGTCTATTTTCACTTGACTAATAGTAATCAACCAATACGCAACCATCATTCTTAAGGTGTTGTGTATATTCACTAGAGCAACTCCAATACTTCAATTACTGAATAAGCTAAGTGGAAATAGCCATTAATGAAATATTGTTTAATGTTACAGAGAAAATGAGGATGGCTTCCAATCAGTATCGAGTATGCCAAATGTCTACAGATATGGTATCAACAAACTTATACCCGCACTCAAAGAACTTGTGGAAAAAGGCTTAAAGTCTATACTTATATTTGGAGTTGTAGAAACATTGGATAAGGTACAGTGTATTTAAGCATATACTATATTTTTAATATCAGCAGATTTTTGTTAATTAATTAATATTTCTTGTACCTTTCCGACTAAGCTTTATGCTTGTACTAGGACATGGTTTACGAATATACACAAATGGCGGGATTTGAATCTCCAACCATGTGATCGGAAATTCGTACCATTAAGGATTAGGCTATTGCTATTTAAAAATCAATATTTACACTTGCATAATACATATTGTTTGTTATCTCTCTCATTCTACATGGAAAAAAAAGAGACAAAAATTGTGATAGAAAAGATACAAAATGGAATATTTCTCAAATGATTTTAAGTTTTATGTTGAAATTGTTTTGGATTCTGATATTTTACAAGTATAGTCTTGATTTAATTTCAATGAAATCTTATTTCTTTGTATTTAATTAGGATGCTACAGGCTCAAATGCTGATTCCCCACAAAACCCGGTAGTAAAGGCGCTACCAAAGTTGAGAGCTGCTCTACCACAACTGCTACTAGCTGCGGATGTGTGCCTCTGTCCATATACATCGCATGGACATTGCGGTATACTGACAGATAACGGTGCTATAGATCATGCTGATTCTGTGAAGAGAATAGCCGAAGTCGCTCTTGCGTATGCTAAAGCTGGTAAGATTAGTATATTAATAAAATTGGAGTGTTTTTGTGAAATATTGAAAAAAAAAATATGTATGTCATTCATCTGCTTTAACCATAACGATAAACCAGTTTATAAAATATTTGTTTGTCTGTGGGAATGTCTGTTCGTAAGGCAGCATTTGTCCCGGATAATCTCCGGAACGGCTGGTACGATTTTAATGGCACTTTGATGGGAAGGTAGCTGAGGCATGCCGGCATATTATAGGCTATTTTTTTTAATTCTGTGCTGACGTAATCGAGGGTGACCACTAGTATAGAGTTAATATCAAAAGAGAGATGACATATTTTTGCAGGTGCTCATATTGTGGCTCCCTCCGACATGATGGACAATAGAATTAAGGGTATAAAGGATGCTCTGGTCGCTAACAGACTACAGAATCAGGTAGATATATTTCTTAACTTCGCTTAAACCACTTAAGTTTTTAAATTGATCATGTCATATCAAGATTGAGGTGGAATATAGATTAATGTGGAAGACGAGAAACTCGTGCTGACCCCACATGGGTAGGACAAGGGCAGAGAAATGAATTAGTCACACCAAACACATTAAACACTTACTGCTAAGGGACTTCCTTAGTGGTTTAAATGACTCATAGTATATATGTATATGTATATTGTCAGGTGTCAGTGTTGTCGTACTCTTGTAAGTTCGCGTCGTCTATGTACGGCCCGTTCCGTGACACAATGAAGAGTTCCCCGATGGCAGGTGACCGCAAGTGTTACCAGCTGCCGCCCGGGAGCGCCGGACTCGCGCTGCGCGCTGCCGTGAGTTCATAATACGATACTCTGCAACTAATCGACATCCAATTACTTCGCTATTTCGGCGAATCCAGTCGGATACTTCCTTCTTACATTTTCTTGATATTATAAGGTGATAAGATAAAAAAATGTTAACAAATGGAACTTGCCCATATAAACATTGTAAGACAAGAAAATATGCCATATTAGAAATTGTATATTTTTAATATTAAAAAAATTATAAAAAAAATGGGAAAAAAAACTTTCAAAATCGGAGCACCAGGGGCGGAATTACGCGGCAACACACATAAACAAAAATACGGACGAATTGTTAACCTCGTTCTTTTTGAAGTCGTCTTAAAATGGGAAAAAATAATTTCACAGATATTTTTGGTATTCACAAATTTTTGCGTGCAAGTTTGCTTATGCTTAAGTCGGTATAATAAATATTTTTTTAATAACTTGCCACTTAAACTATCGATAGTTTTTTTTTATTTCAACTAATAGATTGTATTAACACCACTAGTGCAGGGACGTGGCGGAGGGCGCGGACTTCCTGATGGTGAAGCCCGGGCTGCCGTACCTCGACATCGTGCGCCAGACCAAGGACAAGTTCCCGCATCATCCACTCTTCATATATCAGGTTTGTACTTCACTGAAATCTACAGATGAGCCTAAGTTTAGACCTTTATCTACCCGCTTGATTTTCACGAACGAGCAAGCGGCTTTATTTCGCCAATACAGCGAAGCGGCATTTGCAATACTTTATCTTACAAATATTATAAATGCGAATGTTTAGATGGAGGAATGGATATTTGTTTGAAGGTATTTCCAGAACAGCTGAATGGATCTCGATGAAATTTGGCATACCTATAGTCTGGAAGATCACATAGGTTACTTACGTTTTTTTTAATTTCGCGCGGAAGGAATCGCGGGCGACTACAAGTAGGACAAAATGTAGAATGTTAAAATTTACCAAATTATTTCACCTTTGAGTACGAATTTTTAGATATTGAGATGGCAACACTGTACTTTTTGGTTTTTTTCTAGAATGTTCTAGTTAAAGTTGTTTTTGTATATGTTAATTAAAGTACATTTCACTGTTTAAAAACACTCAATTGATTAATATTTCACATCACAGAAAGATATTATTCCATTCTCACCAAAGACTTAGTTAAAAGTAAGTTAAGTTACATATTTAAGTATATAGTTATAATATATAGTTTTGATAATATGTAAGTTTAATTGTTGGTAGGTGTCCGGTGAGTACGCAATGATCTGCCGCAGCGGTGACGACCGTGAAGTGGAGACCATCCTCATGGAGACCCTCACCTGCATGAGACGAGCTGGTATGTATCATACTTAATTCTATCTTCCCACTCAGAGACGTTAACTGGTCACAGAGAGGCGATGTAGATTTGTCATAATAAGATGAAGGAAAATAATGCTATTACGTACATTTATCTGTTAATCATGGTTTTCTGACTCCAAAATTTCCTTTTAAAACGTATTTTTATCTCTGGCATTGTAAAGATAATGACGGAGATGACGATATGTTTTATACAGAGATTTAAGCTCGGAACCCCACGGTAAGAGTTTCAAAGATGTATATGAAGTCAAGCAACCCGCAGTAGCATTTTTTCTTAGTCGGTTTATGAGCTGATAGTCTTCATGAAAATATTTGTTGCATTATTTTTATTCAGCTCTACAAATGTGTTAGTAAGATTTGTATTCTATAGTTTTGAGATTCAATAAAAACTGTTTACTTTCACTTTTCGTAAACGCTTCAATGATTTCGTCTAGTTTTTGTTAAAATATTACAGTCATATTTTATTACTAGCGGTCGCCCGCGACTTAGTAATCACAGAGTTAAAAAAATTGTATATATGTCCGTCTGCATCAACTACCTTCCAATCAAAGTCCTGTCCAGCCCTTCGGAAGATTAATCCGGAACAAACGCGGCCTTTTGGATAGACATACAAACAATATTTCTAATGTACAGAGGAGGAGACGTGCAGAAAGAGGATATTTCCTATTCCCCTTCTGCAAAATTTTGAATATTATTTTTACATTAACTGGATTTAATCAAAGTTAGGAGAGATGAAAGCTACTTGTGACCACTAGATTTTAAAACAATGACATCTCACGCCTATAATCCAGTATAATTGGCGCGATCTTGACACACCCTTCTCGCTTCTTCATTGTCAAAACAAAAAAAAATGGTTGACTTCTTGTTGCCATAATGAAATAAAAAAATATATATTATAAATTTTATAACAAAATATAATTTTGTTTCAGGTGCCGATTGCATAATAACATATTTCACGCCGTTAATTTTAAGCATAATATCAAGGAAACATTGATAAAGTTTTTATGACATTTTTTATTTTTGTTTTTATATTAGACATTTAATTTTAAAATTAATTTGGTGACTGTTCTATTTTTTATTTTCGCTCAATTATTTTTGGGAAGTACAGACTGTTGTTGTTAAATTCTTGAATAATTTTAATAAATTTTTTGTAAAAAAAATATAACTTGTTTTTAATTAACCTTTTATATCCTTTTACTGACCATAGATTACATGACTATGTATGGATAGATAGATCCCGTAAAATAAATATAAGAATACACAAAATTTAAAAAAACGGATACAAAAAATAAAAAAAGTCAAATATTGCTTGGCTTATTATACTTCATGGGATGCCCACGGCCCACGCACTATTTGTTGCAAAAAGTTTATCGAAATATGAATGTCGTAAACTTCGGCGATGCAAATAATATAGGCAAATAAAGAATTGTTTATTTACTTTTATTTATGGTGATATTAAACTGTCATAGAATTTTTAACCCAGAGATAGAAATATATTGACATAAGCACAAACATTACACGATGTTACAACTTGATAACTGTTTGGTAAAATAAACATTCGATACGAATTCTAGAAAAGACAAACCCCTTGTTAACCTAAAGAATTAATAATTGAATAAGTTATCAGTTATGTTGTGATATATGTAGACGCTTATTTTGATACTTTTACGAGAATTGTGAGAAAATGGAATGAATTCAAAATAGTTCAAACTAGAAAAAGTTTGTTTAATTGAATTGGTACAAAAAATTAGAAGTCATCTAATATTTTACTAAAAATTAAATAGGATAATATGTGTAAGAAAGGAGTGAAATAGAATATTATGGTTGAAAGATTGGTCAAAACTACCAAACTACTAGGTCGACACTCCGCATTCAGTATATAAAAATTGAATTATTCCAACTTTTTATTCATTCAATATATGTTTTAAAATAATTACTGAATTAGAATAGATAGATTTGTTAATCATGCCTCTTAAATTAAATGCTAAAAAATTATTATCACAATTATCAAGTTTCCTAACTTTTTATCATTTAAATTTTTCGCCATAAAAGTGTTGACCTATTACGTGCACCTAGGAGAAACCGACCCGCCAGTGACTAACGTGGGCCAATCGGATTGCAACAAATACGTCCACTTGGACAAATCAGAAGCGTTCTTTGAAAACGTCATCAGTCTGTCGGCCAATGGGATTGGCCCACGCTGACTACTAGCGCTAAATATCAGTGACGGCGCGTGTCAAACTTCAGTTTCTCTCAAGACATCACAAGTGAAGTACTGCGCTGTTTAATCAATTTGCCATTTTTAATTGTGCATTAACGTGGCTGTGGAAATATATTTCAATAAATCTCTATTGTTAATCGATATCTAATATATTTTGGTAAGTTTTCTTTTTCTATATTTATTAAAAATTTGAAAGTAAAGTAGATTTTTTCCACTTGGAGTTTCTATAGATTTATAGCTTTCATAGTTTGTGAAAAATCAAACTTGACAATTAACTTATTTCGTTGTGGAATAACGTGTAAAATAACAAAATAATAGTATAAATTTCATTTAAAAGTTAGTACAAAATGTCAACGTTAACGAAATTTCTGGATGCTTGTGGGCCGGCGAGGTTAGCGGCCTACATTGGTTCAATACCGTTAGCTTACTATGTCCGTTGAAGCCAAGCTTTGTAGACTTTCGATCTCATATGAATAAACTTCAATGGAAATTTTGACCATTGACCGATTTCTCGATTCTGACCGGAATAGTACTAAACAAATAGCGTGACGTGTCCCCGCTTAGGTTACGTGTCCTTGATTCATTGAACGCTTGCTCTTGTGTGACTGATGTTATAATTCTTATTGTTCTAGATAAAGTCGTGTGCATTGTATGGTGAAAATGCGGTGGTATTTATTGGGATTAGTGTGCGCGGTGGCGCTTGTCTGCGCCGAGGACAAGAAGGAGAAAGATAAAGACATCGGCACAGTCATCGGTATCGACTTGGGTACTACGTACTCTTGGTAAGTTATTATATCCGATTTATTGCCGGTAAATTACCTAGATTCATTAGTATTAATTTAACTTGTTCTTATAAGAATTACTATTGGTAATTTAAAATAAAATAAATTTATTTTAATTTCTACAAATCAAAAATAATAGTACACAATTTTAACTAGCTTAACCATATGTTCAGTTTGTAGTGATAGTAATTGAACATAGTTTTTCAAAAATTAACCTTTGTTAGTTGTAAGAATGGTGTAAAAAACTGGCATTTGTCCAAAGACGATTGTTTATAGTCTCATTGACAATTTTTTTTCTTTCCTACAGTGTGGGTGTATACAAAAATGGCCGTGTGGAAATCATTGCCAATGACCAGGGTAACCGTATCACTCCATCTTACGTAGCGTTCACAGCCGATGGCGAGCGTCTTATCGGTGACGCCGCCAAGAACCAGCTGACCACCAACCCTGAGAACACTGTGTTCGACGCCAAGCGATTGATTGGTCGTGAATGGACGGACTCCACCGTACAACATGATGTCAAATTCTTCCCCTTCAAGGTAGTTGAAAAGAACAGCAAACCCCATGTTTCCGTCATGACCGCCCAGGGCGATAAGATCTTCGCTCCTGAAGAAATCTCTGCTATGGTTCTCACCAAGATGAAGGAAACTGCTGAAGCCTACCTTGGAAAGAAGGTCACCCACGCCGTCGTTACTGTACCTGCTTACTTCAACGATGCCCAGCGTCAGGCCACCAAAGACGCCGGTGTTATTGCTGGACTTAACGTCATGAGGATCATCAACGAGCCTACTGCCGCCGCCATCGCGTACGGTCTCGACAAGAAGGAAGGAGAGAAGAATGTGCTCGTATTTGACTTGGGTGGCGGTACCTTCGACGTGTCTCTGCTTACCATCGACAATGGCGTATTTGAGGTGGTCGCGACTAACGGTGACACTCACCTTGGTGGTGAAGATTTCGACCAAAGAGTTATGGAGCACTTCATCAAACTGTACAAGAAGAAGAAGGGCAAGGATATCAGAAAAGACAACCGTGCCGTCCAGAAATTGCGTCGTGAAGTCGAGAAAGCCAAGAGAGCATTGTCTTCCGGTCACCAGGTCAAGATTGAGATCGAATCGTTCTTTGAGGGCGAAGACTTCTCTGAAACTCTCACCAGGGCTAAGTTCGAGGAGTTGAACATGGATCTGTTCAGATCTACTCTTAAACCTGTACAGAAAGTATTGGAGGACGCCGACATGAACAAGAAGGACGTCGATGAAATTGTACTGGTCGGTGGTTCTACCCGTATCCCTAAGGTGCAGCAGCTCGTCAAGGAGTTCTTCAACGGCAAGGAGCCATCCCGCGGTATCAACCCTGATGAGGCCGTCGCCTACGGTGCCGCCGTCCAGGCCGGCGTGCTCAGCGGTGAACAGGACACTGACGCCATCGTGCTGCTCGACGTCAACCCTCTCACCATGGGTATCGAGACTGTCGGAGGCGTCATGACCAAGCTGATCCCACGTAACACCGTTATCCCCACCAAGAAGTCACAGATCTTCTCTACCGCCAGCGACAACCAACACACTGTCACCATCCAGGTTTACGAGGGAGAGCGCCCAATGACCAAGGACAACCATTTGCTTGGTAAATTCGATCTCACTGGCATTCCTCCGGCACCGAGAGGCATTCCTCAGATCGAGGTCACCTTCGAAATTGACGCCAACGGTATTCTGCAAGTATCTGCCGAGGATAAGGGAACCGGAAATCGCGAGAAGATTGTCATCACCAACGACCAAAACAGGCTGACACCAGAAGACATCGAGAGGATGATTAAGGATGCTGAGAAGTTCGCAGATGATGACAAGAAACTAAAGGAGCGCGTCGAGTCCAGAAATGAACTGGAGAGCTACGCTTACTCGATCAAGAACCAGCTCCAAGATAAGGAGAAACTTGGTGCTAAGGTTGGTATTTTTTAAATTATTACTTGAATTTATTTTCACTCTTTGAAGTTATCTGTTAATAAAACTGTCTTTTGAGAATGTATAATAGTAAAAGTTTTGATTGTTTGATGATAAATGCTAAATTTCTGTTTCCATTGTTACAGGTCAGCGATGATGACAAAGCGAAGATGGAGGAAGCTATCGACGCCGCGATCAAATGGCTAGAAGACAACCAGGACACAGACGCTGAGGAGTACAAGAAACAGAAGAAGAGCCTAGAAGATGTAGTGCAGCCCATCATCGCCAAGCTGTACCAGGGTCAAGGTGGCGTGCCGCCGCCGGGCGCGGGCGGTGAAGATGAGGACTTCAAGGACGAGTTGTAAACTGATAGGATATAACAAGTGATCGTAGCCAAATGTGATCTCCGCTCGGTACAGATTATACACGCGCTTTTGCCATGTCGCTTCGAAATATAAACTTAGCAATAAGTGGTCATCTTAAAAGCTTATAAATAGGTATCAAATCTTAATTGGCAGTTAAGCTCTTGTATAATCTGTACCGACGCACAGATACTGTGTGTAGATCGTTTTGTGTATATTTATTGTTGTGTTTGTTTGTGTGCGTGCGGTGAACTCGAAGTCAATCTCTCCAGGGCCGGCCGCCGCGCGCCGTGTGCATGGCTGTATGAATGTGTCGTGGCTGTATAAAATGTTGCATTTTTTATTTTTAGTATAATGCCAATAGTGTGAGATTTTTCTCTCGATTGGGTCCCGTCTGTTGTGTTTGCACAACCCTACGTATGTCTGCTAATTCTCGGTGACCTACCTCTGTGTTCTATACTGTATAATTGTTTTGAGACTGCTGAATAAATTGTTAGCTCGTAATTAATTATGTAGTAATTTAATAATTTTGAAGTACGGAGGAGTACATAAATAAAAGATTTTTAATAAGACTAAACTTGGTTTTTATTTAATCCCAATTATTGAAAATACTCGAGACTAGTCGCCGCGCACGTTATTGCTCAACTGCGAGCCGAACTCCATGTTGAAGGCGGGCGCCGCCATGATCGCTGCCTGGATTTCTACCTGTACTTGATCTAGAATTAAAACAAAATTAAAAAAAAAAAACAATCTGCTTAAGAGAACCACCATACCGGAATTAGTCGCAATATCGATTTTTTCGTTTTCGTTTTTTTTTTATAACAGAAAGGGGGAAACGAAGAGCGGAATCTAAAACAAGACCCATCTAACGGTAATATAATGTTATCAATCATCTTGTTAGCACTCTCTAAGAAGCGATAATAGTGTTATGTCAATTTGGTTTACCGCTTAGGTTCTAGCCTAGAGATTATGTAGGTCATTGACCGAGCGACTTAGGTTTGACTTCACTTGCTTTACTAAGTATGAGTCACTGGCGTTTCGGAAATTAGTTGCCTACTTGTACAGTTAAGTCAACTTACTGTTCCATAATTCTTATCAAGTACAGTTTTGTCGTAAGTGTCGGATAATTATACTTAAGACTCCCGTGCGCCATTCATTTATGTTACATAAAAACTTTGTTTTATTGTTTACATTGTGTAAAAACTTTCAATTGCAAATATGGAGGTATCATGAATTCAAATGACAACAAAAGCCTTTGCCATTGGCTGAGAATTACCATTACCATGGCAACCATCTATTTTTGCTGCTATTGGTTTACAATGTTGTCCCTTTCTTGCATTACAATTTATTTCAATATACTCATCCCTTAAGTTTATTGGGTTTAAAATACATATAACCCTTTATTACAAAAATAATTATTCGAAAGTATTTCGTGATTGCTACGATCCTGCGTTAGTGAAGTGTGTGTCAAATTAGTATATAATATATGCTTCTTTCATCTACTTCAAATATAATTTACCGATTGGTTTGCATGCGTCCACTTCTTCTGCGTTGATACCAGCAGCTGCGCGCAGTTCTGCCACGGTCTCAGTGAAATACGTGTCCAACTGAAAAAAACATTTAACTAAATCTGATAGCGGCCGATAAAGTATGACGATTCAATAAGAGATCTTCCTCTAACTTCACAATTATTAAAAATATGTTCCAAAACAATACAATAATTCAGTAAAGAAGAATTTTATTGATTCTAATTTTAATTCTCAAATTTACTGCAACTCAAAAAAAAATGATTAAAGCATTTACTTTTTAATTACCGTTACATCCGTGCGCCGCGTACCTAAACTGAACACATTCAAGAACAATGGGTTGTAGTACAAAAGTTTGTATATAGGTTTTGAGGTTACTGTGGCACGAGTTTAGAATTCTTACATCGAATTACACGCATTTTACCGTTTTTTTAACATTTTGTCATCAAATTGAACATCTGTGATTGTGTTCTGACATAAAACATGAGTTTCTTTTTCCCTCCTTATAGTAGTGTTGGCACAAAAGGATTTCAAGTGCTACTATTTTTTTGACGTAGAGTTTGATACCTGGTTTATTTTTAATGCTATATACGCCAATACTTTCATTGACAGCATCTATAAAGAGGCATATTTCAAATAATTTATCAGTACCTCTGCGTCCAGTGCGGCCTCGTCGTCTTCAGGGTGCACGAGCACGCGCGGGCCGGAGCCGAGCGGCGCGGACTGGCCGCTGCACCAATCCACGCCGCGAGACAGCACGCGCGTCTTACACGTCTGCCAATCCGCGTTCAGGAATATTATCCTAATAAATCGAATAGTTCTTATTTACTATACAACTAAGAATTGTAATAATTACTTAATCAGCCTCTTAGTGTATATTTTACATACAAATTCTACATTAAGGGTCTCGTTTAGTAAGCATAAACTTGTCAGGATCATCCAAAATCATTACAGCAAGTTTACGTCTTTAGAAAATTTCCATATAGCATTTGTTAGCAATATTATTTAAACAGATCAATAAACTAGACCCATTTAATTGATCGTAACGAGAGTTTCGAACAATTGTGCTAGTCGCCTTTCACTTAGAAAGTGTATCTCAGCTCTGAAAGTTGTGCCAGCTTCACTGTGCCCTAGGTCCGATCACTTTCTATTCTTTCTAAATCGAATTATAATATAACTCGATAGATAAATAGATAGATGTCAATAGCAAAAAACAATACTAAAGTCATAATTACATACCTATTCGGTGGCGTGGGCATGTTGTCCAAGTTTTCAAAATCAGCGCCACAAGTGGGAAAGCCGGTGAGGACCCAGCCATTATCGATGCAATCCTATAATAACTAGTAATCAACACCACCAGTAATTACTTAAAACTATAAGGCGCCTGACTCAGCCAGTACGCATTCGAAATTCGAAAACTCGTACATCAAAGTCCGACAAGCTGGATACTGGAAAATACCTACAAATTATGTACAAACATACTCTGCGATTACCTCTACAATGACGTATCAAATTGTAACTTAAACTCTTAAATTGTTTCAGCTCAATCTTACTGATCTAAACAGCGAAAATAAGATAAATTCATTATCATAGCTAGCACCTTTTTAGCCAGACGTCGCCTCACAATGTCGGCCCTGAGCCGTGTGCTGAGGCCGAAGTTACGCAGCTTCTCACCAATCTCGTCATCGCCTTCCTTAGCCTCGTTATAGAGATCTTTGAAATGCACTGAGAGAAAGACGTAATTTGGCGTAAACATTGGCGAATTTATAATAAAATATAACAAAATAATCTAACATATTCTTATTGAACGGGCGAAAAATATTCTTTGTATAATTTAGATACGAACAATGTACTAGTCCGAAGCGGTCGGAGAGTGTCTCGGCGTGCAGGCGGCGGCCGCAGCCGCGCGGACCCAGCAGCAACACGCGGTAGTTACCCGGCGCGCCAACCGTGGCCAAAGAGCGCGCGCCCGCGTGCGCACCCGCAGCCGCTGCGCGTATTCCCCGCACGCACTTCATCTCTATACACTTTGCGTCCTCACCTGGGTTCACGTATATCTCCTGTAAATATAATTCGATTAGAAAGAAACAAGCGGCCATTTTTAATTTATTAATTTTCATTGAATTAAGACAAGAGGTAAAGACATGACATGTTTTGACATGTTTTGCGTTTTTTAGCCTCTCCGTGAGTGCTAAACTTTGTTCCATGATAACTTTTAAACGTATAGACGAGCATAGCATAAATGCTTAACGTCTTTCATAGCCGTCGCTTATAAATGTTTAAAAACACAAAATTACTCGCTGCGTTGAAGAAAGAAATCTTTTTCTTCAAAGATATTGGATGTGTAAGAGTATGTCAACCTTCAAGGTAGCCTTGTAGGCGAACTTGAGTGCCTCGAAGTCCTGATCGAAAAATGATCGTCTTGCGGTGTGGGGATGGTCGGTAAGGGGAGCGTGCGGGGGCGGCGGAGTCAGCACCAACGTCATCGTCGGTAGCACGCCCAGCTGCTGCAGGCAGCGCGCCTCGCGCAGCGTACACGGGTGGTCTTATACAGAGAATAAATTTTGAAATCTGACATTATTAACTGTATATGGGGAAAATATAGTATTCAAAGAAAATAATTCTTCGAAACCATAAAAAAATCGGATTACCACAATTGTTATAGTTAATCATATTTTTTTACCGAACATGAGCCAACCACTTTGCAAAACCTGATTGGTCATCGTCAGAGACTTGGTAACTTCTGCCATCCGCACGGGGGAAATGCAGCCGGGCACGTAGTTATCGCTCTGTGAACGTGAAGAAATCGATTTATTGATATATCGAAATCGCTTCGTAATCGAATTTTTACCGACAGCAACCTTTTCGTAACGATCCATCACGCAACGCCGTGTGATAACGAAGAAACCTAAATCTTTTATTAAGTCTTTGGCGATCATGTTGATATCTGTAATTTCAGAGTCAATTTAAAAAAAGGTCAATGACGTGCACCCAAAAAATTTTATGTTTTCGTACCAATTCAATCGATTTTATCTCATATATTACTCATTAATATCTGAATTTGGATGTAGACTGAGACTACATTGTTGTGTAAATTCCACCTACCGATATTTACTTCAGGAGAAACTAAAATAATGACTCGGTCAGCGTCTTTCCCACTAAGTATACGGTGGTTGAGAAATACTTTCATATGTTTTAAATGGTCTTGGGGCAAGTTGATCACCAGGTCTTGTACCATATCCTGAATGTTACAAAGACAAAACTGCATTCTTTTCATGTAATCGACATTATAAATTTTAGCTATTTGAAATAATCAGGGACTTACTTTAAAAAGCTTGTAAATTCTGTATTTCTCCAAATAAGGTATAAACTTGTCTGGTATTTGCAAAGGCAGTTTCGTTGCATCGGTTTCAGTCATTTTTTCAACAAATGAAAAATACTTAGTATAAATACACACAAAAAGTATTTCAATCTGATTTCAGATTTGTTTTCTTTGACATGTTTCTTAATTTGCTATAGTTTTAAAAATATAAAGGCTTGCGTAGCTTAATTGTATTTTTGTTTATTTCTTATAAGATACAGGGACATTTCGTTACTTTCCTTAATGTCCAGGACCTACCTATAAACGCATTCCCTATTAAGTACGTAAAACGTATTAAGCAGAGGAGATCCATACCTTTGTAAAAGAAAGTAGTGGTTTACCTGATGTTTTTAAACAGTTTTTAAACTTTCAAAAACAGCTGATTGTCAAACAAATTGTTTTAAGGTTATGTTTGGGTTATTTTATTTTGTATACAGATATAGTACTAAAATTATAAGCAATTATTACTGGATATATTCGGTGTACTGCTACTCTATTCATGGGATCAGAGGGCAAATTGATTGATAATAGATGATGTTACGTGCTTCATATTCATATAGTTATAGTATGAGGAAAACATGATTTCGCTTGGTCGCGTGGACAAGCGTCAAGGTCATTTTTTGCCACAATTGCAAATAAGAACGATTTCTACATCATTTAAATCGCATGTAGTATGCTGATGTCTTTTGTCAGCTTACGGCGTTATTTACTTGTGAGTAGAGTTATAGTTAGGATGTCTTCCAGTAAATTTTCTTACGAGGTTAGTTGTGTATCAAAGTTTATTACAGTGACTTATAATCTCAAGTATACCTAAGTTTAATGACTTTATTAAATTAATTATTAAAAGCACTTCCTCGTTTAAAAAATAACTTCCTGGTCTATGAAAAAATCATTAAACTATTTATTGAATTGAAAGATTATTATATTGTCATAAAATGGGTTAAATATTGAATTATTTATAGATCAATATTATTTTCTATGTTTTAGGAGGCTGTGAAGAAATTAAATTTCCTTCAATCAAATAAATCAACTATAGAACAAATAAGAAAAGATATAAAATTAGGCCAAGTAAGTAAAAATAAACAAAAGTTGTTCAAGTTAGAGATGAATTACATTAAAATTTTCTAATAAAGATATTTTTGGTCAGTTAATTATTCATTCATGTTTTAGGATAATATATTTAAAATCAATATATTTTCTCTTGCACACAATCAGTATTTGCAAAAATTATTGGACTGTTTTTTAACTAAAACAAATTTTAATTTTAATATTTTCCCGTTCCTAAAAACCTAGGAAATGTTGATGTGGAATTGCGACATTTGTGATTTCCTATATATTTAATTCTTCCAGAAATGTACAAACATAGAAGATATGGAA
Organism: Papilio xuthus; assembly: GCF_000836235.2. Classification (NCBI taxonomy): domain Eukaryota; kingdom Metazoa; phylum Arthropoda; class Insecta; order Lepidoptera; family Papilionidae; genus Papilio; species Papilio xuthus. The sequence continues at coordinate 6,722,217 of NW_013530969.1, forward strand.
AATTACTTGTTACGGACTGGTGTGACTTTACGAATGTTAGATGAGCTCTCTGTTATACATGTTGCTGGCACCAAAGGCAAGGTAACATATTAATTTATTTGGTACTAAACAGAAGTTATAATATAATTGTACTAGGAAGTGTTTTATACACCACCATCCATAACCCCATATAGGCAGAGACACAGACCTCCTTTGATGCGCTCCTGACCTGATCTAGACGTACATGGATGTTGGGTTTGAGTGTTCTAAATCTAAATAAGGGCAGTCCCTTATTAAGTATTTCATCACAGTGTTTTATGTTTTGTATGACTTGGCTTTCATATTTTTGAACTAAAAAGTATTAAGCTATATATTAAGGGCTTTCTCCTTGATTTTTACATTCTCAAAAGATTTTATAAATTGGCATTTGGTGGGTTAAATCTATTTCATATATGTATGTATTCAGGGTTCAACAAGTGCAATGTGTGAGTCAGTGCTTCGTCATCATGGCTACAGGACTGGCTTCTACTCGTCGCCGCACTTGGTGGCGGTGCGTGAGCGCATCCGTCTCAATGGCTGCATAGTTGACAAAGAAACTTTCTCAAAGCACTTCCATGATGTCTATGATCGCTTGCATGCTACACAGGTAATATATTTATTACATTTTTTACAATGAAGTTAAACTATTAGCAATAAAATGTTTCTACCATCTTAACACATTAAATGCTTCTATGTTTTTTTCATATGAAAGTGAATAGTTGTTCCAATCCATGGTTCTAAATTTGTTAAGTATAGCTACTTGCTCACTTGATTACATAATTACTAAATTTGGCTTTAACATTAATTTACGAAAATGTGTGACATGTTGCTGTTATTTACCAATTATCATGTTTGTTTCAGAGTTACGAAGGTGATATGCCCAAGTACTTTGCATTCCTTACTGTGTTAGCATACAACATGTTTTTAAAGGAAAAGGTTGATGTTGCCATTGTGGAGGTCGGCATTGGTGGTGTTGTTGACTACACTAATGTACTCAGGTTATTTTATTTAAGTATTATTTATAGATATCACATCACTACTGTGATTTTATTGCTATGTCATGATCTTAAATAAATTGCATGACACAGCAAACATTTGAAAATTTTAATGTATTGAGTAGCTGTCGCCTCCGACTCCGTCCGTGCGGAATTAAAAAAAAACTTGATAAGTAGCCGATATGTTCTTCCAGACTATGTTCAACATCTATGCCAAATTTTAGTGAGATTCATCGAGCCGTTCTGGATATACCTTCTGACATCCATCCATTCATCCATTCGCATTTTTAATAATAAGAAGTAAGATTGAAATTGCCAATAATATAGTGAAATTTTAAGTAAGAAATCTTCAAAATTCGAGCAGTCTATGTAATAAAATGCTTTTATAGGAAAGTTCCAGTAGTTGGTATCACAGCATTGGGTCTTGACCACACATCAATATTGGGTACAACCCTACCGGAGATCGCGGAGGCGAAGGCCGGCATTATGAAGACAAGGTGTGATGCATACACTGTTCAACAACCTACAGACGCTATGGAAGTCCTAGAGAGAGTTGCCAGTAATGTTAAGGTAAGTTTTTTTTTAGTTAACTAAAGAGAAAACAAAAAACAGATATTCAGCCAAATATTAATGTAAGATTATTGAGTTTTATTTAAAACTTACAAATAATTACTCATTTTCAACAGTATAAAATGGTAGATTTTTTTGTTTCAGTGTTCATTGCATATAGTTCCAGATTATAAATCGTATACATTTGAAAATGGCCTCAAACTACAACTGTCAGTAAATATAGAAGCATATTGTATGAATGCATCCTTAGCTATACAACTGGCACATGCTTGGATGCGTAAAAATAAAACCAATTCACTAACTAATACAAATTTAATCAATGGTGCTATAAATGAAAAATTATCTAAAGAAAATGATATTGCTAATAGTATAATAACAAAACTACCTAATAAAACTATAAAAGGATTATCCGTTTGTAAATGGCCAGGAAGATACCAAGTGATTGAAACAGAGTTCTCCACTTTTTATCTAGATGGCGCTCATACTAAAGAATCAATGGAAATATGCGCAGAGTGGTTTAAAGGCAATAACAGGTAAAGAGCTTCTGGTTTTTATTTTTAACTAGTTAGCCAAATTTCAGCAAGATCCATGCAGCTATTCTGTACATACCTTTTAACAAACATCCATCCTTACATCCAAACATTCCTATTTTTATTATTAAACTTAGGCATTGACTCATTAGTCTTCACAACTTCACTGCTTTAGAATTTTTATACTGATTAAGATTAAGTATTATTAAGAAAAAAAAAGAGAACTTTATATTATCTGTATTTTATTAAAAACTTGTAAAAGCACAGATGAGTTATGAATAATATCACAATATAATAAAAAATAATTCAAATAAAACTTGTAATGTTGCTTATACGACTGTAACAATAATTTGTTTGTCTGTTACTTGAATTACTTATTAATTAATATATATTTTTTCTAAATATATACTCTTATAACCTATTAAATAAGTACTTAAAAAAAACAGTCAACTTTAATGTAGTCCATTAAATTATAAATAATGTATGAGTTCATAATTTAATGTATTTAATTTTTTATCAAATAAACCATGTTTGTAATGATGACACTTAATTTATTCTATAGTAAGTTGTGTGTCATTTACATCTAAAAGTCTATCAACATCTGTTAACCATGATATCAAACGGTCCAAATAACCACCATCTTGTTTATAACTAAGTAACAATAACTGCATATGTTGAAACGCAGTTGGCTGCTCTAGTAAGTAATTAAGTCTACGGTCTTTAAGAGATAGCAACTTTATAAAGATTATAGCAATGAGATTCCACTGGATAGGCTTGAATGTGATGTTATTTGCTTTTAACTTGAATGTATTTACAAGTAAGCGTATATCTGAACTAATGGTCAGCGCTGACAAGTTTAGAGAACGAAGTATATCTGGAAGTACTTTGTTAATATGTTGACATACGATTTTTCTTCGTAATGCATTCTGTGCATTCCTATCAACTAGTGGTAGTTGTGTTATTGCACTCTCTTTATCTGTTGGATTTATTTGAGAAATTTCTGGAATGCTTTCAGTGGATACAGGAACCTCAAATTCTCCGGAGAAATATGCTTTAACTTTCAACTGCATTTTTTTACTTTCTTCTTGTAATATTGAATAATCAGGCAAAGGTTTTGTCTCTCGTTGTAGTGTTTGAGCATCATATTTTCTGTCTTCAAGCTCTAACATGTTTAGTTTTCGACATAAAGCTTGATATTGGTCATAGGTGTTTGAATTGTAGAATATACTCTGTGCATAATTATTTAAATATTCTTTGATACATTCTCCTTTGTCTGCCACCATTTCTCTTACTCTCTCCTCACCAAATAAAAAGATCATGCTGTCCACAGTAAGCCATTCAGATAAACATTTTTCCACATCAATTGTTAGGTTAGTTACTGAAGGTTGCTTTCTTTGTTGTTGCTTTTTAATTGATGTATTTTTAATTTCACTTGGTGGATTTACTATTATAGGATCCACTTTTTTTTCAGCCTTTTCAACAATTTCACCAACTATACTTAAAGGATTTACTTTTTGTGGTTTCGGTTTTGCGGCTACATCAAGTTTTTGGCCAGAGATAATTACATCTTTGTTTTGTTCCATGTTTTTATCCAGGGTTTTATTTTCAATAATAACTTTATTGCCACTATCATTACTACTAATTACTTTTAGTTTATTATCACTTGCATAAGCGTCTGTGCGGCTTAGTTCACCGTCCTTAATGGGGAAGTCAGAATTAGTTTGTTCGTCATCGTTATCCATTTCATTCAGGCTGGCATTAGTGAAATCATTTATTGATATAAATGTTTGTCTCTCTGGTTCCACTTTTACACGTTCGACTTGTCCAAGGTCTACTTCCAGGCCCAAACTGCCTACAGTGTCTAGAGGCAAAAGGTGAAATTTTGGCATTTCTTCATATTCTCTAAACCACAAAGGACTTGTCAGCATCTGTTTCTTTACATGCATTGCAGATTTAAAACAGCTGTTGCTGCAAAAACTTTTCCGGGCTGTTATATCGTACACTTTGTTTGTTTTTATTGATATTTTATACTTCTGTTTAGGAATCTCCTTTTCAAGTAAAGGCCTATTACATAAAGGATATCCACAAAGCTGTGTGATGCACCTCTCTTCTACCACATCCTCGAAATGACATTGGTTTATTTCTGGTAAACATTGCAAGAAATAAGTTGGTGTGATATCTTTTTCGAGTAAACTTTCAACAATTTGTTGAGCTCTAGCATTACATTCTCGTTTTTTTATTATTGCCTCGCGTATTTGCTCTTTGGTCATTTCCTCGATTTTAGTAGGTTTTTTCTTCTTATTAACATTATTTTCGTTCATTATTTACACTATGCTATAATTCCCAAAACAAAAATTTAATATAACCTCAATTTGTCTTTGTCAAAATATTAAAAATCAACGTCATTAGGATAATTGCCGTTGCCACCACAAAAAAAGAAACTTACCCATTGATTACTTTAGTGTGTACCTATTTACTCTTGTTTTTGATGCTTTAGGTACTTTTATCAAAATTATTAAACTGGTGACATTATTTTTTGTTACAGATATCAAGACAAAAGTTTAATTTTTAGCGCAACTGGTGATAGAGATGCGGAGGTATTACTGACACCTTTGAGGCTTATAAATTTTAAGTCAGTATATTTTGTTATTCCGACAGCATTTAGGGAAATCAGTCATAAGAATGACAATTATTCTATCATGGAATACAGAGATTTAATTGCAAGATGCCAGAAAAATGAGGCAGCCTGGAAACAACTTCAAGGAAATGACAAATGTAGTAAAGTGACCGTTTTAGAATGTGTTTCTGATGCTTTATCGTGTATAAAACAAAACGGTAACAGCAAATCTGTTTTAATTACTGGCTCTTTACATTTAGTAGGAGCAGCACTATCAATTATTGATCCTAATTTGAGTGAAAATTGACCGAATTTAATAAAATTTTATTTATACCATGATATTTATTTTGTTGTTCTAAAATTGAGTAACATAACCATTAAAGTCTTACCATAACAGATGTCTGTTAATTTACGGGCTCATGAATATGGGATGTTATTGCGGTTATAAAAAGTTTTCGATTTTCTGTAAGGGATATATTATAATAGAGTTTACGACAACTCAATGGCAAAACAGTGGAAATAGCTGACAACACCAATTTTATCTGTCAGATTGTCATATGTTTTAGGGAGATTTTAATTTAGTTCTGTCAAGGCTGTCATAGTTATTCACAGTGATTTAGCTCTGTTATATTTTTTAGTTTTCTTTTTTTCACTAAAGAATTCAGTGCCTTTACAAATAATTTAAATTGGTATATATATAAAAAAACTTTCCATTTAAAACGGTTGCTATAGTGGTGGGTAATGATAATGAACTGCAGTGTCTGCGCTTTTTACTTTTTATCGTACACTATCAGTAGGGCATAGTATTTGAGGTTTATTTACTATATGTATTTATTTCTTGATAACGATGCTTCCATCGAATTCCAATTTATCTAGTGAATAGGAAATAAATTTATAGAAAAAAGATGATTTAAATAGTTTTAAAAGGTAAGTGATTTTTTTTACTTTTTACTCATTATCAGACATCTTATATTTCCTGCCAAAATTAATATTTTGCATCATTGATAACCTAGAATGTACGTTTGTTAATCTTTAAATTGTAACACTTTTATTTTGTTAATATATTCACAAGTTTCTCAAATATTAGGTAAGGTGTTATCAGGGTGAGTGAAGAGAGTCCTATACTATCTTTCCCACAATGTTTTTAGCTTAGTAGTACACTTTCAGAGGCAGACTTTGTTACAGTAATTTAAAAATATTTCTAGACTCATTTATCATAAAAATAGATTTTATAAAATTACAAAATAGTGTATTAATAACAGCATCTGTCAGAAAATAAGGAACTATACATTAAAAGATTGTGCAAGAAAACAGTTTATTGTAACAGAAAAATATTTTTATGTATTTCTTTAGAGCACCACAAGTATACTCAACCAAATGAAAAAAAAAATGAATGTCATAACATTTATTTATGGTTAAGGACATTAATTTCGAACCCACCCACTATCAACTCACAATAAGGTCATTTAACAAGTTCAAAATAGTATTTTTCATAGCAACTGATATACATATTATAAAGCCCTTATTGTAACAATGTATGTATATTGTGATCCAAACTTTATGCTGGCTCGCAATATTCACGAGATGTTGTAAACAAGTTAATTTTACGTATCTTTGGGTTGCCAATGAATGTGGGACAGATCACGTCCATGTCAGCATTTTCTTTCAATCTTTAAGTACAATGAGAACACCTAGTTCAATGTGTTTAAAATCTTTGGCAGTTGACCATGAGCTACGCCCTGCGTACTACGCCTCCGTTCGCATCCCTTTACGCCCCGCTACAACTAAATTTGTGTTATGCACACTCATACGATGTTACAAACCGCCAAGATGTTTTTAAAAATATATACTATACCTATCCTCGCAGACATGCGTATGCAGCTAACAACGAGCCGTTATAAAGTTTGAATTGTATAATACTAGTGTCCAACAATAAAGCTTACACTAGTGTTACTTTGTATTTTGTTTGCAATACGTCGTTTGCATGTCCGAGTCGTAAATTATAGCGACAATGCAGAGTGGAAGGTCGGCCAATGACTTATAGTCTGTCTCCCTCCATCTTATTTGCGGCTTCACGGGGGTAGAAATAATTGGATATAATCCTACTTTAGTGAACGGAATTTGCTAAGCATAAAAACTACATGATTACGTGTTGTTGATTACTTTTTGATCGACTTTCTGTCTGACGGCTTTCTTAAATATGCTTCCGCGAAACGAAGCGTAAAAAATAGGAATTTTAAATGCCAGAAATATTTTTTTCTTGGATAACTCTGTTGTAATTCTCATAATACCTCGACTTAATTTTGCTGCTGTTCGCTTGTTTTTTATATGAAAAGGCAGTTTCTGATGCGATACAAATACATTCTATTAAACGAAACATCAAAAGGACATTTAATTATTCGGTGGCAAAGGTCTGTTGATAGCGCACCTTAGTTTAGTATCTAGTTCTTGGAAGAAATGATACGTGTACGTAAAAAATCTATTTTAAGTACTAATTTTCCATACAAAAAAGTCGTACCAACGAATAGAGTATAAAACCGCTTGAATAAGACCGTTCTCTTATATAAGAAAGAGACGAGATAATTTGTTTATTTTTAATAGTCATTCATATGTGCAGTGCAATGTGAGTCAAATCTTTGAATAAGTAAAGGCATATTATTGTAAACACGCGGGAAACAATAGTTCAGTTGTTATTTGTTTGAAATAGATTGTGCGGTTTAATTGAATCACAGTTTGTGTCTTATCATGTGGAGAGTTATCGCAACGCGCTTCAAGACCGATGCTCTGTTTTGGTTGCGCGTATCTCACTGCAAATATATTATTATAAACTATGGGCACGTTTACTAAACTAACCATAAAACAATATAGACCAAAGAGGCTATGGAATCTTTTTGATTTTAATAATAAGTGCTAATAAGGCGTTCTAGATGAATTTTGACATAGAAAGAACTGAACAGAGACTGTTGGAGAAGTGAGAACATCGTGTCGACTAAGAATTGTCATCTCTGCCATCCCTTAAAGCTTACATCCACGTGTGTTTTTTTTGTTCATTGTTTAGAAGCACTTATTATCGTTTGACAAAATAAAAAAGGAAATCATTTATAGATTTTTTAATCAAGTCACGTTTTTAAACCTATACATTTTTTCTAAAAGACTTTCACTTTTTTAAAATATGAAAGTTTAAACTTTATCGAAACCTGTTCAGAATAAATATGACCTTTTTTAGTAGTCGCAATACATTAGTTTGTTCCTTTGTTCCAATCCTGAATCCTATATATCTTGTGCAGGATATCTGATGACCACTCAGCACCATGATGCACATGTGGATGTGGTTCGGGTACGATCTGGGCGAGTTCCTCTTCCCCGGCCTGGAGGTCAGCTCGCGCTGGGCTTTCGCCCTCACCTGGATCGTGCTGTTCTTTGTCGCCTTTCTCTTTGAAGGTTCCAAGGTAGGGTATAGTATATTATACAACTTCTCACTTTTACCCCATTAAACAAAAAACAACCATCAACTGAAGTGGAATTACAAGAGTACTTAGCCGAATATAACGCGTATTAACTCTCGTCTTCCAATACATTGAGCAAACTGTTGATCAATAATGCTACGGTTTTAACGATTTTACTCAACCATCGATTATGACAGGATTTTTACAATGTTTATCGTATGCAGGTATACCTCGCGAAGGTGCAGCGTGAGGGTCACAAGAAGCTCTACCCCTACAGGTCTGATGAGAGGAGAAACTTGTTATGTGATCGGTAAGTATTTTATGTATTCGTTACCGACAGATCGCGAATGCCGACATTTTGTAACTTGTCTACGCATACCCGACTTATTGTAACATTCTGAAGCTTCCCTATTCCAGTTTGCTTATGTTGCCTTTAACCATACCATAAACTATAGATTTTAATTGATTAAAAATTAGTCATGAGAATATAGACCAAAAATAGTACAGAGCACGTAAATTTAATTATATTTAGTTGCGAATTTAATTTAAAGTGAATTTTCGAAGATAACCAAATGATATTCTCTGTTCAAAGCCATCACTTGAATTAGAACAAGTAACCATTGTGTCAGTTTTTTTCCCAACGCTACGTATAATATTTTATATACCATGTCATACAAATGTCCGTTGTGATACCGCCGCCTTTCGTTGTTTACTTAAATGAAATTAGATTATGTCTTTCATATAGTATTTATATAGAGTAGAGAACAAGAAGAGGCTTTAATTGTATAACCAGAAATTATTAGTAATGTGTCTATTTATTATATTGTTACTAGCGAAATAAAAAACAATTGAAGACCATTTTAATCAAATAAAAATGTATTAGTGTTCTCAATAGATTAAGTTATGAGGATCGGAAACATAAAAGAAATTTAACGTCTATGGTAATTAACTTTATCGACAGAATCGAATTAAATTGAAAAGCAAGGCTCATAAAGTTAACAACTATAATAAAACGTTTAATAACGTACTAACTTTAAACAAAACGTTTTACATTTATAATATTATTTATAAGCTTCGCTAAAATAGCGTCGTGACCGCTGTCTTAATTAATGATGGAAGACAATTTTTAAGGTTTAGGAAAAAGTGTTTTATATCATTTACGAATGTTTTTTTTTATTATCAAAATTATCATGATATTACTTCTTCTTCTTCTTCTTCGTATTCTTCATTACTGAAGGTCGGGCTTTTCCTGGTACGCTTCAACGGCCGTGTCGACCAGCTGCCTCCACGCCGTCCTGTCTTCGGCATGATATAACTATTGTTATTCTATTGTAAAATTCTTGCCGCCGAGTTCCGTCATCGGACGCAACGACAGACCGCCAGGTTCCATCCACACCATCTCGATGGCTGGTAATCCACAACAGTGCTGTTTGCGCGAAACTTCCTGCATGGGACAGCAGCGTTGTGGAATGGTCTGTCCTCTGCGGTATATCCAAACCGCTACGACTTAGGGTCCTTCAAGAAGCGAGCGTATCACCATCTTAAAGGCCGGCAACGCATCTGCGATTCCTCTGGTATTGCTGATGTCCATGGACGTAGTTGAACACCTCGGTGTTCCCGCTGCTCGTTTGCCACCTTCTGTTATAAAAAAAAGAAATATTATTGATAGTAAAATTGTTATTATTATAGATTAGATTATTTTTAAGTATCAATTTAATTATTTAGTACACGGGAAATTATGTAAATTTACAGATAAGAGGTCACTTGTAGAGAAAGAATCATTGATACGTTTTTTAATCCTCTTAAACGGGTATAGTTTATACAATTCTTTTTCAAATGAAATTATAATTAAGCTACTAAAACCCCGGGATTTAGCAGAGGAGGGGACTCTTACAATTTGGAAATATCCTCTTTGGAAAACATATGTTTTTGTAGTCGTTAACAGTGGAAGAGACCGAAGCATACACCGAAAACGATGCATGTTTAATTTAAACCAATCTATTATTCAACTTAGTTAATTGTATTGTTCTATAAACTGTTTAATTTTAATTACAATGTATTTATTTTAAATGTGAATAGAACAATGGTAATGTCTTTGTACCGTATTTGCATTCTAATAAAGTGGAATTTCCGTCTCTAGATCCGGTATTTAATATATTTATAGTAACTTTCATAGTAATTCTATACAGTTGATTGAACAAATGCCAATGATCACAATCCATTTGCAGTTGACAATGCGAACGATTATTTTATGTTCTATTCTCGTTTTATCTCTTGAAATGATTTCGAATCATTTTGTACCGTTAGCAAAATATATTTTTTCCTTTTTGTGTTATTTAGGATGTCTTAGATGATGGTGCCTTCCAATAGTGGTTTAATTTCAAAAAATCATTAGTTTTTAAGTTTAACAAGTACGAACAATGTTTAATTATATGTAATTTTCAGTATAGAGCACCAGGATATACATTAAGGTTAGTCCACACGATATTTACGGACACTGTTTTGCAAACAGTACATAATAAATGTACCGAAACGAAATTCTAAACAGTCATTTTAAGTATGTAAGGCGGATATAATGAAAAAATGCGAGCGTGTAACGCTCATACCAGAGTGACATTGACATAGTTACAATTACAAGCCCGTGAGAAACTGTTACTACAAGTAAATGGTCTACCCACAATTACCTAAGTGCTAGTTGGCTTTTGCTCCAATCAGTTTTAGTAACACATATAAATCTTACTTGTTACTGATATTGTGTGAATATTTGGATGGATGGATGTTTGCTTGACGGTATCTCCAGAACGGTTGAACGGATCACGATGAAATTTGGCATAGATTTAGAACATACTCTGGAAAAACACATAGGTTGCTATTTTTTTTTAATTTCTGGCGGATGGAGTCGCGGGCAACAACTTGTAAGACATATTTCCAAGAAGGAAGAAGGACTATTTCCATGGTAAATTAACAGTTGAATCTGGATATGGTCTGTAATTTATGCGTTTGTTCCCAGACCGAAGTGTGCGGATCCACTTTTCACGCATCGTCGCGGGTCGACGGTGGCGTATGTTATGTTTTGCTAATTTAAATTTTATTGCTATTCCTGTATAATATAAGTATATCGTGGTAGATTTTATAGCTTAGCATAGCTTATAAAAAACTGTAATTACAATTTGATATCTGTCTATGATGTTTATATATGCGGTGATGTCTCTGTTTAATTACGTTTCACTTTCGTAATCAGTATCTTTGGTATCGTAGATTGTAAATAATGTAATCCAGATTCATGTGAAAATGTATCGCGACAGGTGCGTTGTAAATATATGCCTACTTGATATTGTACATACTTGGTATAGCGTAAATCTAAATGCCGTAGTTTATATGTGTCGTTGTTGCAGGGAGCAGGGCGGCGCGATGGAGCCGACGACGAGTCGCAACGCCAGCACAGGTCAGGTCAGCCGCTGGGCTTCGCTGCGAGTCCGGTTAGTTTATGCTGCGTGTTTATTTTACTGACTATTGAAAACAAACCGTTACCGCTTTATCGGTGTGGCATAATCATTTGGTCGCAGGAATTTGATGTCATATAATATTATTTGTGTGTGTTTATTGCAGAGTGGCGGTGACGCTGCAGCAGTCTGCAGTGTTCGTGCTGCACAACACAGTAGGCTACCTGCTTATGTTGGCAGTGATGGTCTACAACGTACATCTGCTGCTCGCCGTCGTGTTCGGCATGATGCTGGGTAACATTACAATACTAATATGCTTGTTTGATTGTGAAAAAGGTTGCCAGTTTTTTGTTGAAAAGCAAGATGGGAGAAGAAAGAAATATTTTTATAACATATGTTGTTTGTGTTCAGGTTACTTCCTGTTCGGCACAAAGTTGACGCGGCTGCAGATGCAGTGTTTCCGCACTAAGCGCGTCGTCATCTGTACCCCGGAGTGCGATGACACCGGTGAGCAATACACATCACATACAAATGTTTTTATATGAAAATTATTGTTTCCACAAAGCTATAGGAGTCGACTTACAGCATCTTATTAGCTAAGATATCAAAACTGTCCCAACAAATCCTATTCTTTCCTCCTCTTCATAGTCCTTCATAGACTTAACACGACCAATGTCGCAACTTAGTGGCATGTAACGTGTTAAATGTACTGGATACGAATAGCGCGCGTGCGCTTGTTCCTTACAAAAATGAGTAACGTTGGGTTTGCGTGGGCAAGAGCGGTGCAAGCGCGAGAAGTGCAGCTGGGAGGTGTGCGAGGGCAAGCTGTGCAAGGAGCTGGACGCGCTCGAGCTGCGCCACACGTACGCCGCGGTCGCCGTCGAGCCGCGCTCCCACAAGTACCACACCACACATGCCCCGGACATTTGCCGCATTCATCATTATAACTCACCTTCATTACATATTTATTATTTTATCCCTCTAGATCATTATCCTATCTTCATCTAGTTAGCTTTTAAAGCTTATTTCGCTAGCTCATTTAGTGTCGATTTCTGAGACCAAAACATTGTATAAGACACTGTTATCTCTGCTTTGTTAAAGATATTGAGAGGGATGATGGTGTTTTATAAAGGGATTTTGGTCTCGGAAACCAACGATTATTGAGGTTACTGTAGATAATATTGCTTTTATGTTTGACTCGTGTTTTGTAGGACATTTTGTGTATCACGTCAAGTATGTTTTCATTTTATTCAGTATTAAATCGACAAAATATGTTGACTTATTTTTATAATTATTCCATTTTCGTAATTGTGATAGTATTAATTATATGTTATTTGAATTATATTTGTCTTACAAATGTTATATTGTTAACTGATTTTTACAATGGAACCATTTCAAATCAAATAACTACTTTATGTAATTTGTTATTGTATTAAACACAAAACAATGTCTTTTAGACATTGTAAAAACTTAACTATCTTTAACTAGATAAGATTCTAGCATCTAACCGTGTTTTTAATTTTGTTTTGAAGTTATTTTTTTGATTTTGCAGCAATTAACATTTATTTTTTGTTAATTTTTCAGCAGCTTTGTTTGTCGCACAACGATACGACGCACGAATAAATTCTTTACCGTCGGTCGCGTAGACGTGCAAGCCGTTAAATGACGGTCTTTTTATTTTCTTTATATCGTACTTAGACAATGTTGTTAGTGTGTAGATGTAGAAGAAATTAATTGATTATTAGATATTTTAAACGTATTCTTAAGTAAATATTTGTTACAGCTGATAACACAACACCGCCTCTGCTAAACACATCAACAGATTCGGAAGCCGATTTCTTCATCTGCCGCACGCGCACCTGCATCCAGCCATCACATTACTTCCCGGCGAGCACTTCCCAAGACTCCTCCAACGAGCTGGCCAACGCGACTTGCTACTACGGCGCCAAAAAGTGCCCCTCCAAAGTCGCCAGAGCTAAAAAGATCCAAGCCGTCGCTCAAACGCACTGCCATCATACAGAAAGCGAAAAAGAAGATAGTCCTAGCGTAGAAGACGTTCAGTTACTAAGAACTGAACGTCAGGGCTGCTGCAAGAAGAAGCAGGAGCCGCCTCCCGAGGAGAAGTGCTGCAAGTCTAGTCAGAGCGAGCCAGTCCCGGAGCCGGGACAGTCGTGCTGTCAGAAGACTGAGAGTCAGGACAGGGAGATGACGCGGGAGAACAGCCCGCACATCACCTGCTGCCACGGACACAAGTCTGCCAGCACTGACAGCCAGGAACAGATTATGAACCAATGATATGCTGCAGCTTGTGGCGGATGCAATGAGGCTCAAAATTACACAATAAAGACAACCGCTTGGAGATTTTTTATATTACTCAATGTCACATACTTGCCAAAAAACCCAAATTATGTTTAAAAAAAATAGAGGATATTAGTAATGATCGCGAGACTGCTTTCTATATCTAGTCTGATTTTTTTTAAAATTCGGCATGTGACAATAAATGTGCTGCAATAAATAGGGGCAATGAAAAAAATACAAAAATTTAGGTATTTATTAACGTAGCGAAGAAAATCATATATTTTTATAGCTATTTTTGCGTGTGCTCGTAGAAGTCAGGGATTGAGAACAAAGTTTTAATTTATTTAGAATTAGACATATCATAAAAATGTTGTTTTAGTTTCTTAGTGATGTATAATATGTTTGTATAGATATTTTATTTAGTTTGCTCAAAATAAATACGTAAAGTAAAAGTAAATCGGTCAACAAAAAGACATTTCTTTTAGCATCCTTAACCGTGGGTTTTTGAGATCCCGTTTAAAACATATTACGTTTTGTTAATTATAATAACAGGGTTGACGGTTTTATACAGAGATTTTGCCCTCAGAAACCCACGGTAAGACATGTAACCTTTTGTTGGTTTGATCGATCTTTTTTACGCGTAACAATTTTAATGTAACATGACATATAGCGTTAAATAATTTGCCGTTTATATAGCCGTAGCGAAAACTTATAAATTATAATTTGTAATATTTTGTTCTTTATTTTTTAGAATTTTATTAAAAATTGAGATAAAAAAACATGTTATTTGAATAATTTATTAAAGAATTTATTATTATAATTTGTGCATATATAGCTTAAAATTGTGTTGCCATGTGCCAAAAAAAATGAAATTATTCTGATAGTTTTTCCCGTGTATAGCATAGTGTTATCGCAATAAATTGATTATAACTTGTTTTAATATTAGTTTTATTTTTAATATTTTACCAAAAACTAAAAGTGAAATCGCTAAAGAGCTATTTATTGACTATAGGTGCGGCATTTGTTCGTGCAATAAAATAACCAAAATTAATCAATATCGTTTATTTTATAATAGAACATTCAAATGAATAATAATATTAAAATAATCTTAAAACTATCTTACATTAAATTGTTTTGTTTGAAAATAATCACATTGATGCGGCGGGCGCGGGGCGGGGGCAGGGGGGGGCAGCGGCTGTTCTTCCTACTTTCGTACATTTTGAGATTCCATATTCAATTATCAATCATAAAGTATTAAATATAAATATTAAACTTAAATACAATATAATTTAAGGATGGTAATCTTTTTTTTGGATTTAGACAAAACAACAAAACTATACATAAAAAAAACAAATTTATAATTTTCAAACAAATAAAATATAATCATATTGCATTTAAGTTGCCAACAATCAAAATGTACAAACAAGAAGTGATAATATTTTGTGTACAAAAATCTAAAGTAAATTATAACAATTTTGAGGAGCTTTTTCACGAAAAAAATATTTTTACTTTAATGCTGAGCTTTACTATTCCCTGAGACATAGTGCTTATTTATTTCGAGCCCATAAATTGAGAGAGTCTTGCAAAGTTTATAACAAACGTTAAATAAATAATAAAATAAGTCGATTTAAATTAATTAAATACTACTGTATCAAAGAAACTCTCTTAGAATGAAAACTAATTCGCATAAAACTGTATCAATGGAAATTAATTTCGAAGTTCCCATTTACCGCACCCTCAACTGCGAGGTCACAATAATAACGTTAAATAAACATGGCGGCTGTCAAAAATACCATTGTCTACGTCACCGACGACAACAATACGTAAAACACAATAAAAATCTTAATTTAAACAATCTTACAACGTACAGGTTAAAAAGGGTCAGCTAACGAAACTGGAATGAAACAAAGAAAGTTAAAAACGAAATAAAAAAAAATATGAGCGCTAAAGCTCGTTTAGTTTTACAATTACCGCTTTCAAAATTTCATTCCTTTATATTAATTTTATTCGCTAAATTAAAGCAGCATTGGTATTGTTGATAAAACTGTAGCTGGAGATTAAATTTATTGTAAATCGACATTTTTTTTTAAATTAACATTTGACAGGACGTCACATTATGACGTATTACGTCACCATTAAAATCCTAACCTTAAATTAGCAAGTGCAGTTATTTCGATGAAATTTGATTAAAATTTAATTTTATCTTATAAAATTAATATAATATTTATTTTGCATTGTTGTTAATTTTTGAGAAGCAATGCTGTTTTATTTTAGCGAAGAAATTCTTACCCTCGAATCACAGACTGTTACACTGGCTTTCGTAAAAAAATAAAATTAACCAAACTACAACAAACCTTATACAACTATTTATTTTAACATTAAAGTGCAAAATGTATTCAATTTAATACTTTATATAGATATAAATTAGTTTTTTTTTTTATTTAAATTAACTCCAATTTATATGAAGTATAAATACAATAAACATACAAAAATGTTTAGGCTCCAATTCACCAAAATTTATTTTAAACATAACTTTTTTACAAATTTTTTAATATTTAGTCCACAGATTAAAGAAAAAAGTTGTAATCTTTTCTAACCAAAGATTAAACTATCTCCCAATGTTTGATTTTAGATTAAAAATAAGATAGAATTTAAAAAGGTTGTATATTTTAAATTAATAATGCTAATCTATTTTCTGCAATAAGGCGGAGACAGTTGTCTTCTAGTTCACTGTTTGTTAGTTATATAAAGATATAAGTTTGGTTTATATTTGTTTGTGGTAATTAAATTTTCCATTACAAAATTAATTCCTTGCACTGATTGTTACTAAAAATTATTTAATTTTAAACGATCAATAAATAATAAACCTCAACTAATTTTGTTGGTAGGTAACTTTTTAGAGGATTCTATTTTTTCTTACGTTCTCGTAATTTTAGACATGGCGTAATTACATAGGTAATTAATTCATATCAAAATTAAATGATCAATATTTTCTGTCGATCATTCACTTTTTTTTTCTCTTACTGATACAAAACTCAATTTTATATGATTCTAAAATCAACCATCGTTTATTTTAAAATATTGTTTCTTACTATAAATAAAAAAAAAAAAACAAATATTACTTTCACTGTACACTAAAAGATTGGTTAAAAACATTTGAGTGACTATATATTGACTCATCTGACGAAAAAAGTTACATGTTTTAATAGATGTAACTTTTTTCGTCATTTTTGTCCATAGACAGGTACAGTTCTCTTCTGCTTAACGTGTAAACTCAAATGCACCTTGCGGTTAAGTTGGCACGTCGTGTAGAAGAGTACTTGTATGTCGGACGTGCCAACTGAAGCGCTGGTACATGTATGGTATGATGACGTCACCTGTGATGGGCGGGGCGTGTTCACGCGGCGAGCTGCCAGTAGTGCTGGAGACGGTCTGCCGCCGGCAGCGCCATGCCCTGCGGCCGGATGAAGTTCATTTCTATTGTCTTGAAACGCTTCTTTAGTTCAGCATCAAACATCTATAAATCCGAACATGAGTTAATATAGGACACTTTTAGAGACACACGAAATTTGAAAAACTAGAAAGATTAATCTTGGTCTGTAACTTGATAAGGAATACGTTACCTGTGCGTCTGGGGGCGCGAGCACGGTGGGCGGGGCGCGCTGGTCAGCAGCAGCCAGCACGTCGGCGGCTGCACGGGCAAGTGCGGGCGCCGCGTGCCGCCGCAGCGCGCTCACCTCCCACAACGAGGAGCCCAGCGCACGGGAACCCATCGCGCTCGTCTCCTCCATTACGTACGGGTCACCAGACACTAGGAATATGCGTTAATTATAATCCATATTCATTAAGCTTCTCTTAGTTGCGAATTAACTCGGTGGGAGTTTGTGATAATTTTTAGAAAATAATTTTTGCTCGTTTACAATATTACGTGTATTGTTGGTAACTCACTGAGGGGCGGCGTGGGTGTGTCATCGCAGCAAATCATGCGTTTGAGCGCGGGATGTCGCAGCAGCAGGTTGGCTAGCAGCTGCAGCAGCGCCAGCGCATCCTCGGGTGCCGCCACCAGCGCCAACCGCGACACGCGCTTAGCGAACGCCGCCACCAGACCCTCCGGTAAGTGCCTGTCGCACACACGCAATGCATTATATTTGCAGAGCACAATTTAAGGTGTCTTCTAGTCAAAGTCCTAAACGTTGACCGCTAATTTGAAAAATGTATTCCGATTTAGCTCAGCTGATTAAAGGCGGAACGCACAGCTTAAGACATACCGATAAAAAGATTGTAACCCTCTGTATTTTTTTCATATAGGACCCTAATGTTTGTGCATTACGAGATGTAACTCTATTCATGACATTGGTGATAACGTACGTGGAGCTGAGGAATATATCAGCGAGATGTAGCAGACGACGCTTGTAGCGCGTAGCGAACATCTCCGGCTCGAACATGGCGTAGAGGCGGTCGTAGAGGTCGGGGTAGGATATGTTGTGTCGCCGCACCAGCTCCAGCACTCCCTGCAGCGCCAGCATACTGATTGAACCTCCTGCATAAAACACAACATGCATTACTCAAAACAAATCTCAATTACCTTTATATGCTAGAACCCAAAATTAGGTCTAATTTTACAGACATTTTTCTAACTTCCATATTGGTGATAAAAAAAAAATTCTTCAGTCAATCCGATGAGTTAAAATTTTGGCTCTACGGCTTTATTTAGCATTGACCCAATGATACCAACATTTCAACTGACATATAGGTCTCAGAGCTAATCAATGGCATAACAAATGATTCTCTATAAGTTAATATCACACAATACATACCCGCATCAAGACTGTCACACAGCATGTCTGTAGCTAGATGTGGCTTAGACAACAGCGGCATGAGGCGCTCCACCAGCAGCAGGAGGGCGCGGCGGTGTGCACGCGGCGACCCACACAACGACCACTGGCATGCGAAGCCCCAGCACCGGTTTGCGTGACGCCGACATACCATTGGATGGTATGCAAACTTTGGCTTGCCTAGCAATAATGTATACACAAAAATTAAAAAAAATATCCAAAATTCAATTAATTAGTAGCTTGTGTTTTTCAAGACAACTTTCTACATCTATGCCAAATTGAAATCTATTAAGCCATTATACAGATACTTTCGAATAAACATCCATACATCCAAACATTCTCATTTATGATATTAGTAAGATAGTACAAATGTTAGACATAATAATCACCTTCAACAGAGCACAACACCTTGTCCTCCTTCTCATCATCTCTCTCTTTGGCCTTATTCTTGGCCTCTGTTGGGATCTCTACAGCGAGCAGCTTGTCCAAGAGCTCTAAGTAATTCTGCATGTAGATTGATGATGGTGATCTAAAAAAACACATATTTCAATTTTCATTAACAATATCAAACATGTAGTTATTGATAAGTCTATTAATAATAAAATTAATATTTTTCTATACAATCGAGTTGATATCTTGCATACATACTTTATAAATTATCTAACTTGCCTCAACCGCAAAAAATAGTGCATGTAAAAATTAAATACTTATTTTATTAAATAATTTAATTTGAAATTTTTAATTGTGTTATATTTTTGTGATTATAAGATTACTTACTTCTTATAACCAATGCTGGAGAGCACTTTGAGACCATACTGCTGCACATCTTTATACTCTGTGAACTCTTGGAAGCGTGCTATGAGTGCTGACATTGATATCTCCGAGTCCAACAGCACAGTAAATATATTCTGAAAATATGTTAAAAATAATAATATGATGCATTATAAAAAAATAAAAAAGTAATATTTTTTAATATTACACTACTTTAAATATTGCTCACAAAAACTTACCTTCAAACGCACAGATGGGAAGTAAAACCCGTTGGTAGGTTCTAAAGGATATCTCCCCTCAGCCTGCAGCAGCTTGCATGCAGTAACAAGAGCCTGCAGGCGGGAGCTGACTCGGCCGCGTTTCACGCACTCTAGGCACCTTGCTAATGCCGCCTCGTAACATTCCCGCAACCATCTTGTGTATTCTGCTTCCGGACTGTGGTCTTAACGTAAATAAAAAAAAATTACACAAAAAGTTTAACTTCATGACCACAATGCTGTGTTAATTAAACTTTGCAGTTACTTAAATTCAATCAATGCTTTTATTAAGACATACAGATGTGTGTTATTGGACAAAAAAGTGTTGTCCAAAACATGTACTGTTTGTATAAAACTAAAGATTTATTGTAGGGACAGCCTTTTAACATGAACAAGTTAGAGAAAAAAGTAAATAATACTAATAATGTGATTTACTTTTGTTCCCATTTTGCAAACCTACATTATGTAAAGTTCGTTCAAACAATACCGTAATAACAGTCTGCAATAACAAATCGTACGCAAGCCAGCTTTTACATAAGGCAAGAATGTCACATGTTACAAAATGCGACTGCATTCAAATCGCAAAATAACAATTTCAGATAACAAACATATGTTAGACAGTAGTGACGTAAAGTCGCAAATATAGGCGTCACCAACGACTGCTATGCGCGCAAAATCAATATTATTAAGATCGACATAATTGTATAGTTGTTCAACATACCTATAGGTTTTAATGGTATGATTTCTTGCACCAAATCGCCCCTTTTTAGTAGTTCAGTAAATATTACTTCTATAGTAAGTAAAAGCGGCGTGTAATTATCAGATTCAGCCTGAAATTTCACAAATTAAACAATTATGTAGAAAAGTAACCTAAGACATCAATTTTAGAAAATTTATTCTCGCTATAAAACTTAGCATATACTTACATCAAACATTTGTAAGATATCAGCAACATTATTGGCATGTTTTCTAGAGTTCAAAAACTCAGTTGCTTTATTACGTAGCTGTGCTGATATCATTTTTGATAAATTTTGTTGTACTGCAGCCATTTTTGTATTGAAAAAGATTGATTTAGAGACCACTTCATCTGACATTCAAAAAGTCATTTTATTTATACTCTGTAGTTTTGCGTTTCTATCAACACAGTTTTCTAAATATTTAAGTGTTTTTTAAATCCTGAATCATTGTTTTTCTTTTATTATCCGAAAAGAAAAATGTTTATTTAATTAAAGTTTCTTTTAATTAATTACTGTTCACGACGAAACTCTTGTATAGCTTAAAACACACATACCCGATGTTATTATTTTCATAGGTTATCTTTCAAACTCCGCTCTGGTTGTCCGGCATCATAGGTTTCAATTGTTTTGGTCAACTTTGGTTAGAAAATATAATTTTTATATGATATTGATTATAAACTTGATTACTTTGGTTAATTTATACTAAAAAAAACATGGACGGAGACTTATATGATGAGTTTGGTAATTACATCGGACCTGACTTGGAATCAGATTCAGACGAGGAGCAGAGTGTTTATGGCCAGGATAATCGTGATGCTGACGAGGATGCGATGGATGAAGACGAGGAGGGTGATGCAGAACCTGAAGCTGCTCCAATGTCCGTGGTCTTACATGAAGACAAAAGGTAAAGTCCGTTTTTGGCTTTTAAATTTTTGTTGTACCTAACATTGAATGTATGTAATGAAAAATACTTTAAAATACGATGTTTGTAGATACTATCCACAAGCTGTGGAAGTGTACGGGCCAGATGTAGAGACAGTGGTCCAAGAAGAGGATACACAAGCTTTAGACAAGCCTCTAGTAGAACCAGTGAAGCAGAAAAAGTTCCAAGTGCAAGAACAGCAGCTGCCGGAGACCACATATGATATGGAGTACATGGCAGATATGCTGGATAACACTAATTTAATGAGGAATATTACTTTGATGGGGCATTTGCATAATGGTAAAGTAGAAATTTTTGTTTCTTTAATCTATGAAATTTAATCTTGAATAAAACATTATTATCTTAATAAATAGGAACTGCAATACTTATTAACCTCTTCTTTGTATTTTTTCAGGCAAAACTTCATTTGTAGACTGTTTAATAAGACAGACCCATCCTGGTACAGTAAATAATGAAACAACTATACCCATGAGATACACTGACACATTGTTTGTGGAACAAGAGAGAGGTGTATCTATTAAGTCTATGCCTGTCACACTCCTGTTGAAGAACATCAAAGGCAAATCACATCTACTGAACATAATGGATACTCCAGGACATGTGAACTTCAGTGATGAGGTTACTGCTGCATTGAGGATATCAGATGGTGAGTATACCACTAGCTGTAGCCCATGACTATGATTGACCGGAATAAAAAAATAACATAATCAGTAGTTAATGTGTCTTCCAGACTATGTTCTATATTTGTGCCAAATTACATCAAAATACACTGAGCCACACCGGAGATAACTTCAAACAACATCCATTCATCCATCTATCTTAACATTTGCATTTATAATATTAGTAAGATAACTATCAGGAATCTTATTTACAGTCTTAAGATATATGTTTGGATTATACATTGTTCCTCAATAGATTTGTAGAAAATTCAGTAAATACATGGTATATTTTTACAATACATAGACAAATTACAGAGTATTCATTATGAAGAAAAACTTTTAATAATTTTTTACAGGAGCTGTATTATTTGTTGATGCTGCGGAAGGTATAATGTTAAACACAGAACGTCTCTTACGACATGCAGTACAAGAACGAGTACCACTCACAATATGCATCAATAAAATTGACCGTCTCATACTTGAGCTGAAGTTACCCCCTGCGGATGCTTACTACAAACTACGGCATATCATTGATGAGTTGAACTCATTGGTGGAAACCAACCAGCCACAGGATAACCCTGATGAACCACCAACTATATTCTCACCGCTACTAGGTAAATGTGTAAAGTATGCTCAGAAATCAAGTGTTTTGTTGATAAAATCCTCTTTGCTAACCTGTAACTAAAAACTGAAAAATTTAAAATGAAAAGAGCAACTTTATGCTGTAAATGATGCCTTAAGATAAATTTCCTTTTATATATTATTCTTAGTAGCACTGAATGTGTTATGTATGAACTAACATTGTTTCTCTCCTCCCAGGCAATGTCTGTTTTGCATCATCTTTATATGACGTATGCTTCACTCTGGAATCATTCGCGGCGATGTACGCCTCCGCGCACGTGACCAGTGGACTTCGTGCATCAGATATGGCGGCCTGGCTATGGGGAGATGTTTACTTCAATGCCAAGACAAGGCGCTTCACCAAGAAGTCACCGCATGCATCCGCGCAACGAAGTTTTGTTGAGTTTATATTGGAGCCGTTATATAAAATATTTGCACAGGTATGTAGAAGTTAAATCATGACTAATCATTTTTTTTCTGTTTTATATAATTAGCTTTTTGATTATGTACATACATATTATGTTATACACTTGTATACTTATATGAATACACTTATATACATATACTTATATGAATGTTTATTTCAGGTGGTTGGTGATGTAGATGACACATTACCAGCAGTTCTTGCGGAGTTAGGCATTAAGTTAACTAAGCAAGAATCTAAACTCAATGTCCGTCCGTTATTGAGACTTGTCTGCAGCCGCTTCTTTGGTGATTTTAGGTAAGATATTCAACATAAAAAATATATATATGATACACGTTGCACGTTCTTATTTGAGACATAATGTATACGTGATTGTAGTGGTTTCGTGGAGATGGTATGCCGGCACATCCCGTCCCCGCTGGACGCGGCAGAGCGCAAGGTGGCGCACTGCTACCGCGGCAGCGAGGGCGCGCTGCGTGACTCCATGCTCGGCTGTGACCAGAGTGGACCCCTCGTCGCTCACACCACCAAGATGTATCCTACCGATGATTGCACATTCTTCTTGGTTAGTATATCATAACAGATTATCTTGACAATAAACTATTACTAATATTTAGCCATAGTGAAAAAAAAATAGTAAAAACTAGGAGAAATATTTAAAAAAATGTTTTTAAATTGCACAATTGCCTTGACTTTGTGAAAACGAGTGAAATAATTTATTTTAGGTTCTTACTGGTGTTGATAATCGTGGGTAAATTTTTGTTGTGTGTAGGTATTGGCGCGCATAATGTCGGGCACGCTGTACGCGGGGCAGGCGGTGCGCGTGCTGGGCGAGAACTACAGCGCGCAGGACGAGGAGGACTCGCGCCTCATGAACGTCGGCCGGCTGTGGATATATGAGGCTAGGTACAAGGTCAGTCGCAAGCAAAGGCACTAAGCTATAGATACCTAAACCAGGCATATGTAGATACCTCGTGATATGATATGTTATTTGAATATTATGTTTAAAGGTGGAACTGAACCGCGTGCCGGCTGGGTGCTGGGCGCTGATCGAGGGCATCGACCAGCCGATAGTGAAAACGTGCACGCTGGTGGCCGCCGAGGAGACGGAGACGCTGCACACATTCCGCCCGCTGCGGTTCAACACGCACGCCGTTGTCAAGATCGCTGTAGAGCCGGTCAATCCCTCGGAACTACCAAAGATGTTGGATGGACTAAGGAAGGTAAGAATAAACGCTATTTAAAATAGAAAAAAAATTAACACATTACCTGCCATTATAATTTTTATTACTGTCAAATCGAGTCTCGGACACTTAATTAAGTATGTGATGATAATGATGTGCGTCAGGTGAACAAGTCGTACCCGCTGCTGTCGACGCGCGTGGAGGAGAGCGGCGAGCACGTGGTGCTGGGCACAGGCGAGCTCTACCTGGACTGCGTCATGCACGACCTGCGCAACATGTACTCCGAGATTGATATCAAGGGTGAGAGAAATCTTTCCAATACAAAAATTTTGCCAAGCCTGAGAAATTTCACATACTTTCGCAAATCGTATTTAGTCGCATTACACGAATTTGCAATTTTATTTACACAATGTATAATTTTATCTTTTATGATTTTTTATTAATGTTGTTTTTTAATTGTGTACAGTCGCTGACCCTGTGGTATCGTTCTGTGAGACGGTGGTAGAGACATCATCACTGAAGTGCTTCGCGGAGACGCCCAACAAACGCAACAAGCTAACGATGATCGCGGAGCCGCTGGAACGCGGTCTGGCCGAGGATATAGAAGCGGGCGCCGTTTGCGTCACCTGGGACCGCAAGCGCCTTGGAGAGTTCTTCCAGAACAAGTCTGTACACATTACATAACATTGTAATACATTACACAACAATGCAAATTTTGTATAACAGTGAAATAAAAATAAATGATATTTGTGTAGATACGACTGGGATTTGTTAGCTGCCCGTTCTATATGGGCGTTCGGACCGGACGCGACGGGGCCCAACATTCTGGTGGATGACACGCTGCCCTCAGAGGTTGACAAACATCTCCTCGCCTCCGTCAAAGACTCCATCGTACAAGGTATTTTTTTCGCATTTAATTTAAATAGCAAATTAATTAAAATTGTTTAGTTATATATGTAACTCTTATTACTGACCAGGGTTCCAATGGGGTACGCGCGAGGGTCCCTTGTGCGAGGAGCCGATCCGCAACGTCAAGTTTAAGATCCTGGACGCGGTGATCGCACAGGAGCCGCTGCATCGCGGTGGTGGACAGATCATACCTACGGCTAGACGAGTACGCCGATATACACATGACATTCAATATATTTTGATCATTGTATACGCTGTTTGTTGAAAAGTGTTGTTTGGTCTCCAGGTAGCATATTCAGCGTTCCTGATGGCGACGCCGCGCCTCATGGAGCCCTACCTCTTTGTAGAGGTGCAGGCGCCCGCCGACTGCGTGTCAGCCGTGTACACCGTGCTTGCTAAACGAAGAGGTACAGTACATACAAACGAACTGACAGTTGTCTCTTTGTTTCATCATTATATTTGACATTTTGTATTTTGATATTTTATATTAAAAAAACATTGTCTTTGTACAGGTCACGTGACGCAAGATGCGCCAGTGCCCGGCTCGCCGCTGTACACCATAAAGGCATTCGTGCCCGCCATTGACTCGTTCGGCTTCGAGACGGACTTGCGCACGCACACTCAGGGCCAGGCCTTCTGCCTACAAACATTCCACCATTGGCAGATCGTGCCAGGTGACCCGCTAGATAAGAGCATCGTTATAAGGTAAATATTTGTGTTTATCTGCATCAGAAAATTAAACAAAAACCTTACAATATATTGTCTACAATAACGATTATTTAGCTTTCTTGGAATTGTAATTCTATATTGCTCTCAGTAAAATACAAAACGAACAAATTTTCTTTGTGGCAGACCGCTAGAACCGCAACCGGCTACGCACCTGGCGCGTGAGTTTATGATCAAGACGAGGCGACGCAAGGGCCTTAGCGAGGACGTCTCTATCAACAAGTTCTTCGACGACCCCATGTTGCTCGAACTCGCCAGACAAGATGTACAACTCAATTAGAATTCCACATTTACATTTTGTGTTTTATACTTTATTTTAATTAAAATAGTAATAAATATTTTTAAGAAATTTATGCTTTTTCTCAACTTCTACCTCTTCAATCATTGTTTGTCATCATCTAAAGATTTTTTTTACATGTGTTTTGTATTTTTTGGAGTTTGTGTGAAGTTATGAAAGTAATTTACATAATTTATTAAGTTTTCGTAATCTCTGCCGACCTCTTCAGGTTACAGTCTTTATTGTTCCAAGCAAAGAGTATATAAAATATGGTATATAAAATATGGGAGTATATAAATATGGTTCCAAGTTCCAATACACACAAGTGCTTTATTTAATCTTTGTAAATACGTTCTCAAATTCGTTAATCTTTGATGCGTTATGTCAATGTCAAACATCCAAAAATCAATCAACGACGTAGATTTTCTGTCATTTCCATTCTTACAACGGAGAAGTGTACGGAAAGTGTTGATCAATTATTGAAGTAAATGTTTAATATTTTTCCGTATTAAAATAAAGAATCTAAAGGTTTATATAACAGCTTATTTATCGGAATATAGTATTGATTACCCATAAAATCCGGAAAATATAACGATGGAGATGGATGAAGACGAACATGTCGGCGCAAATGGTGACCGTTTCGTTCACCGCTTGAAAGAGTTGTCAGCTGCAGAACAACAAAACTTAGAAAATCAAAATTCACGTATCGTTCCTGAAATTAAAGCGGTCAAATTAGAGAAAGATGCTAAACGTCACTGGGATATTTTTTATAAAAGAAACGAAACTAAATTCTTTCGAGACCGGCATTGGACAACACGTGAGTTTCAGGAACTTATTAATTTTGATTCTGATGAGCGTATTACATACTTAGAACTTGGCTGTGGTGTTGGAAATATGGTATTTCCACTTATTGAAGAAGGCTTTTCGAACTTTTACTTCTATGCATGTGATTTCTCCCCACGTGCGGTTGAATTTGTAAAACAAAATAAGTTGTATGACGAAAACCGAATTAAAGCATTCTGTGCCGATTTAACTACAAATGATTTATTTGACAACGTGACCGAGAACAGCATTGATATTGCGAGTCTTATTTTTGTATTGTCTGCTATTCATCCCGAGAAATGGATGCACGTTGCAAAAGTAGCATTTAGGGCGTTACGGCCTGGAGGCGTGCTATTATTTAGAGATTATGGTAGATACGACATGGCTCAGCTTCGCTTCAAACCCGGGCATAAGATATCCGATAACTTTTATATGCGGCAAGATGGCACAAGGTAAATGTTTAATAATGCAATTGATTAGCATTATGTTACATTCATAAACTTCCATTTTCGTTCCTAATTATTAAATCTAATACAGGAGTTATTACTTCACGGAAGAGGAGCTATCTGCATTATTCACGGAGGCAGGCTTTGAAATTGTCATGAACACATACATTCAACGGAGAACTGTTAACTTCAAAGAAGGCATTGATGTGCCACGCATATTTGTCCAAGGAAAATATAGAAAACCAACAACAGGTCAGACTATAAAGATCACATAATAATTTCATTAATCAAAATTTTTTATTAAATGATGAAAAGTGCTAACCATTGAAATAATAATGATTTTGCATGTATATTAGCTCTATCTGATTACATTTGTATTTATCTTAAATGTTTATTTTTAAACAAAAATCAGTACTCAAATTTCAGTATCTTTTGTTGCAGGATGAATGTTGATGAACATCCCGTGAAATTACCTAAAAGTAAGTTTCAACTTCTGCATATCTTTACTTCTTGCCAATAAAAATTGTGCTTAGTGAAACATCTGTTGTGAACTATCCTTAAGTTTGTATGGCTCTACATGCAAATACTAAGCACAGTTTTAGTATTTATGATGACAGCGCAGTGCAGCTGAATTTTTACCTCACAATAAGTGTTTTATTTAGCTTAGGGTTTTCCAAATTTTTCATTTTTTAATTATGTAAGTTGGTATTAGTAACTTTTGGTAACATTCAGTAACTTTTTACTTTTTTTTTGTAGAATAGGGCCATTTATTGTGAGGGTTGATGGCAAACTTTGCTAATGAGCAATCTGAATCATCTTTTACATGTTTTTATATTTTTTGACATATTGTGGTACTTATGAATATTTTCTTTTGTTACAGATTATCCAGCTTGATGAACTATTCTTTTTGGTAAGCATTTTGATATTGTCTTTGAAATGAGACAAAACCTTTGTTTAGTTTTTATTTTCTGAGACATGAAGCTTAGAAATGTTAGAACATGAATAGATTTTAACAGTGGTAGTGCACATTTGATGGATTGTGTGAAAGGGATCTACATAAAAAGGGGGTGAATTCAGATATGACGGCTGATACAGATATATGGACATACTGTGCCGACACTCCACAGGGATAAGGGTAGGTTGATAACGGGTGGTAGAGTGCATACCAGCTTTAGCTCTCCACAAAGGGTCCACCGAGTTGTAATACTAGACAAAAGATAGGCATGAAGTCCAAAGTTATTCTATGTTTTATTTTAAATATTTTTTATGATGATTTCATAGTTCATCTGATTGCTATGATGCATTACTATTATGTCTTTCGCTCCTATCTGATGGATTAGTTAATATAACACAATTTAATTACTTTATGGCCGTTATTTTAATGTTCATTGGTTTTGTTACAGGAAACTAATAGTTTAGGATTTCATATCTGAATATTGGAAAATGTAAGTTTTTGTCTATTTTGTTATGAAGTAATACTAAATACATTTATTTTATTTTATTGCTCTTGTATAAATAAATCAAAATATAGATTTTTTTAATGATGACTTCATAGTTCATCTGATTACTATGATGCATTACTATTATGTCTTTCGCTCCTATCTGATTCAAATATAAAATATATAACATTTTTGCTATTATAAATATATTTTAGTACAAGTTTCTTTTATATTGCAGGTTTACAAAACACAAAACGTCTTTGGAATGCAGCTTAAATATGCATGGTGAGGATCTTTATGTTTTATGTTTTTTTTTTAATGTATGGTTTTTATATGATGATTTCAGATAGGGACATCTGAACACAATGCTGTTAGTATAACTATCTACACTGATTTATTTTATTCATATTTCATTTATTAAGATTTATATTACATTTCTAAGCAACGGTTATTTTTATTTCAGTTGAAGATAAAACTTGCAATGATTCTACAAACATGGCTATTAAAGGTGAGTTTTTCATACATATACTGCTAAAAGATGGTTAAAATAAAAGTTTTTTTTTTAATCTAACGAGAAAACTAATTATTTTGTATTTAAATGATGACTCCTGATAGGGACATCTGAACAATTATGCTGTTAATATAACTATCCTTACTGATAAATCCATTTATTTACAATAAATGAACATATTTTAATGTAAATTATATTTAAAAATTGTTATTCTTTATTTCAGATATGCTGGCATTTCTTGAAGGTATGTAACATTTTGATAACTAAAATTAACACATTGTATGCTGCTATGATTTTGTACTGTGAAAGTAACAAGACTTTTTGGTAGCATTGAACGGGTTTTACGATTTTACTAAATGATGATTGCATAGTTCACCTGAATATTTTTGATGAACAATACATTAACGGTTTCCGCTGTCTGATTGTATTTTACTAAGTTAATTGATACTATAATTGTTTAGGTATTATATTTATTTCCCATTGTTATAGATGCAAAAAGAAATAAATCACAAGAAGAAAAGCCAAGAGGTGATATAATATATAAGTTTTTATATTAGGACTAAGCGGTAATTTTTTTTAAATTGAATTAAATGATGACTTGACCATCAGGTCTCCCTCAACAGAGAGAACCCAATAAACCATGTTGACCAACATAACACGTCTGATTATATTTAATATAGATAATAATCTTTTATACAATTTCTTCTGTCTATAAAGATATTTCATTTCCAGGATTTGGAACAACATATTGAAGTGAACGTTGATATCTTTATAAAATTGTAAGTATAGTTTTATATCAGTATTATCAATATGAAACTTAAATTACATAAATCTTAAGATCCACAGATAAGGATGATGTTAAAGATTAAAAATAGTACTAATATTTTATCTGTATTAATTATTTTTTGAAAAAATTCCTAAAGTGGGCTTAAAAATTACTTTCAAAAAAATTGAAGTTTATTAAAAATAAAATGATGACTTGACCATCAGGTCTCCCTCAACAGAGAGAACCCAATAAACCATGTTGACCAACATAACGCGTCTGATTATATTTACAGCCAAATATAAACTTTAACTACTCAAGTTCCAAATGACTAAACTGATCTTTATCTTTTTAGGTATGCTGGAGGAAATGTAGAGACAAGACAAAGACAGAATTATAGATTACTATTGTAAGCACTTAAATATTACTTTTAAAAATATTTTATATAACAGCATGAAGGTTTAACTTTATTACTACAGCTAAAAACAATAATGTATGAATTTTGCTCCATGTGATAATATATAAATGTATTGATAATTAATTATAAGTTTCTGCAACTTAAAAATGAGTAAGAATTCACTGAAAATTATTAAATGATGACTTGACCATCAGGTCTCCCTCAACAGAGAGAACCCATTAAACCATGTTGACCAACATAACGTGTCTGATTATATTTATCACATTGGACAAATTTTTAATTTTAGTATGAAGGTTACTAAAATTTATGGCTTGTATTTTTAGGTAATGCTTGCGAGCAAAAAAACTTACTCCGCTAGAACAATGACCCTAAATTGGTCTTGGCCTCTTGACACAAGAAATTGCCAAATTTGTGGAAGCAAGAAAAGGAATGGAAATATTTAAAACCATCATTGTAAGTGTTCATCAATAATTATATAACAAAATTAGTTTTAATTTATTTAGTTTAAATGATGACTTGACCATCAGGTCTCCCTCAACAGAGAGAACCCAATAAACCATGTTGACCAACATAACGCGTCTGATTTATCTTAATTTAAAAAAAATATGTTTTTGCTATTTATTATGTAACTTCAAGTCAGTTTATTTTCCCCAGGTTGATTATCTACAGTATTCCAGATTAAGATTAGGAAAAACTGGGTTTATTTTAACATGTAAGTATAAATATTAACTTTTTTTACTTATAAAGCTTGTCTTTAATTTTATATTCATAATATATGTAACAATTTTTCGTGATTAAATCTCCTTAACACTTCTTATCTAGTATTATAGATCCTCGGTATATTCTAAAGGCTTTGTCTGCGATCCTATGAGAATGCATTAACACCGTGCATGCTCTGTAAGTCAGACAGAGATCACAGTGGTTTAAACTGCCTGGGACATTGATTTCATGTCTTCGGTTATATGAACTCACTACAAAACTAAGAAAATACATTGTTTTTGTGAAAAAAGTGTAAATTATTAGATGTCATTGAAAGTAAACATTTTTACAGAACTGCTGCTTACAAATAAAACGGAAACCCATAAGGAACTACACCATGTCCAGAGGGATTACGCGGATCTGAAGAATATGCAGTACTATGTTTACACGCAATTAATTCGTTGTGATTAACTTTCAAATATAAAAAGAACTTAATTTAGTTGTTTTATTTATATATTTTTAATATTTGTGGAGATTTAAGACTAAATCAAGGCAAATAGTATGCTAATCAAAAAGTATCTGGTATATGGGCCATAAAAAAAGAGAGGGTGTATTTGTTGAATAGTATTCAAGACTGCATCATTCATTTTGCAAGAAATGGCCAAAAGTAATAGTTTCGAAACCAATGGTTGATAGTATAAGGAGTACCAGTAATCGATCATGTAGTCAAAGCGAGTGTGTAATGGCTTTAAATAAAAATCTTTATTTTTCACGCTGGTGTGACACGCGCTAGTAGCGACCTCTGCACTTGGGACCTCAAATATTTACTATGAGACAGTTTATGTTGACAACTGTGAAGGTGCCTTTTTTATGACGACTATGTAATGGCAACATTCTTATAATAACAGCAACATTGTGTTGTTTTGGTAACGTCAAGTCAAATTTCACTGTCATAAACATAAGGTCCTGGTGTGTTTTGTATATAATTTCAATAAAATAATTTGAGTTATTTGTGGTATAATTAGGTACAAAAATAGTACCATTGCAATTAGCACTTATTATATTTTCTAACGTATCGTAAAAATGGCTCGCGGCAAGGATAAGAAGAAGTAAGTTTTAGGTTATCACGTGTTGTATTTCCTTTAACTATAATTATGTGTATTGAAATAAAACTCATTTTAAAATAAATAATAAAAGTTATTTCTGTTCATTAATTTATAATTTAACGTAATATGTAACATCATTCGGGTCGTATAGTATAATATACATTTTTATAATAACTTTCAGACGTAAATTGGAGAAGAAGCAAGAGGGAGATGATGTTCCAAAGAAAGTACCGCATACATTGGAAAGTTTGCGAGAGAAAGATGAAACAATGCTTGCTAATGTCGATGAAGAGGAAAAGGAAGAGGTTTGTAACAAAGAATTTAACACAATCACTTTTAATTATCAAATAAATTTATCTTCGAATTAGTTTCTTTATTTCAATGGTATAAAAACTAATTTAAAACAGTGTATAAATGAATACTTATTTAACTGGCATTAACTTAAACAAATGTCCTTTTTATTAACACAATGCACAACTTATTAATATCTTCCAGGCACAAAAAGACATGGAATTGGACGAAATGTCATCATACTTTCAAAATGCATATGAGCCTAAAGTTCTTATCACATATTCAGACAACCCACACACAAAGACTAGGATATTTGGCAAAGAACTTATGAGGATTATACCAAATTCCTTATCTAGATATAGACAGAGGTAAGTAATATTTGTTAATGGCCAAAAAAACATATGTCTTCCCAAACACTGACCCCAAAAATAATAAAAACCATAAATTTGTGACTTAAATTAAATTGTAATTTTCTTAGATCCTCAGTAAAACGTATAGTGCAATCAGCAATAAGAGAAAGTTACACAGATGTAGTGATAGTAAATGAGAATCAGAAGCAGCCAAATGGATTCCTGCTTATACACCTGCCCAGCGGACCCACTGCTCACTTCAGACTGTCCAGCTGCAAGATCACACCGGAGTTGAGAAAAGACTATAAAGAAATCACTAATCATAGGCCTGAGGTAATTACACAACCTTTAACATTTTTAATTTTTATGCACTACTAATGACGTCCGCGACTGTTCACGCAGAATTAAAAAAAACTTATCATTAGTCTGTGTGTTCTTCTAGACTATGTTCTACATCTGTGTCTAACATCATAATCAGAGATACCTTTAAACAAACATCAATCCATTTAAACATTTGCATTTATAATATTAGTTAGATTGTTTGGTGACAAACTGTTTTGAGAGTTTATCCATTTAACTGACTACTTTTGAAACTAATTAAGAATATATTTATTTATTTTTACTTATTTATTTATTTACATGGAAAACTCACAGCTATAATAATCTTATTAACTATAGACTAGACAACTGAGAGCCAATGACAAGTCTTCACTTATAACAATATTATATCTATAATGTCTTACGTTTCTTTTCTCTCTTCATTGCAGGTGATATTGAACAACTTTAGCACGCGGCTGGGTCTGACTGTGGGCCGCATGTTGGGCGCGATGTTCCATTACGAGCCGCAGTTCAAGGGTCGGCGCGTCGTCACCTTCCACAACCAGAGAGACTACATATTCTTCAGACATCACAGGTTACCTTACAAACAAGCTCTTTCATGCGTCTTCGTTGTCGTAAAATAAAAAAAAACACTTTATTCTAATAGCTTACACAATATCAGATTCAGACTGTAATATATCTTTGTGCCAAATTTCATCTAGACGCTTGTGCTGTTTTTTACTATTGGGTCATCTCAAACTTTTGTTTGGCAGCTGCAAAACTTTTGCTTAATTCTCGAAATTTATTTTTATGTCCAAACCAAGACCCAAATTTTTAACTTCCTATCCTTATTTATTTAAATCTACAGATACGAATTTACATCAGACGGCAAACGCGCAAAGCTGCGTGAGCTCGGACCTCGCTTCACTCTCAAGCTGGTTTCCCTGCAGCAAGGCACCTTCGACTCCAAGCACGGCGACTACGAGTGGATCATCGCCGGACGCAGGCACTTCATGGAAACTTCCAGAAGAAAATTCTTTTTATAAATTAAAAAACAAAAAAGAGATCTTTGTTAAACAAAATAAAAAAATACTGACCGAATACTGACTTTTTTATCTGTTTTTTTTTTTCATCGACTTTTTTTTTCGTCGATCGTTTTATAACCAGTTAAGAGAAACGGTTGGCTGCAGGTTTTGTGTTTGTAGTATTTAAATTATTAATTTTTATCTATGAATCTTTGAGTAGCTTGAGAGTAACTTGAGTTTATATAGAAAAATAAAAAAATAAATATATTGTTTGTTAAGACGTCTATAATTACGATTAATCGTGTAGACATCGTTGCAAAGTACAAGGTTAATGGTCATTGGTCAGCTTGGCTACAAAATTATCATGGAATAGAGCAGCTGCATAAACTTGTAATTAAATAACACGTCAATATTACTTTGCCTAGCATAAATTTTGCCATTAGTATAAATAAAGCTAAATAAATTAGGAATAGATTCCTACATGGCCACTGCACCAATGTGTCTCCAATCCGTCAGACATTAATAATTGAATGCAGACTGCAATAAACTGCTTTATAGCATCCAGTTGGCTGTCATCAGGCAATGCTAATAAAGCTTAGGGAAGGGACACATCAAAAGTATCGACAATTTATAACATAAATAAATTGGATATGTACATAATACATTCATTATCTATAGTATAACAAACCTTTAGTTTGTTGAAAGCGGAGCCAACGATTAATCTGACTTTATGTTTCTAGATATACGGAAAAATAAAATATCAATAACATAATATGGGGATACACTATATGAAGTTTTCAATCAAGAAGTCCAAATTATAAAAGTGAAGTGTATAAAATTGTATAAATAAAAATGCGTCTAACGAAATTTGTGCATGCCTTTAATTGGCATACATATGTAAAATGTTTGTGTGATTTTTGTTTTTCTGCTATTTTATATGTATGCTGTTGGCCTGATTGCATTTACACGCTCTAAATATAATTCAATAGAAACATCGATAAATCATCGACATCTGTGGCACATCTCTAAAAGAAGTTACGTCGTAATTTTCATTCAGTAATAACGAACTATTTTTACGATGTAAACAAACAAGTTATTTTAATGCAGATGAAATTAAATTCTAATTAGTTAATACAATATAAAAGCATTTATACGACACAAGTGCTTGTAATTAAATAATAAAATATTTAAAAGACAAAAAATGTGGTAAGTAAATCTCTCGTCGCAAAACACTTCAGTGTTTCATTTATCCTTTTCTCGGAACCCGGTACGCGATTATTGCTAGGAGTGTGGTTACCTATTCAGCATTTTATATTAACCTTTTTATTATATTTATCATGAACTTACGCTGAAATCTTTACGCTAATCCTATTCAATTTTTTTGGTGTCATTTGTTTCGATTACATTTACTCCTCTTTGTTTAATGATCAGATTACTTTTGTTGTAGTCATCAATTTATTTAATCTCAGAATGTTATAAATGGCAACAGATGAGCGTAATCGATATGTTATTAATTTCCAGTACCTTGGCAGTCCCCAGCGGCCATTAAGCATACCGTTAAGTCTATGCATATTACTGTGCAATAAAATAACACTTGTGAAATACAGTTTTGAGGTAGATAAAGACATAATTATGACTCATATAGGAAGAAGTAGGCTCGTATTGATGACGTCATCTCAACGTCAGGTAGCGTTACGTCACCGCAAAATCTATTGTTCTTTTTCTTTTGAGGTTATAGGAAAGAAGCAATCAACGCCATCCGCTATAACATTAGATAAGTATTTGTGTAATTAAAACAAGTGTATTTATATTTGTTTTTATATTACAACCTAATCAAGGCTGCCAACGTACAATAAACGTAGACCTAGAATACTGGCAACATCAATCCACCTTTGAGCCATCATCTCTAACATGAAGACATCATTGTTAGCCTGTAGTCCAAAGATGCAAAATGCAAACCCAAAAAGATGGCAGTTTAGACAGCTGAAACGATAACAATTTCGAGAAATTGATGGAAGATTTCTGCAACAAGAGTACGCTTCGTATATTCGTATCATATGTCCAAACATCTGGCGCAAAACATCGTGCTACGTGACTCTTTCGTAAACACGTTGCCGTGACGACGTATACCCGTTGCCGTGACAACATAAACACGTTGCGGATCGGCGTGACAGATCCCATCTTGCGCCGTCGATTGTTATGAATTAGTCAAGCTCAATTAAAACAATTCAACGTAAATCTTTACAGCGATCTTAAAAACTGAATTTTACCACTAAACATAAACACTAATTTAAGTATAAGGAAACATTTATTAATTTAGAATATTACCTTTTTGATTAGAAATGAAATTGAAGAAATCGGCTCGAAGGACCATGTAAGGCAGTCTCAAAAAGTCTCCTTCTCACTGGAGTTGTATCGAGTAATCACAATAAAACACCAGTTATATATTGGTGCGAGTCAATTATAATGAAATGCAATCGGCAAGTTGATAAATATACCAAATAAATTAATACCGCTATCTAGCAATACGGTCCGCCATCTATTGACATAATATTATAATTTAAAATGTCATAACGTTTGACATCTTGTCTTTGTTTTTATACATATTTACAGCATTGCGAACTCTCCATATTATAAAGACGGACCGTTAGTGTGTTATTAAAGTTAACCAATTGTTAGGCAGTCAATCTAAATATTGATACCACGTGTTAAAATCTGTTTGTAGCATACTTATATCTTTTTGTGAAAAAAATAGGATCAAATGTCTTATAATAAAAAATAAAAAAACTAAGATTGCGTTGTATAACTAGCTGTCGCCTGCGACTCCGTCGGCGCGGTATTAAAAACAAACTTAATAAGTAGCCTATGTGTTCTTCCAGACTATGTTCCACATCTTTGCAATCCAAATTTCAGCGAGATCCATGCAGCCGTTCCGGAGATACCTTCTAACAAACATCCATTTATTTATCTAAACATTCGCATTTATAATATTAGTAAGATAAGATATGTAAGATTACTTTGACTTAAGTAACCTGGTATTGTTAATGTTGAATAATTTCGTATGTTATATCCCCGCCGATTCTGAGCAGTAAGCAGCATTTCTTACATAGGAATAACCTTTGTTTAGACATCTCACTTACATACTCACGCCGAACCGACGCTACGCCATTACACCATGCGTAGTAGCGGACTTGTATTTCTGCTGCGCCGATACGTGTTGCGCACGTCGATTGGCTGCGCAGCCGAATGGTGCAGCGTATTGAACCCCAACAGCAGGTCTTTTTCATTTGAGATTTTTCCACGCACATGTTATGTTCGATACGGAGAAATTTATAAAAGAAGTACAATCTCGAGAATGTATTTGGAATGCAAATATAGAT
The DNA here is from genome assembly GCF_000836235.2 of Papilio xuthus. Lineage (NCBI taxonomy): Eukaryota > Metazoa > Arthropoda > Insecta > Lepidoptera > Papilionidae > Papilio > Papilio xuthus. Next base: position 6,760,045 of record NW_013530969.1, read on the forward strand.
GAATATAATGATCGAGAACTACGTCGCAAGGCATGGGAAGATATAGGATCCATCATGTATGAAGGTTGGGAAGGATTTGGAGAGAATAAGAAAAACCACAAGAGTAAGCTATTTCGCCTTTATTTTAAACGAAAAAAATTAAGTTTTTAAAAAAAGCAATCATCACAATTTCTTGATGTAATTATAAACTCTGTCTCTATTCTTGTTTTGGTTAACTTATTTTTTTTTATTTCAGTGGAAGAACTTCGGAACAAATGGAAACATCTGAGAGATTATTTTGTACGAGAAAAAAATAAAACAGACAATCTTAAATATAAGGTTGAAGTTGGTGAAGTGAAAAAGCGTAAGACACCATTTTTGGACATGTTAAGTTTTTTAGAAATTTTAAGAGGTACCAAAAGAAGAACCTCAAATATCCAAGCAAGGGCCACCTCGCCGGAGAGCAACAATTCCATCATAATAGAAGAAAACAATAATTATTCTGTTTTGAATGTAGAAAGATCATTAAACACTAATGCCAAATCAAATGAAAATGATTCAACACCTTTTCAAGAATGTTTTTTAAAGTATATGAATATACTAGAACAGAATAACAAGGACCCTCACTTGAATTTCCTTCTCTCTATATTACCAGAAATGCGAACAATGAACGAAAGGCAACTTTTTGAATTTAAATTTGAAATTATGAAATTAATTAAGACAATTAATTACAGTTAATTACCTTTCTAAAAGAACTAAATAATTATTACTAGTTATTTTTACTCTCTAAAAAAAACTAAGGCAACAAAAAATAATCTATTTGTACGTTTATTTTAATAAGTTCATTGAAATTAAAGAAATTTTAAAAAATGCATATTGAGTTTATTTTACTTAATTTTAGTATTCCCAATATTTCATGTAGTGTACGGCAATAAAATATATGTAGTTTTTCATGTTCAAAAACCGCTTTTTTATTTTTTTACTGGTAATTTTTTGTCGAATCAACTAAATTAAAATTCAGTTGAATTTCCATGAAACTCGCACCAATGATTACTAGACACAATAGAAGCATTCTCGTCTTTGTGCGATTTTAATAAGGACAATTTAATAGTGTTGTTCGTGTCAAGTTTGAGGTTAGGAAAATGTAAATAAATGGCGCTGGTTTAGAGAGTTGTTATCTATGCGTGACGGTGGCGGAAGTGTCAATTGCCGTCGCCCTTGACTGCAGCGCGAGTAATTTGCTTCCCGCGTCATTACGTCAAATGCAACTGTGACGTGACACGGGGTCGACAGAGTATAATGCATTTTGAAATGAAACGCTTGATTTTACTGCCATCAATATTTTCGTTATACAGACATATCTTAAATATACAAAATAAAACGATTAATTAATCTAGGTACTTCTCAAATGATCATCTGTATATTATTCTAGTAGTTTCTTCAAGAATTTGGTGGATGAAATAATATTTTTATCAGGTTTTTTATTCGCACTTTCCTCAATTGTATCTCAATAAAGCATTAAGATATGCTTTTGGTCTGATCAATAACGTTTAATATATGCTGTGAAGATACTTTTGTTTTTTTTAATAAGTTAGTGAGTGAGGTGTTAGCCGGCAAAGGGTCAGTGCAAACAGCTCGGCTTGCATTGTGCTATTGTCAAATAGGCTTGTTCAACACAATGCGCCACTTCTCAGAACATTGTTGTTTGTTCTTCGCCCTTGTCCGAACTTAAACAAGGGACAAAAGAACGCACCTCACACTATGGTAACCAATTACTATGGGTAACAAGGATAGGATCGACTTATTTAGGGGAATGAATTTTAATTCCTAAAAGGGAATATACTTGAATAGTTTGTTTACTTCTCAGACTACTACATTGTTTGAGAGTTTTTGCCTCAAAAACATAGTTAATTTCAATCAATTTACCTATAAAACTTGCGAATTAATTATGAGTTTGTATAGACATTAACAACTGATCGCTTTAAATATAAATACGCGTATTTACATAGAGCTCTATGGTTTTCTCTGAATTAAATAGAAGCTGGTCACCCTACAGAATAGGCTGTGAGTCGGCGCTATACAAACTGGTCAGGCTGTACAACAGGTCGGGTCTCACGCGGTCCCCGGAGACGTGGCGTACATTTTAAAACTTTTCCCATCGGCTGCAAGATAAATTATTTAGAAAAAATAATCATTTGAATATGAGCGATGTATTAGAAGTTTTACAATACTAACGTATTTTGTAAATATATACAGTAATACAGATAAAACATGTGTGAATGTGAATTTGTTGAATCAGTCTGCGTTTGCTTTTATTTGTTTATAAATGTTGTCATAATATTTATAGTTATTACATAAAATATATTCAGTATAAATGAATGCCGTTAGGTTTGATGAAACTTAATAAACGCGAGTATAATTCCGTAACGTAAGCCATTGTGTCTCTTATAAGGTATAATGTAAATTCAATTTGTTTTTCTAAAAGTGTTCGGCAATAGAAGCTCTCGGTAATTTAACAATTTGTAACGTTGCCATAAAGTTATTCTTGAAAGTGGTCCCAAAAAATAAATCTCTTTTAACTTGTTTTTTGATTACTTACCTAAATTAACCTGTACCCTACTAGTAGTTAGGTATAAAAGTGTTCAATTATGTAGGTAGTTATCTATTTAAACAGTTACGCAAATTTCTAATTAACCTAATGATCGTATCAAATCCAACCTTCTTTCTTATTATCATTGATTAAAGTAGTAATTACTAATTTATGAATCACCAGTAATATTTTTAAATAAAATATTTTGATATATTTTAAAGTCTCTAATTTCTTAGGGAAACTTACTCGAGTGACATCTATTGTCAATATTACTTAAACGGTATGTCCATGTGCTTGCGATAGATGGCGTTACATGTCTTCAAACGTACCAAACGGATGCAGTTGCAGCCGTCGTGCAACGTGCACTTGTCTTTGTTTAGTGTAAGAACAAAAGTTAGTTATTATAAGTTAAGAGTTATATTATAAGAATAATAAAACAACATAAAATGTAATGTGGCAGTAAATATATTCAGAAAATATTAACCATGATCGACTCGATTTCATCCGTAAAAAAGTATAGACACGTTATTATTAGTATACGTTACAATATTGTCTAACCATTGTCAATATTAATCGATTTCTTATAATAATTCATTATTGCTTTATACAATATCGTATCGAGTAAAAAATTCGATAACAAAGACGTTACAATAGATAACTATCTAAAACTTAGGAATAAGCCAACGGCCACTCGGTCACCCTCATACACGTAAACACTTAATTTAGATATAATAATAATTACATATCACAATGAGACGTCCCTTCAACGTTGTTCACTCGCACACAAATAATACAAAAATTCAAAAACGAAGGCACGAGATCTACCTACATCTACGACTAAATGTAAACATGCCCTAAAATGTTATACTAAATGCTTGCGCGGCGGCTTGGCGGCGCGCCTCAGTCGAGTTGCGTTTGGAGTTACCAACTAACATAATGTCGTGTCAGCGTTTAGTTAAAGCGGTCCTGGAATACAATGTGTGTGCCGGCGGGGCTATGCCGCGGCTCTGGAATGTGGCGGACGGCCCGACGCGACATCCGCGCTACACCGTGTCCTTGCCCTCGAACTTCTCCGCCAGCTCGCCCATCAGCTCCTTGTAAATCAGCGGGTCGATATTCTTGCCTAGCTGGTATAGGACGAACCAGTCCCCTATTTGCAGCTTCCTAGCCACTGCTTCAACCTGGTCTTGCGGGGCAAGGCGACTGCGCGCGCGCAGCAGATAGAGGCGCACGCGCGGCCCAGCGACCACCGCCGCGCGGTACACCAGCGAGATTGCGCTCAGAATCGACAGGATCACGAACCAGAACCACAGAAACACGTAGATCTTCTCGTTGACGATGTTCAGAGGCAGAACGCACAGGCCGTCAAACTTCTGCACGGTTCCCGAGGGACCGTATTTGTGGAAGGTGCACTTGGTCACTTTGGGAAACACACGCGCCATGGGGTCTTCGCGCTCCTCTGGCTCCATCTCGGTGAAGCGCACCACGTCCCTGCCGTACGTCGAGAACTCGCCGTCAAGGAAGAAGTCCATGAAATATATCTGACCGACCACGTTGATAAAGTTCAACACCTCGCAGATAAAGAAACGGAACGCATAAAAATTCTGAGTGTGCAAGTTGGTATAGAAGTAGTCGACGAGGAGCTTCTTGCGGTCTTGTTTACAGTCTTCCCCGACCACAGGGCAGTTCAAGTCCAGCACAAGCATCTTGACGCGGCCTCCTTCCCACGTCTTCCACAAGTACCGCGGCACGTAGAACAGGATAGCTTGGAAGAACAGCACGAAACACACCCACTGGTAGTACTTGTGGTATTTGACCTCGTCCTGGCCCTCGACATGCGGCGCCACGCCGGGCTGAACCATGTCCTTGCCGACTCGGCCCACGAGCCGGTTAGGTATGGTGAAAGTCGAGTAGATCCAGCAGTAGGTGTCCATGACTGAGTAGGGTATTTCGTCCACAATGCAGTCTATGGGGTCGCCGATGTACTGGCGCGAGGTGACCAACAGCGAGAACGCGATCAAGATGATCACGGTGGCCTTGTAGTGCAAGCGGAACACATTATTGTCGATGCAAACGGAGTCAAGCTTGAGAAGCCCCTTCACGGAGCCGAAAACGTCAAACATGGCGGTTGCCTAGCCGCGGGCGCGCGGCGCGTCGGTCGCGATCGGTGGAGAACGGGGCGTGCGCTTTGCCCTCACGTCGAGTGCGGAATGCTAGGGGCGAGCGCAGCTAAGGGGAGCGCGGAGGCGGCGAGCACCGCCCCGCCCCGCGCGCCTCTCGCCGCTCGCCCCCCGCCCCGCAGTCACCGCGCTCGCAGCTCGGATCAACGACACAGCACTGACCCTATTTCCACCTATATTCGTGGCGTCATCTGGTAGCCGTCGCCGCCAGCGGCTACGTCTCAAAACAAGCATTGGAATTACTTGCGGCAAATGCTACAATTAAATGGGCACTTATCTATTGATTGCATCATTTAACAGCTCGCCGGTTAAATGTTAATGTAGCCCGCGCCGCGACGCGACGGACGGCGTCGATTCAAATTCAATCACAGAGAGAATGTTATTTCTGAGCCGAGGTGAGTCTCCGCTCATGTGTGTTGTCATCTGCTTACATAAACTTAGAAGTTGAAGGGGGTCAAATAAGGTACACGCAATGGATTGATAGCGTTAAATCTAACTAATTAGACTTCGACATTTCTCGTGCAATGCACGACGCAACATTACTTATGAGGGGCAGCGCACTGCCAGGTAGAGCCGACAGTGAACAGTAACAATTCTATTGTGTTCCATCAACAAGAAACGTTTCTTCGATGTGTAAATAAAAGGGATACGTTTGACAGGTAAAGGTTTTTAGGTATAGTTCATTATTTGATTACAACCTGACTGGAAGATATGTCCGTTTAAATATAATACCAGCTTTGGAAACAAATAATATTTATGTTAGTAAATTTTAACGTGGGTTTGCACTCCAAAACACTGTGTACGCAGTAGCAAGTGTAAAGGCGCTCTCCCCACGAAAATGTGACGTAGTTATTCCAAACATGTGTGACGATTAACCAAAATTTAAAAAAAACCTGCAAAGGACACATTATGCGTCATTACTTTGGTAACTCGCTCTTGTCATTTTAGATTTCAGCGTACATCATTAATTTTCACTTTTTATAAAAGTTCTAAAAACTATATTTTGCTATGATAAAATGCAATCGTAAACTTCAAGGATAAAAGAAAGTAATTTCATCGATATAAAGACATGATTCAATGATTTTATATTTATTATTATTTTACATTAATTACACACAAGTACAAGAGTAAATCAACATTGGTGTTCTTAATGATTGCTACTATACATAGAATTATATTCCTTATAGCTTACAATTTAGAGTGGTAAATGGCTTGTAGCAAACCACTGGACAAAAGATAGCAAAATTACATGCAACCACTTGACCTGCAAATTGAGTTAATGTCATTACAATAAACGACCAATGATAAAGTGTTAATGTAAAAACCATATTTCTCGTATCTCTATAGGTCTCATATTAAGGGAAAATATTTTCTCTCTGTGCATCCTCTCCTCCGTTGATTAAAGGTAGGCAACGCATATGCAATTGCGTATGTCTATGGGCAACGGTCACTTCGCTATATCAGCGATTTCAGGTGGCCGCTCGCTCGTTTGCCACCTTATAATAAAATAAAAAATTGGTGCTCAAAATTTTATACAAAATGTATGACTAACTCATACATAAAATATGTATGAGATTGAGTTGGTTAGTGGATGCTTACCTCCTGCATCCTGTCGTATTTGAAACATCTTACTCATATTATAATGGCGAATGTTTGGATGGATGGATAGATAGTTTGTTAGAAGGTATCTCCAGAACGGCTACATGAATGTAGATTATATTCTTAAAGATTTAACTATAATTATAACCAAATAAATTTTAGTAGTGTTAGGAAGAAATCCAAAAATGTAATTGTATTGACCCAACACTAGCATTACTAAAATGTCGACGTTTGTGTCACCTCACTATTCATTCTGACACTAGACATTGTAACGATGCACGTCATTCGCGCCAAATGATTCTACCTAATATTGTCTAAAAGTAAAACACTAATCATCGCGAAATAAATTAATTTTAATATATTTTTTTTTTATTTTAACGATTGTAAAATGCACCAATTTGATTAAAAGTTATCTTATTTTCATAACCTAACTTGTGAGAGTACGTGACAGTGAAAAATATTTTATCAATACCGGACGGTCTTTCTTATGTGACTATTCGCACGTAGCCCGAACTGGTCCAAATTGGTTACACTATGAAAAGCCTTTGAATGATGTTTTTATTGTAAAAATGCAGTAAGGAAATTGGGATAAAATTCGGATTTACATTTTTAATTAAAAACTCACTTTTATCTTGAAACATATATTTTTTTATCAGAGAAAACGAGCAGCTGGAATATCGAGGTGTTCATTGACGCCCATGGGCATCTGCTATACCAGATGGGAAAAGCAAAATGATCACGGTGATCAAAATAAATATCAAAATAAACACATTATGAAATTGTTTAATTAGATAAGGATGTTTTCGGAAAGATGATATTAGGAAGGGCGGATCAAATTCCAGGATCTGTTGTTATGAACTCATAGTAACTTACTCTCTTCTAAGTTATAGTTTAAGTTAGTTATCCTAAAAATAACTCTGACAGTCATTTACTTTTGTCAATATGTAAGTTCAACTTAATGACAGTCAAGATAAGATAGTGTGGCGTCAGTTTTAAAATGTTTATGGACATTTCCTGGTGTTTGTTCGTGTGATTTGACTTTTAGAATGATGTTTAACTGTTTCTAAAAATTAAACCGAATGGAGAGAATCATTTGTGAAAGAAAATGTCTTGTACCTGACAACACTGCGTTCGTATTTAATCGTTAAAAAAAACCAAAAAGATTCTCCATTATTGGGTTAAAAATGACATTTATATCTATGGTATATCCAAAAAATTGGTTACCATTATAAAGCTGAAAAATACCCCTGAAATATCAATTTATTATTGATAAAATTAAAAATATCTAATTTGAATTCATTTCATAACATGTGGCTGAATAGGCAAGTTACATACACACGTAACGTAACGCACGATCGACAACCGGTAGGATCTCAAATAACACGGTGCAGTTACTGGAAATGACAAGAATGGTTTCATTACGTCAACATTTTTTTAAATTCAATAGCACGGTCAAAGATTATTAATTATCTGTGATCATGTTTGAATTTACGTTGCATAATCTATGACGATATTTTTGAAACATTTTTAAATATTGCATAAGGTTAGAAAAGTGACAATAAAATTGCTACCTAAGTAAGATTAACCTAGAAGCCGTACTCAGAGACCCCTATTTTAAATTTCTTAAACTAAATCTACATTATAAGACTTACCTTAATACGACGCTGACAGCAAAAGTAATTTTTTTATGTAATAATTTTTTAATAAGAACCGGTTGTTAGAAACGAAATTATTTAATTTGAAATAAATTTTTCGTCTTTACTATTGATAAAACAATTAAGTTATTAAGAAATATACTAGTAATTATACTTGTTTACCCGCTAAATGATTACTTCCCGGAAACCGACAAATCCGTACTTATTAGAATTATGACGTTACTATGAAATAAGTATAGGTATAAATAGACATATGTTTAACTAGAATAAAATATATGTTTTGAGTCAAGTGATTTATTTGTCATATTACAAAATATCTGAGTACTTTGAAAATGACCAAAAACAATCTAATCGGTTTTAATTGTAAAGAGTATGTTGATTTGTGTTTTGTTTAAATCTTATATCTTTAAATGACCAATTCTTGTATATATATATAATTGGAATCTCGGAATCTGCTCCAACGATTTTCATAAAATTTAGTATATAGGGGGTTTAGGGGGTGATAAATCGTTCTAGATAGGAATCATTTTTAGAAAATGTCATTTTATTCGTGTGTTATCGATAATCAACTTAAACATAAACTTAACTTTTTCTATCGGTAAGATCGAAAAATATTATTCATATTTCATAATTTTATTAGTAATTCGTACTTAAATATAATATAATTTCTAAAAAACACAGTTTAAAAAATACCGAGCAAAGCTCGATCATACAGGTACTAATATTTAACATGAAACTGTAATGTAAATTAATTGTTTTGATATAATAAATATTATGATTCCAATTTGTTTTTATCAAGTGTTGAGTTTTCTTTCCTTATTGAGTTTTGCGATTATTTCTTGAGAAGCAGTGACAGGTAGAGACTTATCGTATGTTTCTGATATCAAGTATTGAGCTCACTGTCATAGATATTATATCAAGTTTCAAGGCGAAAAGATAGCCGTTAAAGTGGAAAGTGTATGACGAATTGACGTACAAATAATTACGCATATTCGTATCTTAATCACGACTCACGTTAGTTATGTTTAATGCTTATTTCCACTCAGAGTGCGAGTGCGATAATTGAAGAGACTTTATGACTTAAGATGTTGACTGTATTCAAGAAAATATAGGAGACATAAAGGAAAGAGAACATAGACAAATACATTTTTTAGTCATAAAAAGTTTAGGTAATGAAGCGCGGGTTTACTCAGTACTTCAAAAATACTAAAGCATTATTTTAAAGTTATTGTTTACTTAAATTCAATATGATGCAATTATGTAAATTCATGGATTCTTTAAACATAAATTGCAATGCCTTAGTTCAGTAAAAAAAGCCAATTGTTTCAATGAATCAATAAGTAACGAATCACTTATTATGTCAACTCTGTCTACCCAGTTTCCCCTATGTATGTTGCGTATTTCAGCAATGTAAGTCCCAGAAATTTGAACAGCTTTTAAAAAAAAATGTGTGTTTTCCTTAACTCAATAAGTCACCAAAAAGCCGTAAGCAACCGCAATATGAATGACTACGTGACTGTAGTCAATGTATCACCAGCACTATTGTTAATGTCCAGTCAGCGTGCTTTATTTGCTGTAAATTCTCAAGGTTTTACTGTGGTAACATCCCAAAAACAAAATTGTCATTCATTTCTTTCTTTTGTAGCATATTGAACCTGAAAAAAGTTTGCTAAGCTTAAAAGAAAGAAAGTTGCTTTTTGTTTGGATGCTGATGATGTCTACTCCTGCCGGTGGCTTTGAAAGGACCAACCAATGTGGGAGTAACCAATGTGGTCTCTTCGGGCTTGATTCGCATAATTCTGATTTGTTTTAGCATGGTATCAGACTATTGGTTAGATCAGTGATATATATAATTGGATAGGTCATTACTTGGAAACGCTAGCTTTTGTTTCATTCCGAATTAAACGCACCTGTTGAAGTTTTTGACAGTTCATTCTATGTCTATTATTAGTTCCTGTCCTCACCACCGCTACTGACCACAACCGCCAGCGCCATAATGACGAAAATCAAATAGGCACAAAATGTTACGTCTTATAGCCAGTTTATTTATAAAGGTCAGTGGGTCAGTGATGTAAAAAATATTCACCAGATCGTCGATTGTTTTTTATAGTTGGTCTTTAAGTCTTAAATGTTGACAACCCTACATTTGAATCGAATAGTACGTAGTCATTCAGAACATTGATTTCGTGTGAACTGTTTACTTATTCTCGAAGCCTATGGTGCATGTTGTCGGTCAAGTAACGGTGCGTATGCTAATAGACATATACTCAAATGTAACACTTATTTCTTTTTATAATACTATGCATGTATAACAAGAAGTTCATAGCAACATTACGCATAATTGTAAATCAGCTTAAAGACAGGGAATTGTTTAAATTGGAGTAATACGATAAAATTGTATCGAGTATTATTTAAATCAATTAGAAATTGTTACTGAGAAAATATTGCCTCGTACCCAAATTGACTTCATCTTACATAAAATTTTCCAATTATCATAGCGCTGTTTCTTACTTTCATCAAGTTGTGTCGTTCGTTTTAAAATTAACTTCTAATTTGCCTTTTACCTGCGATCGAACTCTCGGAGATGTCGAAGTTTGACATTGTGATTACGTCACGAAGAAAATCTTCATCAATGTCGTCATAGTATATTTTTGGTCTATATCTTCTCCATCATTCGTTAAATCTGACGTTTGATTTGTTGTGAATTTACTACAGATTGTTTTAATACTGTATGCAATGAGTCAGTATTTCGCACAGGATATGGAATCACAATCATGTCCACTGGGTTTAAACGCAACTGATAAGTTGTATACGTTATAGCAAAATTGTCGGTTTTCATTTCCAAGAACAATTGTTTAAAACTTAATTGATTAACATTCTTATCTATATTTGTTGTAAGAGATGCCAATATGTTTTTGTATACCATAAAATTGTTGCTTAAGTTATTTAGATTTCTTAGCTGCGTGACATATATTTATTTAAACGAAAGCGAGAAAGCTACTAAATATTTACTTTTTGTTAGAATGCTTTCCCATTTACCTTGGTGATTATTTACACGGTTAAGGGTTTTCGGAAATGTCCCAACATTGATGAAATTACGTAAAACTGCTGATCACGGGATGCGATTAATTTACCTAGTGATATTTGAATGCCTGATTTACATTATGCTAGTACAGTAAGACAGTAGCGCAGGCCTGGCAGGGACTGTAACAAGTCACGAGCGCCAGTTAGCGTTTACACTATGCCAGTATATTAGCGCTAATTTTGAGCAGAACTATCCAACTGTACTGGAATGATTTAAACGGGACATAAGTACAAATATATCATAAATATTATTAATATTTACAACAGAAGTTACAGTTGGCATAAGTTTTATTAAGCGGTACATAATCATTATCAGTACTTTGATAACGAACGTACCATTATCATACGGTTCTTTTTCTTATCCATTGCTTTTTATTGGAGTAAATGAAGCTAAGTCTAAAGCTAGTGGTATAATCTTAGTTATTTAGAATTTTGAAATCTAATAGCCGTTGCATTATCGTTGTTTTATAATGTTAGGAAGAAAATCCGAAAATGTGGCAGTGTTGACCCAACACTAGCATTACTAAAATGTCGACGTTTGTGTCCCCTCATTATTCATTCTGACACTGAACTTTGTAACGAAAGCACGTCGTTCGCGCCAAGTGATTCTAACTAATCATGTCCAAAAAATAACTATTAATTTGTTCGAGTATTTACGTACTTCATGTATCTAGATTCTTCTTATGAACATTATGATGCCTGTAGTATATAGATACTCAAACTTCGCTTTTATTTAAAAAAAAATCATAACCTAACTCTACCAATATAATTGTTATTATACATTATTTGGTATTAATTAAAGCTATTAAAACACTAGGTTTAATGTGTGTTATGTTTTATTTAGTTTAATTGTAGTTTTTGATAAAATATGTGAAGATTAGTCCCATGAATATTCCTTGAGGCGTCCACTTCTCTCCTTGAAATGTCTTTCCCTGCGAAGTAGACAATGTACAGATACGATTCTATTCCAAGGGCATTGTTTAAACGGATTTAGTAGATGCGTAATTCGGCACACATATCAAAATGATCTAACACACGCCGACGCGTTTATTGTCAGCATATCAATGTAATAAAACGATAAAACACTACTCTGTGACAGTTTAATGCTAGTTTACTACTTTAGAAGACACAGGGTGTGTATTGATAATACTTTAAAATATTTTAAGGTGGCAAATGAGTAAGTGGTCACCTGTATTCGCCAAATAGCGAAGCGATTACATCCTAGACATCCGTAATTATTGTAGATACGGACGACGGATAGACGCATATGCCTTTCCTAAGTGTCCCTTCCTCCGCCAAATCCACTTTCCCGTTCCATACTTTCCTTTTAAGAAATAGGCGGTAAACGAAAGCTGACATTTGAAGACGCACATTTCATGATGGCTATTCAATTAAAAAAAATGGGGAAATTGCCAGCTATGGCTACAATTACACAATTAATGTTAAAAAATTTCAGCTTGATACCTTCACGCGTTCCTGAGAAAAAACGTCTTGACAGACAGACAGACGGACAACAAGAGATCCTGTAAGTGTTCCGTTATTTTCCTTTCGAGGTACGGAACCTTAAAAGTGTGAACTTTTTAGAGTACATTAAGCTTTTAAATAATTAATTTCTATTAAAACTGACGGCAATATAACATTGCTATATATTTTTTTAGAATTAAGGAAACTAAGGGTTGAATTGTCTTTGGTTACTGGTATGAAGTTGTTGCGGTCTGTCAAGAAGTCTTTTTTTAGAATGAATAAAGTAATTCTTGGCCACAATCCTACCACATGTTAAGTGATCTAATTATTATTATAGATGCGAATGTTCGGACGGATGGATGGATCTTTGTTAGAAGGTATCCCCAAAACGACTGTATAGATCTCGTTGAAATTTGACATTGATATAGAACATAACTTGGAACACAGGGGTTACTAATAAATTTTTTAATGTCACTCGAATTGACTAGCTAGATTGTCGTCCGCGATTCCGTCCATGCAGAATAAAAAAAACTTAATAAGTAGCCTATGTTTTCTTCCAGACTATGTTCTACAACTGTGCCGAATTTCATTATTATTAGTTTAGCCGTTCCGGAGATAACTTCAAACAAACATCCATCCATCCATCCAAACTTTCGCATTTATATTAGTAAGATTTTGTTATCTCATGAAAAGAATAAATAGTTTTTAATGTTGGTGTAACATTTGTTAATGTTTTATCTTGATTTTTGCACATAAATTCTTATCTTTATGTGTAATGTTAGTAAGGGATTGCAATTATTAATTATTATCGGATGTCATTGAGCCGCACCTTAATGAATTATCGAAATATCGCTTCGTAATATAAATTAATAATGCGGTTATCAAACATGAAACATTGTCATGAAATTTTGTGGCTGAATAAATGATAATTTAAAAAGATATTGCAGAAACCACAAACGGTTCGATCGTTTCCAGATGCAATTATCAAATGTCAAATCATACTACAATACTACTATATATATACATATAAAAGAAAGTCGTGTTAGTTACACTATTTAAAACTCAAGAACGGCTATACCGATATGGCTGAAAATTGGTGAGGAGGTAGCTTAGAGCCAGGAGACGGACATAGGATATATTTATTCATTTTTTTCGAATTTATGCCTTGAAGACTTGCATTTTATTTAACTTATATTTATATTTTTTCATATATTCACGCGGACGGAGTCGCGGGCGACAGCTAGTATCTGATAGATATCTGATTGGTATATTTGATTTTATTTTAACTATCTGTAAAATCTTTGTTGCAAGGTGCATCGCGGAGGTGTACCTCTTGCAACCGTTTCCACTCCGCCGATATCTTTGCTAAGCATCGTAAGTTGCGAGCCATCATAATGTTTGAATGCGACAACATAAGAAAAATTGATTCCCTATAGAGGTGTGTCGAGGGCTTATATAAGTCCTAACTGAGACCTTCCCTATGTTAGGAGTAGGTCTTAGTCGACGACGCTATCCCAGGATTGGTCAACTTAACACACATCTTTGCATGTTCGCAAATAACAGATATGAGGTTTCATCATGTCAATGTAAAAGAATAGACGTATAAGAGCAAAGAAATAATTCGTTTAAGTCATGCTTTATCTATTTGAAACAACATGGTAAGTGATATTCAAGACATTGGAGACAGGACTAGTGTTACCTGATATGTTCAGCTGACGCTGCAAAAGGTAAGTAATCTCGCACCTGCCATGTACAATTTCTGAAGATACGTGCGTCATCTCAACTCGAAAAAGATACGAGTTGTCATGCTTACAGCTTACTCTGTAACTCGTATGATTTCAAATATCAATCTTACCTATAATATAAATGCGAATGTTTTGATGGATGTTTGTTAAAAAGTATCTCCATAACGGCTGAATGGATTTCGATGAAATTTCGCTTAATATAGATGTAGTACACAATCTGGAAGAACACATCGGCTGCTAATTAAGTTTTTTTTTTATTTCCAGGCAGACGGAGTCAATATTTCTAATTTTAAATTAATAAAAAAGAGGGAGGAAAAATAATGTACATTTGACTCAAATCGTTACCGATATAGTAATTGTCAGTTATTCTGAGAATTTCGATTGAGAGTGATTTCTTGTGAACATTTTGCGACAATCATATCAGATAAAATTGGAAGTGCAACAAATGATAATGGGAACACACTTGACCTCAAATACTCGTTTGATGACTGCCGCAAAATTGCATTTAATAAGAAATTATTGATTATCTTTGTTGATTGGTATTATTTCTTTTTATTCCATAATGAAATCATAAAGATTTTTAAAAAAATATTTAACTAAATTACTAAACAATCAGCAAGATTACTCAATGCGCCTATTTTTTCATCAACACCTAATTATAATAATTAAATGCAAAATATTAGTTACATTCCGACCTCTTTGGTAGTAATCAAGATCCTCAGCTACCAAAGAGGTCGATTATGTAAAAAATCATAAGGCAAAGAGTATACACGCTTCTTCTGAAGGCATTGACCTCAAATTCAAATGAAGTCAAATGGACTGGCTATAAGTAGTAGTTTTTTGTGCCTATTTGATTTTCGCCATTTTGGCGCTGATGGTAGCAGTCTATGGCGGTGGTGTAGATTCGAACTAATAATATAAACAGAATTAACTGTCACGTTATATCCCGGCGCGTTTAAATCGGAACGAAAAAATAGCTGTCATTTCCAAGCAATAGCCTATCCATTTATAGGATCAGTGGTATAATGTATGAAAAACCAATAGGAACCGATGATCCATCGGAGTACAGTCTACGATAGCCACTGCTTTTAACAATTTTATACACGTATCTGATAGTATTCAATATCTTATCTTTGTGCAGTTGATTGTTGTTTGATATAAGGATTAGTATTTTCGAAGAACTAAGCTGGTTTTTACTAAAACTAATGATTAAACGAATTTCCTCATAAAATTCATTTACGATAAAATTTACTTATGTTATTCATCCAAGTTTTCTTTGAAATGTTTTTTTATTAGCGTGAAATTGAGCTGTAATTGGGCATAGATACAAAACTTATATTTCTAGTGTAGTATCGTTTTTGACATTAATATTTTCTTTAAAGCTTAATCTTTAATTTAAAAAAAAATTATAACGACAAATTGTTTGTAGTAAAAATACTTTTCGCAATTTTCATTTAGTTATGATTTGATTCGATAGTAGGTTATTGTGAAAATGAGACGAAGGTCGACATCTCAGGACTTATCGGCCGTAATCAGAGGCGTTTTATATCGAAAGCCTCTCGCAAATCTAGCACAAGGCTCCTGTCTGCTGCCAGCTGGTCGTACTATTTATATCCATATTTATTAAAAAAAGCACTCCGTACAAGTTTAAGGCATAGCGGATAATTGACTCGTAATCTTGCACATTTATTGGTTAATAATTCAGTCCATTTATAAGCTTGTAAGTGTTAAAAAAATAAAAATATATATTTTTTTATATTATAAGGTGGCAAACGAGCGAGTGGCCACCTGAAATCGCTGATATAGCGAAGTGACCGTTGCCCATAGACATACGTAGTTGCATATGCGTTGCCTACATTTAATCGACGGAGGAGATGATGCACAGAAAGAAAATATATTCCCTTTCCATGCATCCTCTCATCCGGAAAGTCCACTTCCACTTCCCATCCTTTTCTTATAAGAAAAAGGGTGGGAAGGGAAAGAGGACTAAATTAGGCCTCCGGGACGCACACTCAACAGACGAAACGCGGAATTGCTTCCACTTGACGCCTGTCTTCTGTGTGGTCGTGGTATTTCACCGGGCGCGCTGGGCCAAGTCGTGCGAAGATGTTAAAGCGGGCTCTACCACTGTTAAAAATAAAATATTTAGCGATGGAGGTTATATAATATAGTTGTATAGATCATTTGAATATAGTGTTAATAATAGATTACATAAAAGCCATACAAATTTATTCTCGACTCAGGATATCGGGGATCAATTTGAATTTGATGCGCACGGTTAATCCACATAATTATGAGAGACGAGACGGGTAGCTGCAGACGGGCTGCGGGAGGTGCGCGGCGTGCGGGGGACGGGCGCGGGTAACACGGAACCCGTCAAACCTGCAGCCGTACCACCCGACCACTTGCGAAATGCCATCACCAACAGACAAAGAAATTTCTATCTTGAGGTTATCGTAGTAAGGCTTTTAATTGATTTCTTAAGAATGTGGTCATCTTGGTCATACCTCTCTATTCCTTTACCATTTGCTTCCAGCTAAATAGTCTTAAATGACGTATTCAGCGTTCGAACTTTACTATTGATGCTTTTGACATAAGCGCCTTATTAATCTGTGATAAATATAACTCAGTGACACTGCAAAGTACACCTTATTTCACATACTGTAGAGATTATATTTGCTTGCAATCCGTCGTTGATAATACGTTCTGGAATGCACACACGGTAATGCACAAGACGTGTATGAGTTTGTGACTTCTTGGAATCTCCGTGACACTGGCTGCTAGAGCCGTTTACTTTTTAAAAAAAAAAATAACCAGTCGTTATTTTTTAAACTTTTGGCAGTTTTTTGTTAACTATTGATTCCATTGGTCGAAAGTTTACTGTTATTTATTTAGTTTTTTTTATAAAACATTAATATTCGTCCTCTTAAAAACTTTAAAAATTACTAGTATAATAGATACTATAAAATTTTTGATAATAGTGAGTTTTTTTCTCATTTAATTTTATATGCTATCTTTAACCCGCGACTTCATTCGCAGGGAATTAAAAAAAAGTAATAAAAATAGTCTATGTGATTTAGTGATACTGTAACTTTAGTTTTTGAGTTCAATCGTTACATACAAAAATACAATAATTTTTTTTATAATATTGAAATAGTGATTTAATTTCTATTATTTACATATTTAATTATAATTTAAAAAATGTACCTATAACATAATTATTAAAATTAATCGTGTATTTAATACTTTTTAACTATAATCTGATTATTTCATAACGAATTGGTGAAACTGGTTTCCTAGTCGACGGTTAGTGTCAACAACCTCATTATGCATAGATGAATAGAGAATCAATTAAAATAATAAGTTTCACGACATTAAAAAACCTGTATTCAAAATCTCCAGACCTATTTTTATTTTTTTTTCACTATCATCATAAATTATTAGACTGTTATAAGTTTTTTTTTATTTGTGGTTTACGAGAACATATGCCAAGATGTAAAAATAATAAAAAATGTGATCTTTATGCAATAATCTTGAAAGTTAAAAATGATGAAGTGGTGCTTAATATAGAATTAAGAAAAAATTATGTTCCAATGACCGAAATACAATTTTACCATTTACAATATAGGTAAGATTCATCATCACCAGCTCACTATACGTCCCCACCTACGAGCCTACCTTAAGGGTGATTAGGCCATAGTCAACCACGCTGGCCAAGTACGGGTTGGTTGACTTCACACATATCTTTGAATTTCTTCTCAGATATATACAGGTTGCATCACGATGGATAAATGTACATATGTAAATCGGAAATCGAAAAATACATTGGTACATGGCGGATTCGAACCCAGAACCTGCAGATTGCAAGTCAAGTGCTTGACTCCTGAGCCACCGACGCTCCAGGTAGGTAAGATTTCCATATTAAAATTCTAGATATTTTTAATTTCTTCAATTTTAAATTTCAAGGTTACAAAGATCAAGCGACAGCGACACACATGGACTTTGAATAAAGCTCATATACAAAACTCTGTGTTCAAAATATAGCACCAAGAAGGTTATATCACATTTCTAGATATTTACAATTCAAATTTTTATAAATCGTTGTACCCGAGTCGTTGTCGTCGACTTGTTTCAAAACGTGCGTTGCATTTTTATGCCGAACTCCGGTCGCGCGACTCGATTAAAAAGCTGTAGAAAAAATGGTCGGCCAACGAAACCAGTCGCGTCGAACAGCGCTATGATTTGACCCAACGACTTCATACAAGTAGAAATAAAACTGGCCAGTAACTATATAAACTCCTTTGTCAATTAGTTGCAAAAAAAAACTTGAGTTATTTTTGTTGATAAAATTCTGCTAAAAGCAAATAAAATACTGTACAAACTTATGCACAATTAAAGTGAAATAATAATTGCATTAATTAATAAATGAATTGTTAGTTAAATTAATGTTGCCAGTGTCGACCTTGGAAATACGACATTATTAAACCTTTCAAAATAGCAATTATCAATTTAATGAATCAGAATTACTCTAAATGCAATATTACAAATAAGGATAATTTAATAATGTACTTATTTAAAAGAATCACGCACCCGCATTACTAAGAACAAAAAGACAGCTGAGTGAAGCTGGTTGTTCCCGCATTGTTTAATGCAATTCGCAAAACCGCATGATGAAAAGGGTAAATTATACAAAACGTACGTGCTTTATTCTATTAGGGGATTTTTATTAATTCGACGTAGGCAAAATATATGTATTTTTCCTCTTTATAATATTATACAAAAAAAGGTTTTATTTATGCAACGCGACATAAATTCGTCTTCACGACACAACGCATTTCCTGGCTATAAAACTGATATTGAGACTATATAATTAATTAGATAATAAAATACCACACATTAAATACATAAATAAAAACATCCATCCACTCAATATAAAGTAATCGTCCATGAAACTATTAAAGTTTATACATATACGTACCAGTCAGTATTAAAATCAAAAGAAGATTAGTTTGTACGTCTCTTGTACTATGAAATATATTTTTAATTAGTAAGTATTTATTCAACTTCATTCTTCTATGTCGCTTGATTACGGAACAAAAATCTTGTTTTTACTGAACCGGTTGCACAACTTTCGAGTTTTCGTGTCGCCTAGGTTACCTAACTCGTCGGTAACATGGTTCAAAGATTGATGTAAAGAGGATCTAGAAATAAATAAATATAATAAAAGATACATCTTTCTCCAATGCCATCATCACTTATTTTAACAATTAACTATGAACGCAGTGTCATAATTTCTGAACGCAGCCTAACTTTTGGCGGTAAAGAGGTCTCGTTGGTGACGGATCTTGCGGTTTTCGCGGTTTTTTAGCTCAGGACGCTGCCATCTCACCCGTGTTGGACGCCATCTTGCATTTTATAACGGTCGTTTCATCATCAATTACATATACTAGTATTCATTGTGGCAAAGGAATTACGTTTGCTTGTGGTTAATACAATGTAGTTGAGATTGAATGCCGTTGTTTATATCATACTTATATTATAAATGAGAATGGAAGATGGTTTTTTTTAAAGTTGTCTCTAAAATGACAGAGTAGCGGGCGACTGCTAGTCATTCAAATTTACAGCATTATATATTTAAGATTTCTTTAGTTCAAGTTACATGGTCGATAGGTTAAAATCATTTAATATAGTTTCAGCAACTCATTCTGCTGGTAAGCCGTCGAACCATAATTCTTTACTTCCTAGTAACAGTAAGTGGGTACACTTGAACATATTGACCTAAACTGACTATTTTGGGCTACGTATTTAAGTAACTATTCTTCCTACTAGCTCACCGTGGTTGTGGCTTCTAGAAATTTATAATCATTTTATGCTTTTATAATATTTCGAAATGCTATAAAAAGTAACCGTACGGGTTTTTAAAACCAATGATGCAAGAGGTCATTTACAATATGGCGGCCATAAATAACTTTTTGTGGGTTAACGTCGAATGACATTTTGTTTTGAATTGGATATGGTCGCGTCATTGCAAGAGTACTTGACCCACATTACCTGAGAAATCATTTTATCTGACAATATCGCTCTAATCCTTTTAGACATATAACATGATAGTTCTTTTAACTACATATTTATAAATTACGCGTGGGAAATACTTCTATCAGGGACACATTTTTCATCAAAAAATTACTGGTTAAATATTTTGGCATGTAAACACATGTACATATTTGACGACGGCTGATTTTTAGGCCTCCCTGCCCTCTCTTTTCTTGTAATGAATTATAGGAAGAGCATTTGGCTGGGGAAAGAAAGGGTAGGGGAAATGTTCTTTTTCTGTCTCTTTCTTTGACTAGTCACTTCGCTACTTTATCAAATTCAGTACAAGCAACATGAAAAATTTATATTTTCACTGATATAGTTATAGCTCTGATACATATCTATACACTGACCGCTCATGATTGCCTAATAGATGGCACAGTTATGGACAAGCGTCCGCTTAAGTGATATTTATCTCGATTTGTGTGACGAAACGCAAACGACCTCACATTATGGTGATATGTCTATTAGAGTTTTGATGATTTTGTTTTATTCTTTATGTCTATTTTATTGTTACTACTGGCTGTAATATTATTATCGATGAGTTTTTGCTTATCTACGATGTTTTTAAATAACATTTTAAACCATAAGCTCATTTAGGCGATCTTATGATAAAATTAGAATTCTTAAAACCTTATGTGTTAGGGAAGCAGTCGATCCATTTTTGTGATTTCATAAAACACAAAAAAAATCTTTAAGTCAATTATTGGGTTCGACTATAAGTCATCGGTATTATAAGAGCTATTTCACACGATTATGCATCACAAGGGGGAATTTTTTATTTTGTAAATCTGTGGTGTAAGGGTGGTCTAACAAACAAGTACGATGTTTTCATGTATGAATGATTGCTCACAAAAGTTCGCAGTTCATTGAGCAAAACAATTCTTAGTAATATAATTGCAAGTCATTGTCCTTCTTTTCTCTAGTGTATTAACGAAGTATCTATTCTTTCAACTTTTATAATAAATCAAGCTAAAAACTGGAACGAATAGATTGTCATTTTTTTTTAATCGATAAATTAAAGTTTGACGTTTAGTACACTTACTTGTTTTTTTTTATTTATTTATAAATTTAAAAGGCTTTCGATTCCTGCCGGCCAGGACTATGTGTAATACGTATAAAAATGACATGCAATCTTCAATTTGATTGTCCAGTTAATTTTGATTGAGTCAGCAATGCACTGGCCGATTACACTAATTGAAGTACAAGGGAATTTGTCCCTAACTGCCTCTATATGGAATTAAGTCTCTCTTTGTAAGATTTGTGTCCATATATTTCTGTTGTTTATTAAAAAATAAAAGTAGTATGAGAATTCGACATTTCGCCGTCATCATCCGGTCAAACATGTCCCCCACTCTTGGGGCAAGAACTCATTCTAAGTTAAATAAGACTAAATAAGTCTTTAGTCAATCACGCTGGCTTAGTCCCAGTAAGTACACTTTACACACATCTTCAAATTTCTTCGCATATGGTGCACGATATGTCAGGAATTTTGAAGTTGGAAGTTTAACCTTTTAACGTAAGAATGGACGATATATTTAAGTTAATTCTCGTTATAGACAATGAAAAAGTGGCGAGTACTTTAAAGGTACACGTCCATTGGCCCGCGCCGGAGGTACGGCACACACCGCCAGCAACGGATTGCTTTTTGATAAATGCCGTCTTTCGATGCGGGGGGCACGGATATTGGACGCAGCGTTATGTAAATTCATAAAAAGCAAACCAAAATTCATTGCTGGCAGTGCGTGCGGCGCGTCCGGCGGTGGCAAATGAACGCTTACCTTAAAGCTTAATATAAGTAATCACAAGTTACTTCAAGATAGTTAAGTACAATTAATAATTTACAAATATGTAATTATCCCTGTAGTCAACACATTCACTTAAGTATAACAGTTCAGCGAACGTAGAGATTATAAAGTAATATCGTGTTAGTAAACAAGATATTGTTGGTCTTTAAACAATGAGTTTATTCTCTCAAGCGTTATACTTGAATAGGTTCTTTCATACACATCCTTCTTTGCCGCAGACTGCGAGGCATTTTTGTACGGTCTTTGCCCTGCATTTAAGGCTATCACATTACCTGATCAACGTTGAAGTCAGGGGTCAAATCGTAATGTCCTTAATAGACTGTCATAGATGATGTAACCAGACCTTATTAATGTTTTCGCTTCAAATACAATAAGTATATTTGTCTGATTTTAAAAGTAAGAGTAAACGAATAAAAGAAAAACAAGAATTAAGAGCCCACATTTGCATGGGTGCTTTTATATCATGCGTTACAAAGCGTTCAAATAGAGTAAATGCATTTCCATGTATCTTTTCAAGCGGCCGCGCATTTAGAAAGTCGCATTTTGAGCGCGGGAACGGAGCAAAACTGATTTTGAAGCATTCCTCGTTCGAGAGTCACGAACGCAGAGTTTTAACGAGACGTTAAAAAAGCGCCCGTGCGTAACGGGTAACAGAGAAGAAAAAAAGTCGCGGAACCACAAGGGTACCAAACTTGCGTCTTGCATATGTATTTTTATGTAATGTAGGTAAGATGTTTCTGACAAGTTTAACATTCGTCGTGAGGTACAAAGTCCGACCTCGCGACCCGACCAACTCATTGTTGACTGAATTGTACTGAGTTTATTGTAGTTATGTTATCTGTGGCTTTATTACTGTTTAATCTGTGATATCACAAACGTCAATATATACCAAAAAAATATGTGGATCAGATTTTTTTTTTTAAGAAAATGCAACTAAATTTTTTACAACCGTCCTTTGATGTTTAGTTTATTTGAAATTAAAAAAATAAAATATAATTTGTGCAGGGTTTAGACTTGACGTTTAGCTTCTCAAAGGCGAAAAGCTCCTATAAATACTTAATCTTTTAATCTTCTACAATGTAAGCTTTGTTAAGTATTTCTTTCTGTTGAATGTTTAAGAAAGTCTTAGGTTTTGTTAACTTTTGCGGATTCTTAATTAAATAGTATTTAAGTAAATATTAAAGCTATAGTGGATGGATATAATAGTAGGAAATAGTTTAATATGTAGTTTCTTTCAATAAAGCTTAATTTAAATGTCATAAACGCTAAATGTATTATTTAATCGTCAGTAATTTGAAGCAGTCACTCACGTCCTATCTTACGACCAAATATTTGTTATTTGATATCGCATTCCGGGACTGATAATTTAGTACTGCCAAATAAAAGAAGCCCTTTTAGTGTTTTATTTCCTACTTGGTAAATGATTTTCATTTTAATTTTTTTAAGTAGATTTAGACATTAAAAGGAGAGAGAAAAGAAATATTGTAATCCATATATCTACTAGCTATCCGTCGTTTGCATCAATGCCACATTTTATTTCTGTACATAATTTCTTACAAACACAATTCATCTATCCATCCATCAGCTCACTGTACGTCCCCACCGAGGGGCTCGGAGCCTACCCTAAGTGAATGGTGATTAGGCCATAGTCAACCACGCTGGCAACTGGCTGCGGGTTGGTTGATATCACACATATCTGTGTATCCAAACATTCGCATTTATAATATTAGTAAAATAGCTATTAACTCTAGACATAAGTTTTTTGAACACTGATATTGCAAATCTAGGTTATTGTCGTAGAAAAAGAAATTGAATGTAACTACATTGTAGTTATTTTATGTATGTATGTTCGTTTTACTGTCACATGTCAGCGTGTGTAATGAAGCATTTAATATGGGATTGGTATGTGAACGTGTTGCGAAACTCCGCCGACAATCGGACAATTGACCGCTCATGTTACCACAACGGTTAAATGATAATTAATCTTTTGTTAAAGAGCAAAAGGAATTAAAAAAAATTATGAAATATAAACATAGCATAGGCGTATTTAAAGAAATAATTTATAAGGTTTTAGTAAAATACGTTTGAAATCCAATAGTATTTTGAATATAAATCCAAAAATTGCAGCTACAGAAGGTAAGAAGTAAGCGAACTTCAAAAACTTAATTATGTTTCGTAGATGATCCAGCAATCGATTGGTTTAAACTTAACACCAACATAAACAAACCTAATTGGATTTATTTATTGCAGTTTTATAGTACCCACATGATTTTACAGCAGTTACACGATCAAAGATTATATAAACAAATCTCCACAGATTATGTAATCGATAGAATAGACGCGTGGGCGTGGCGTGGGCGCGTGGGCAAGCTGGGCCAGGAACGTGGTGTGCGCAGGCGCAAGGCCGAAGCAATTGGCCGTGCCCCTGCCGCATCCCGCGGGACCCCGGTCTCTCAATTAGCTGGAGCGATCTGACCACTCCACGAATAAGTGCCCATCAATCATTGTAAACAAAGGATAGATTATATAACTCGAGAAATATAAAAAGAGAGACCAAGAAAATGTTATTTTGTCTTACTTGAAATAACTTTACACGATGAAATTAAAACTGAGCAGTTTATTATTACTTTGTTTTTAAAATTTAAAGGCATTCGCGTATTAGAAAATGATTACTTTTATAGTTTCTGACGTTTAACGACCTTACGTGCCTGTGTGTACTGCAAATAATTATTATTTCAAGACTTAAATGGAAATGTGCGAGATATCTAGATTTAGCTATTTCATATTGCCTGCCTTTTAAAGTTAACTACGTGACTAAACTGGAATCATGCCTTTGACGGAGCTAAGAAAAATTTAAAAAATATATCTGTCAGATCGTAGTACTTTTTACAGAAAATATTTTATGACGACATATTTTTCACTGCTTTCAAGATGCCGTGTCTATATAATGTTATTTCTCGACAATTTTTTACTTAAAAGAATTTTATTGCTGCAAGAGATTTTATGTGCACAGACTGCATGAGCAGTAGATCAAAATGTTTTGATTAATGTCGGTTTCCATTGCCGTAACACGCTTTTAAAAAGATATTTATCATATCTATTACTGTCATATAAAAAACTGCAACAATATGCATTTACGTAAGTACGGGCATACTAACCATAACATAATTAAGGAAACAAAAGATACTCGAATTTAATTAAAAAAAAAATTGTAAGTCGTACGTTTGGTGACCCTAGTCCGTGTAAGATGTCAACAAAAGCTCTTAAATGGACAACTCGTGTTACAATGGATACGTGGTCGCTTGCTGCATATCCGATACGTGATCTTAATATTACGAGAATATCATTGCACGTTCTTTTGTTATTTTAAAACACGTATCTTCTTTATTTGCATCATTGTCCATCTGAACCAAAAATAATCGTATTTCGTTTAATATTTAAACTATAACATAACAACTTGGTTATATTGAAGCACATTTTTGTATGTTATAAACTAGCAAGCGGCCACTTGAATTCACTGGTCCACTGCCCATAGACAACCACAATTACACATCCTTTGCCTGTTTTTAATAGACGGAGATGATGATGCAAGAGAATATTTTCTCCTCCTATGCATCTCTTCCTTGATAAAATCAACTACTCCTTCCCATCCTTATATTGTAAAAAGAGTGAGAAGGAAAAGGGGACCTAAAGTAAACCTAAAGGGTATATTCTTGGGAGTTTCAGATTATGAATATTAGCATGGTATCTTCAGTGGAGATCGTTTAGATTCTTCTACACCATAGATCACCAAATAGGTCAACTCTCTATATTTTTATGACTAGATACAGGTAAATAAAATAGAAAGGCATTGCAAAGATTCCGAGTAATGTGAGTAAACGGTTGTATTACATCCGTATGACAATACGAGTCAAATCATGACTGGCTGCCATTTGAAACAAACAAATAAATGTATAAAAACAATTATTTAGCTTTTCTTTTGTTTCTGATTACATTGGACGTATTATTCGGTAGATTTTATAATAATCTTTCGTTCTAAAACAAAGAAAATATGTTCGACAGCAATTTTAACAGTGATGTTTCATCAAGAAAAATAAACATAGATTAAAAAACTTTAAATTACTTTATTACAAGTAAATATCTATGTGAGAGATCTAGTTAGTGGGTGAAGCGGTCGCAGAGGAATGCAATTAATTTCCGTTGATCGCATATAAAACAAACTTTGAGTCTCGCACCTTGGCGGGACAAAAAAAATCTCACCCGCGCCGTGGCCAGCAGACAGTGTGAGAAAAACGAGTACAACCTCCACTAGAATCGCATAGCAACAGTTATTTTACGCACGGAAATCTCACCTTTATCGTGTTAAGTAGAAGAGCGTTTATCCTGTAATACATTAAGAATACAATTGTGAATTTGGATAGGTGTACCACTAAAGGCATGATGAATCGTTTGTGCGTTTGTGAGTCATCGCAACCAATATCAGGTAAAAACTCGCTTAACTCGCTTCGCCCTCTAGCGGTAGTGATGTGTAAAGGGTCGATATAATTTAAATCACTCTATTTGATATGGAATGTGGTATAACCGCAGATTATTTTAAAACATGTAATTAATACGTTCTTGTGGTTGTTCCTGATTATAGTGTCATTTTCTTGTTGTCTTAAGACGTGTGTTTTATATTAAATTATCATAATTAATATGAATAATTTATTAAACGATAAAATCACAATCTCAACAACTATAGTGTGTAAATATTATAAAACATGGCTTCTGGGTTACAGAAATGAGAGCTTATTTATAATATTGTTTGCGTTAACATGTTCATTACGATGGTATACAATGAAATGTTTTCGTTTGATTAATTCATATTTATCAGCAGTGGATATTGTCTTACGCATTTATACCAACAACGTCTTTGTACAGAAGTGGTAATTAAAAACGATATCGTATTTCTTATACAATTCCGCTTTGTCAACGTCATGTGATTGGCATTTTGCCTTGACCGTAATCATTGTCAACTTCTTACTAATTTATAAATGCGAATGCTTATATGGGTGGATGGATGAATGTTTGTTAGAAGGTATCTCCATAATGTCTGAATGGATCTCGCTGTATTCTTGAAAACACAAAGGTTACTAATTAAGTTTTTAAATTCCGCGCGAACAAAGACGCGGGCGACAGCTAATGTCTTTCATAAATCGATAAAGCCCAAGTTTAACTTTTGTAATTTCCTTAAATATATTTAAAATAATCACTATTCAAAGGCAAACACAAATTAAACGTAACTTAAACTTTTCTTAGAGGGCCCAAGTTTGAAAATAATATTGTCTTTAACATATCAATGGTAAGAAGATGATAAGTTAATGACGGATCAATGCTATAACATTAAAAGAAACGAGGATACTCGACCTTTGGCCCGCGCGACTGCTCGCTGAAGCTCTATAATTGTTCAATTAGTCTCAAGTCTCGGTTTGCTCAATGAATGCTGTAACTTTGTTATTGGTATTGTCTCTGTACGTCTTACGATCGTGTCCTTACAGAATACGACGTCGGATATTTTTATTAATTAAAACTAACAGGTTATATTTAATACGAGAAAAATATAATATTGTTGGAACAGGTATTGAGTCATAAAATTATATCGACGTAATATCGATACAGCTATTCCTACACTGAACATCACTAATAGCGCGTAACCGTAGTAGTCGTCTCTACTTTCCTAACGGGTCCTATTGCCTTCTCCCTTTTACCTTTAAGAAATTATCTCTTATCCCTGTCTAGTGTGGGCGTAGACTAAATAACTGGGCACAGATTAGGCAAAAAAGGTGGGAAGATGGCCGGTAAGGGCCCAAGGGCCTTAATTGAGTATTCTTTGTTGATGGAATTCGGTCTTCAATAGATTGTTAAGGCGCTCGCCTCTCGCCTGTCAGATGAGCCGAAAGCAATTCTTGTGTACGCGTCATCAGTATTTATTAAACATAAAGCGCTGGAAATGACTGGCTACTTTTTTCTTCTAATTAAAAATATAAATGTGTTATTTGTATAAGCTATTTGCAGAATATGAAATTCTATCACGATTTATAAGTAAAAAGCGAATGTGCGCGTTGAATAAGGAATTGTTTCGAGGAAGCGAAGCTTTGTTAAATAAATTTCAATATAATGAATGCCAAAAAAATACTATTTGTATTCAAATAATCCTTCTATTTTTTTAAAAACCCGTAAATAAATTAGTCACTTAAGTTTCAAAATTAAATAAAAAACGGACTTCAAATATCACGTATATTAATAATGGCGGTTGGTCTCTCGCTATTGTTAGCAATTTACATATCAAATACTCAGCTGCACTCGACGAGTAATAAAAATGTATGTGTGCGTGCTCGTGTGTGAACGTATGTATAGGGTTGTGTATGTGTGCGTAAGGCACAGGTCAAACTGTGTTCAGCCACGATGCTGTCGCAGCGTTTTGTATAATGACGTGGCTTACTATCTGCGAATACATATTCTATGTCATAAACCTAAATGCATGAGTCTATATGTATGTACAAGAAATGACAATAACAGGTCCGTACCAATATTCATCTTTTTTTTTAAAAAAAAAATTAAAAATATTTTATATATCCAGCTTTTAAATCACAGATACTAAGGATGAAGTAGGCATGAATTATAATAGTAGACTGCAAGGTGATCCGACTGCGGGTTGCCTGACCGTGAGCCTACAATAACTGTTGACTTGCATAGGGCTGCCAACTTTTAAAAAATATATCCGAACACAAGGGAGAAAACAGCGACATCTTTTGATTTGTTTCATACTTTGACTATTAGACATGTCAATTCCGTAATATGCATCATGAAAGCCCAGTGGACTTCGGTTAAGCTTGATGAAGTGGCAGCCCTACTCTTACTTGATTGGTCGGTTTTACGCTCTCGAGTGTCAATGTGCGTCTTACTATCAGATAATTATGTTAATAACTGGATTTAGTCTTTCCACAAGTATGTAAGAGTTAGAAATTACTATAACACATAAGTATTTTAGTCTGTTCAACAAAAATCTTTAAAAAATGAGTTTTTTTTTAACCCCAAGGCTATTCGTAGTGCAGTATCGTAGTTAATGTACGCCTACGGAAAAATAATTAAGCTAAAATTGCTCATCAAATCTACACGAAGTTATTTGAACAGCGTTTGTTATTAAGCCGCCAGTAACATGGATTACATTATGTTTTTATTACTGACCAGTAACAAGGTCTTGATTTTTTTGTTTTATTTTTTCACAGCTGCAATTAATTAAAACCTTTTTGTCTTATATTACGTATACATTTTAACGTATTAATAATTCCAATTAATATCTATTTCTTCAAATAAAATATTTACTACACCAAAATGCTTTTTAACATAATTAAACACCAAAGAATTTAATGAAAATATGCTCTAAAACATACAATGTGTAGGTAAAAGTTTGTTTTTTCTTTTTAATTCGAATTTTTTGAAGTTACATTTACTATGACGTAAAAGAGAGTTTAGAACTTTTTGAAAATAGGATCTAGATACTAAACATATATTTTATTTGTTAAAATTGTAGTGTAAAAAACGTAGACGCGGCGTCCCATGGCGGGCACAGGGCAGAGGAATGCAGTTCAACTGGGTCCAGACTGGCGCGCACACACATACGATACTTGTGTGCGTGTTAGTACCACGGGAACTCACTCGGACGTCGCCTTGATATGTTCGACTTATAATCGAGAATGCTTGTGCTGTTAAATTGTTAATTGGAATAATTTAAAAAAAATATATGTATTATTGTGCTTCTTATACGTAAATATTTAATTTTTAAATTAAATACGAATAATCAAACATGTATTTCTAGTATTTGAAATTATTTAGAATTTTTGAATTTAATAACAGTAATAATAATACAATAATTTAGTAACAGTAACAATAAACTAATATACATATCCAGATGGGAAAAGATAAGAAAATGCTCCCTTTTTTCACTACTTACAAAATATAAAAAAAAAATCCATAAAAATTATAAAGGGAGCAAAAAATTAAATATGTCAATGAATAATTTTTCAATCGAGTTTGTAACGAGTAACATTGGTTGTGGTTTTATATCAGTGTGAGTTTTAATAAATACACTAACGCATTTTTATAAGGAACGGTTCGCGATGTTGCTAATTTGACCGAAATCTGTATATATTACATAATAAGCGACCAACGAGACAGCCATGATGAAATAACTGTAACCGCTTTGTGTTGTACGATTACATTAAATAATCAAATTAAATCCGGTTAAGATAGTTTTTTCTGACCAGTATTTTTTTGTATAAGAGTTTTATAAGTATAGCTATCGCTCGTGACTCCGTTCGCGCGGAATTAAAAAAAACATAAGTAGTAATCTATGCGTTCTTCCAGACTATGTTCTATACGCATGCCAAATTTAATTGAGATCCGTTCAGCCGTTTTCGAGATACCTTTATACAAACATCCATCTAAACATTCGCATTTATAATATTAGTAAGAAGTAAGTTAAAAATTCAAGCCTATTATTACAGTGGTCGTCTGTATAAGAATTAAACGATGTCTTTTAATTGCTTATTCAAAATAAATAAAGGTTTTCAATGATATAGATTAATTAAATACATTTAAGGTTAGGAAAATTGTAACTGATTATGTTATGAGCCTCATATACTCAACCCAAATATAAGAACGAAATAACATTGAATAAATGTACATATATAAATCGAAAAACACATGGCGAGATTTGAACCCAGGACCTGCAGATTGCAAGTCATCATCATCAGCTCACTATACGTCCCCACCGAGGGGCTCGGACCCTACCCTAAGTTAAGGGTGATTAGGCCATAGTCAACCACGCTGGCCAAGTGCGGGTTGGTTGACTTAACACACATCTTTGAATTTCTTCTCAGATATGTGCAGCATCACGATGTTTTCCTTCACCGTAAGAACATCGGATAAATGTACATATGTAAATCGGAAATCGAAAAACACATTGGTACATGGCGGATTCGAGCCCAGGACCTGCATATTGCAACACAAATGCTTAAAACCCCTGAGCCTGTTTATTTTTGTATAACATACACAAATATATATCGTCATTCACTTGAACACATAACAAATGCTTTAAGGATACAGTCTGGTGAATCATTAGTGGTTCACCATAAACAATATAATAAACAAAAACGTCATAAAGAAAATACAAATTTAAAGGAAGCAGTGCCTTTATCACAGTACTATCGACGGCGTTGATGATAAGACGCAATTCAACTAAAAATATACGTTACACAATTTCTCGTGCATACATACAAGTTTCGATTGGCGAAACATTTCTCGAAACATATTATTATCTCTATATTTATAAAGAAAACGACAAGGACAGATGTGTGCACGGATCTGTGGATATTCAGAATTCCAAGTTACATGTAGTCAAGACATGTGAAGGAGAATTGTTAGAAGTGGCGCAACGTAAGGTATTTATTTTAGTTGTATTTGATTGGAGATAAATTTTTTTACTGATTTCAAGATTATTTAAGATATTGTAGTCTGTAATATAATCAAGATTGTAAGGTACGATAGCTTTCTCCTAAACGTTGCATCCGCAAAGGAGAGCAAAGTCGATCAATCTTTTCGCATTCTTGAAGACACTTTTGACATCCTTGTAACTTCTTTGTGGATAAAGTTAAAAGTTTTTAAACATTAATAATTATATCATCTCTCAAAATATATAAAGATTTAAATTTATTACTTTTTATAAAGTTCAAGGCGCTGCTTTCTCATTACGTGAAGGCTTGTAGTTATTATGGTCGAACTCAAAAATCGATCCTTAGATATAGTAAGAAGCATGATTAAAAATAATTAGGATAAGCAAAATTAATTCGAGATCGTTTATTGGGTTCGGTTATTCGATATTTGTATGGAAAATTAACAAAATAAAAATAATAATATGATTGCACGTTGCAGTTTACATAATGATATCTTTATCACAACTTAAGTAGTTTCCATTAATTTGTTTTAATATGTTATTTTATCAAAATTGATTTTTTTTATTTATTTTTTAAATGTTCGTACGAAGTCGTATTTGTTTTGCGATAATAATTTCAGATAACGTCGATAACCTAAATACTGCAAGTGGGTTAGCTGCGAGTTATAAACGCGTTCTACTAAATTCCTAAGGCACTTTTTCCACTACGTGACTGATGCGGTCGCGACAGCCAGATAAATAGAAATCTTGGTTCGCTTAGTGGAACATGAGCTAAAGAGTTTCAGATTGTCTTAGTCTGTGTAGAAAGACAGCGTGAAGGCATTGGGCGTTCGGTACGTTTTAAGCAAAAATTAAAAATGTATTCCTTATTGCATATGCTTTGAAAACTCGAAAATCTTTTACATGACTGTTCAATAGTCCAAAGTGATATATAGTACGATAAAATCACGACATTATCAAGTAAAACATTCAATGTACATAAATAATCAACTAAAACTGCTTAGAAAATTGAGATTAACAATGTCAATAGTTGATGTATCGTAGCATGGATTTTTTAATCGTGTAATCTTTGAGATTAAAAATGTTTTGTTATATCTAACGATAAAGATGTATATTTTATTGTAACAAGGTTTTATCTATCTTATTTAATTTCAGAATAAAATGCTTTAAAACTGAAACATATTCGTAACAAATTAAGGGATTTTCTGAAGAGTTTGATCATTTCGTAAGTATTATTAGTTCCCGAACATTGTAGATTTTGAGAAAATCTAGTCTAGATCTAGTATATCTTCCTATCTTTTTAAATTAAAATAGATTCCGATTAATTAAGGAAAAGTAAACACTTTTTTGTTTATCAGAACGTTGCAATTAGTTGTTAACGCCATCTATCGGAAAATAATAGCAGATTAACATTTTTATTTTTGTTTTACTAAGAGTGTATAGACTAAGCTAAGGCCTTAAAAATGCATCTGTCTGTTGTTAGAGTGTATTTAATTGGCCAAAAGTCGAGTACATATAGGAAGCTAATAGTTTTAATAGATTTTAGAGGCTGTACCTAAAAAATCAGGTCAGATAAGAAAAAAACACGACGTTATTTTTAGTAACGTTGCTATTGAAGCTTGTAATTAAATTTAATAAACAAAAATTCCGAGTAAACAAAAGACATTGTAATTTCAAAAATGGCGGTCGTCAATATGGCGTCACATTGAATTCTCGAAAGCAGTATTGTGTCATTTAAAGTGCGATTATCGTAATCTGACGAAGCTACACGATACGCAGATTGGCACAATAATCGAAACGATACATTTTACCTTTTACATTTGCAATTAGTGAGAATTACACACTTGTACGTTATGCTTTAAATCAGGCCGACAAAACAAGAGTACTATAAGTAGAGACTACCCATTATTTTCATTTCCTTATTACTTCTAAAGGGAATGCTTATCAAAATATAGTGTAGTTTTTCATTAAGATTGTAGGATTGTACTTTATTTCTCTAATTTACATATTAACGAATCTCCTGACGACGCCTTCTACAGAGCTACACAGCTAATGCCTTCGAAGCTTTCTATATAGGGTGCTTAGTGCCAGAGGAACAAATCTTATCGTTGGTTTCTGAGATGAAAAACATAAATTTATGGTATGTCAAAGGTAATGAGGTTTTGTTGTTTTATACAGGGATTTCGGTTTCAGAAACCAATGATAAGTGTACTATGTGTTCTTAATCGTCTAAGAAAATGCCGAAGAGACAAAATTCAATGTAAAATTCTATGAGTTATCGCGACAGGTATCTTATCATAATCGCGACTGATAGCCGCTGACATATTCAGTTGTCGAGGCAGCAGCGGCGCGCGTGTGTGTTTTATTTTAAATTTTTTTTAATTAACCGAACTTTGATAACAATTGACATAAGTAAGTGATAAATACATGGATTGATTTAGTACAAATAACTCCTATTGGGAAATTAATTGCAAATATTGTAGGATCTTTGGAAAATTGGCTTTTTCATGTGATCTATTTTAGTGTTCTGAGTAATTCCTTGTTTAAATTTTTCATGATTGAAACTAAACTTATCGGGTTGACTAAATTAGTCTTGAGTTTCCTTTTTTTGTTTACGTTCAAAGTAACACTAATTAAATGTGTCTACAATATGGAATTATGTTTATTGGAATATTTCAAACTATGTTTCAAAGCTAAAGTTTCTTGTTATTTAAGAAAATGACACATACTTCGATTTAGAAAAGAAATAAATGCTTTGTTATTAAATGAGTTTTCATTATAAACTATTTTAATAAAGCTAAAGTTTAGTTTTAGTATATAGTTTATAGTATTATTTTGGTAGTTTAATTAATTAGTTTTATTAAATAGTTTATTATTAATTAAAAAGTTAAAACTTCATACAAATGTATAAAGCTAAAAGTTAGTCGTCTTTCTGTTTCCGTTCATTTTTCAATCTCCATATTGTCATCGGTCGTATAAACTGTGGATAGCACTGTTTTTAAAAATCTATGTCAGTTTTATGATGGCTTTATTTCTTCGTTCGTTATTTATATTGCAATCTGATCCGTTCCACTGCAGTTGTCATAGTCAGTCAGTGTTACCAGTTCGCAGTATGATTAGATTTACGCAGCCATTTAAAAACTGAGTCATAATGTGGTCAAAATAATTAGACACCGTCATCTAGTGTTTTGCATTTCTTATCGTGCACCTCTCCTCCATTAGTATAAGCGCTTGGAGTAGACTTAATATCACAGTTCTACGCTTAGTATTTCCCTTAAACGAATCTGAGTACGATTATTAATCTGTTGAATTCTTTTTCAGACACCTCCTATTAAATTTCGTAACAGAAAAAACAATAAGCGAGGATGTTGGCGGCGACGCTTACCACGTTGACGCCGCGGATGCGGTTCAACTTCTCAAAGCCTAATATAGAGAATATAGTCTTCAAAATGCATTACAAGGCGACGGTGACCCTCCTCCTCGCTTTCGTGATCCTCGTCTGCGCGAGGGAGTACTTCGGGGAGCATATCAAATGTATCTCCGATCAGGGTGTTCCAGATCATGTTATTCAGACGTATTGCTTCTTCATGGCTACGTTTACTATCGTAAGTTTTCTTATGATATATCAATAAGTATCAATCAAGAGTAATTAAGTGGTAAATTTAATCCCTTAATTGATATTTGGTAGAAATCTAAACTAGGAGTCTACTTAAACAATTTTTATAGAAGACACAGTCTTCTACGCGAAAGAGTATAGATTGTTTACATAGTATTAAAAAATAATAAGCGTATGGCTCAGGAATCAAGCACTTGACTTGCGATCTGCAGGTCCTGAGTTCGAATCCCGCCATGTACCAATGTGTTTTTTGATTTCTAATTTACATATGTATATTTATCCGACGTTCTTACGGTGAAGGAAAACATCGAAATGCAACCTGCACATATCTGAAAGGAAATTGAAAGATATGTGTGAAGTCAACCAACCTGCACTTGGCCAGCGTGGTTGACTATGGCCCAGTGACCCCTAACTTAGGGTAGGCTCCGAGCCCCTCGGTGATGATGATTCGTAATTTTACTTTTTAGAGAATTTATGATGGTCAGATGACAAAGGTAATTGGGATACGTAGATCATAGTCGGTTATCGTAAACTTCA
This sequence comes from Papilio xuthus, assembly GCF_000836235.2. Lineage (NCBI taxonomy): Eukaryota > Metazoa > Arthropoda > Insecta > Lepidoptera > Papilionidae > Papilio > Papilio xuthus. Next base: position 6,795,888 of record NW_013530969.1, read on the forward strand.
AGTATCTAACACTCTGATAAAGTTTGATGTTTCTCTTTGACGTGTGGCGAAATAAGATTATGCTCATAAGTAATTGGTGACTAGGTCTTAGTCAGTCACGCTGTCCTAGTGTGGGTTGGTTGATTACTTACACATCTTTGAATTCCTTTGCTGGCGTGCTGATTTTGCGTCCCAAAACTCTAATTTTGGTCAATATTCCCAACCCACCCTTTTCTTTTTCCTTTTATAAAGAAAGTCGGAAGTGGAAGTGGATTTGGCGGAGGATGAGACTCATGGAAAGGGTAAATATCCTCTTATCCATGTCCAGCGGTTATTTGTTACAATAAATATGCGATGTATTTGATGTTAACATAATATGGTTACCAGGTGCGACATTACAACGAGAGCCTGCTGCAGCATGGCTTCCTGCCGCATCCAGGAGTGGGGCCCATGATGGAGACGGACAGGACGCTGCACCATACATACTACCAATGGGTGCCGTTCGTGCTGTTTATACAATCAATATGCTTCTATATGCCGCATTATATTTGGAAGAAGAAAGAAGGTAAATAAAATGGAAAATACAGATTATTTTAAGGAAAGAAATGTAGGAGAAAACTCTAGATATAATAATAATCTTACTAATACTATAAATGCGAATGTTTAGATGGATGGATGGATGTTTGTTTGAAGTTATCTCCAAAACGGCTGGACGGCTAGTCATGAAATTTGGCACACATGTAGAAAATAGTCTGGAAACACATAGGCTACTAATTATGTTTTTTTTTAATTCTGCGCGGACTTAGTCGCGGGCGGCCACTAGTATGTACTATTTTGATCACGTCTTTGATTAAAACTGTGAAAGAGTTCAGTGGAAAGTTAAGATGATATCCATGATAAGCTCTGAAGATGATCAATTTAAGATTACAATTGGACGTTTTAAAAATAGTTGAAATTATGTAGTAATCAACTGATTTGTTATTTATACTTCTTAGCTAGTATACAAAAAATGTAGGACTCAAACAATTATTTTGTAATTACAAAAGACACAGTAATCATTTTATTATAATAATGTCAAAAGAAGTATTCAATAAAATAGCACTTAAACAAGGTAAATAACTCGAGTGGCTGATAGCGGGCGTGGTGATATGATCCACTTGCTGCTACTACATACAGAGTTGCCCACCGATTGCTCCAATATCAAAAGATGTGCATGAAAACATATTCATTACTTCGATTTTTACCACACAGCATTATTGATTCGGTAAAGTAGACCTTCAAGACTGAAGAGGCACTAGAAGAAGAAGAAAGTAGAAACCCAAAATCACTCTTTAATGATTCGACTAATTTTCGAGGTTTTAACCAATCCTATAAAGTTGATTTAAGCATCTACGGATAAATATAACAATTTTTGATTCATACTGAAGCATCGTTTAAAGGTTAACGCGTATTGCCGAGCCCACTCACACAATGTGACAATTTGATACTAGGTGGTCGTGTGAAGGCGCTGGTGGATGGTCTGCAGTACGCCGGGCTGGCGCTACACGCTGAAGACATGAAGGTGGGCGCCACCACCGTACCCTCGCGCACCACCATCGATAACCAAATCAACCTCATCAGGAAAGATATCATAATGAGGTATGTTGAACTTAAACAAGATTTTTATAAGCAGACTAGCAAAAGAATGGCAAACAAGAATTTTTGAATAAAAAAATAACATACGAGTATATAATTGCTCAGGTTACGCGTGACCCGAACGTGGTCGACGTGGCTAGTGACGATGGAGGTAGTAAACCTGGTGCACCTGATGCTGCAGATCTGGCTCATCGACATCTTCCTCAACGGTCAGTTCATCAGTCTCGGCTCCAACGTCCTTTCCTACGGCGACTGGGAACAAATTGCAGATCCTTTAGAGACGATATTCCCAAAGGTAAATAATAACATTTATGTCTTCCTATCCTTTTGCCTTTCCTACGTATGGTCGGCACAATATGTAATCGTCCATATTTCTATATCATCATCTATGAATTCCCTATCACGTACTACAAAATGCGTTAGTACAACGAAATATATTTATTTTTATGTCTGTTCGTGAATGTGACAGGTGACAAAGTGCCTGTTCCACAAGTACGGTCCGAGTGGCTCTATCCAGCAGCACGACGCGCTCTGCGTCATGGCGCTCAACATCATCCACGAGAAGATATACACCATACTCTGGTTCTGGTTCCTCTTTCTGTTCATCGCCTCCTTACTCGGTAAGTTGCAATCTATTACAAAGACTTCTTGTAAAGATATGATATCTTAGTTCATTTTCCAACCCCGGTTTATAATCTCATATTTACAGCAAAAGCGTGGATCATCATTTAAAAATAATCAGATTTTTGGAACTCCATACCATGTAGTAGTTATCCTACAGTCTTAAGACTAATACCAAATGATTTATTAACATTTATTCTTTTTGCAGCTGTGATCTGGCGAGTTATATCGTTCTTCATGTACCGTCGCTCGCTGAAGTTCAACCAGCTAGTGTTCCGGCAAGTCTCCGCCGGCAAGTTTGATCCTCACAACGTGTTGCATGTCGTCAACGGCTGCCAGTTCGCTGACTGGCTCTTCTTATATTACCTCGCTAAGAACATGAAGACCTCTGTATTCCAGTTAGTATTTTAGATTTATTTTATTCTGTTCTACTTTTAGTTGCTACTCAAATCATCTTAAATTGTGTCTTAATGGATGTACAATATCTTTTCATTTTGCGGAACAAAGAGGTTTGTTGCTAAGAATGTTTTTGGACGTTATTTCTTAGTTATGTACATACTTCAATGTCATAAAGGAAGAACTAACCTATATATCCATACAATCATTCCTCAACGATGAGTTTAACATCACTAGCAAATTTCAAACTAAATCCTTTGTCCATTTTATTATTTTAATGAAGTATCCTTGCATTAGCAAAAAATTAGCAAAAATTTGTAGCAAGTATATTTCTTCTACCAGTGGGGCTTTTCATTTAGTTAACTTATGTTCACTATATTACAGACAACTTTACGCCCGCGTGGCTGAAGAGTTGGAGAAACGAGAGCTGCCAGGGGACCAGGATGGTCACGAGGAGAAGGGAGCTGAACCAATACTCCTCGGAAAGATCGACTACGCTGATGAGACTCTGCCGCTGAAACCTGAGAAGAAAGCTTCATAGTGAGAAGATGTAGGGAGAGATTTTGGACTGTGATTTATCTAGTGTTAAGTTGTGCTCAAGTTAAATGAGATTTAATACGTCATTAAACTTAGGATTTGTATGAAGATGCATTGTGTGCATTGAAAAGTTTATTTATAATGACGTCATCAGAACATATTAACTGTATTGTAACTTGGTTTTTAAAGGTTGGTACAACGTTTGTCGATTGTCAATTTTATGGAATAATTTGAGATTGGTTATAAATAAGGATTGTTACCTTATCTATGGTCGTTTATCAAAATATTGATATGGCGATGATGTAAGAGTTTTTGGTCGAATTTAATAATCGAAACATTCCGTAAGTATGGTGAAAATATTTGATATGAATATTTATTTAAAACTATAATAGTTTTTTAAGTTAGTTTTGCGAAAAAAATATTGCAAAATTACGAATTATTTATGTAAAGTTGTGTAATTTACAGCAACATGGCTCCACTTGTTTTTTTATAAGTGGATAATTAGTGTTGCCAGTTTGTAAATTTTGTATTATTTTTTTACGAATTTAGTTTGTAATTTTAGAAACGAATTATATTTACGATTTTTTAACAATGGTTCTATTTTATTATCATTCTCTTGCCGTTATTTAGAAAGCATTAAAAAAGTGATTTAAAATTTTACGAAAAACGGAATGAGACTCCACCCATATGTCACAATTTTTTTTTTAAACCAACAAAGCAATGACATCAATGTAATTAAAGCCACCATGATATATTTATGAGCACACTGTTAATTTGGTGGCTGATGTAATGAAAATTGTGTCACTCTATGCCTTGGTATTTATACAAATAAGTGGATTTTAACACTTTGTAATTAGCGTATTTTGTGATAATACCGTCTTATTTGCTTTTGTACATCCTTTAAAATATTTAAATGACTAATTGTACAGAGTAAATATACTCCACAGTACTGGCGAATTAACAACGCATTGCTATTAAAAAAAAAAAAAAAAATTAGGCATAAGATATTTATGTCATGTTTAGCGGTCGTCCGCGACATCGTTCGCGCGGTATTAAAAAAACATAATTAGTGGCCTGTGTTCTTCCAGCTTATGTTCTATATGTCAAATTTCATCGAGATTCGTCCAGCCGTTCTGAAGATATCTTTAAACAAATATCCATCCATCCAAACATTCGTATTTATAATATTAGTAAGAAGTAAGATATCTAAATTATACTTGGAGTGTAGAACAAAATTTTAATCATCTCTTGAGGTTATACCATTCAAACGGACGGACAAACTAGACATATATTTCAAAAAAGACGCTTAAACTTTTATAGTGCGTTAAGGATATACATAATGTTATCCCATTTCAAGTTAACACGTAAACACGCTTAGTTTGAACATGATAAGGTAAGGGAGTTGTATTTAATTTGTGATTAAGTAAGAGTCATAGCTCTGAGGATGAAACTTCGATTTATATGTTTAGCTTTCTTCCCGTAAGAAGCGCAGCGGTGCGGTGTCGGAGTGATGACCTGTTAATGATGCTTCGGGACGTGACATGACACGGAAGTTCTAATTATAAAATATTCATAAATAAATAATTTATTATATATACCACCGTACAACAGAAGTGAATCATCGGGTCGATGTAGGTTTAGTGCTTTAAGTGATACGGTTGCATCTTTACCTTATTACATTAGTTATTATCCATTTGCCTATGTTTTTTTGAAAGAGACTAAGAGGGAGGACAATATGTGTAAATATAGTCCCACAATCTTATGTCTGTTATTGACATTAAAAGGGTTACAAAGGCTTACAAAATTTAAGAATTATAAATCAGTAAATTCCTAACTTGTTCTGAAAGTCCTTCATGTTGCAACTCCAAGTAATCGATTGTTAATTAGACTTGAGTTCTCATAGTAATGTCTTACTACTTAAATTGGTACATATAAACACATTAGCATTTTAAACTGCACGTCATAACATCATGCGTGATAGTTTTATGAATTTTCGAAATTGGAAACGGCAACATTGAACCTTGCAGTCTGTATATAATATCGCAAAAATTATATATTTAGCGAACACCAAGTTCTTTTCATTTGCGTTGCTTAGATCGAAAATCCTATTTTAAAAAAAAAATGTCAGTCTGTATGTCTGTTCGCTTTTTTATGCACTGACAAAGTCGCGGCATACTGATAGTTTTCAAGAAACATGTAGCATCCCGAAGCATTCGCGGGATACCTGGAATTTTGGTCGCACAGGTAGCGGGCAGCGGGTAGCGGGCAGCGGGCACCGACTGGTTTGGAGCCGCGCCCTCCCAGCACCCACGCACGAGCCTGTCAAACTGTGTCCATGACCTTAGCGCTTCTCAAACTGTACATCACGCCACCCATGATACAATGACAACTCTGTACTGGAGAGTACGCTCGTTAAAGCCGAAAACTAATGTACGATTAATGTTACGGAATTTATTACTTAGCAAAAATATGTTGTCGACTATTTAAAAAAAAAAGACAGGCAGAAGTTTTTTTGCACATGTATTTTTATAGCTATTTCTGCATAGAAAGCTCAAGATGGCAGGGTTGACATATTATCGCCTATAAATATACAGCACTTTGAAAATCAGTGGCCTAGACATCATTGTAAATCTCCATGAGTTGCAACATGGTCCAAATTTCTGTTACTGCTCTTAGAATTCTATTCATACCATATAAAACCTTACTACTTTCGTATTAAAAGCTACATTTGAATAAAGACGTGAAAAAGAATGAACGAATCAAAAGATTCATATGCCAACGGGAAAGCATACGAATAGTTTTGTATTCCATTATCATAGAGTTTTACTGTTTATTCTATAGAACAGGGATGGGAAACTTTTTGTTTTCTATAGAAATGTTTAATGAAGTTAGAAGACAGGCGTGAAGTGGAAGCAATTCCGCGTTTCGTCTGATGAATGTGCGTCCCGGAGGCCTAATTTTGTCCTTTTTTCCTTCCCATCCTTTTCTTTATAAGGAAATTATGGGAAGTGGAAGTGGACTTTCCGGATGAGAGGATGCATGGGAAAGAAAAATATTTTCTTTCTGTGCATCCTCTCCCCCGTCAATTAAAGGTAGAAAACGCATATGCAATTGCGTATGTCTATGGGCAACGGTCACTTCGCTATTTCGGCGATTTCAGGTGACCGCTCGCTCGTTTGCCACCTTATGATATAAAAAAAAAGTCATAGACGTGCCATCAAATAATTCTGACTCTGTGATTAACGGGAACATTCCGTGGCGTTGGAATCACTCGCGTGTGCTTTACAAACAATACCTACATCCCTTTTTTTTCTTAGTGTATATTGAATATTGTAATCTGTGACACACCCAAAACGCGACACAATTGTCGCGTGTCATAAGTTGACTACCACTGCTATTGAGCATGGCGCTTCATGCTTTTCCTAATCCAAAAAATATCTCCGTATTGTTCAAAGGACGAAACCTTCAAATGTTAAGCTGAGTAGTAATCGTTATTTAATTTTTTATAATTTTATGTTCTGTTAAATTATTTTTCATATTGTAGATTTCATGGACGATATGCTAAATAAAACGAAAGTAGCAGTGTTCAAAAAAAACATTTACTTATTACTACATTTAGGTGACAAAATTAACCTGACTAATCTAGTGAATAAAACCTTTAAAAGTAGGTGACCTTTTATAACACTGGCAAGTTTAAAAAAAAGGAATAAATTACAAGATAAGTAAATAAAAGGATAACGCAATCCAGTACCAACTGTTGATGCAACGCAGCTCTCGTTGATGCAATGGGTCTTAACACGAACAACTTCCGTATATTGCTTAAGCAAAGATCTTTTCCTAGAAATCACAGCACGAGCAAAACTTCTGCTTTATTTAAATAAGCAAAAATATCGCTTCCTTGTTTATGTAAAAAAAACTTAAGAATCACGTTTTAATATTAGAAATAAAATTAATGTAAAAGAGGTCATATTGCATCACTGTTATTTTTTTTCTGTCACTACAATAACAATGTTCGCCTCATTATAATCGTGCCCATTAACACGAAAACAAATAATTTTTCATGGTCATATTATCTAATTCAATTGAACAGATTCTCTTTCATACAATTTTTAATTAATTATTACGATTTTTTTAACACAGTAGGAAAATATTAATTTAAACGTGTCTAAATAACTTGTCAAAGTCACAAAAGACTTGAATCATTGCGCTGCAGCTCAATTAGTAAATCGACAGATTACAGCTCATCGCCATGCACTATAACTGTGTGAGTTGCCGAGCCTCAAGCCGCTTGGCGACTAGAAGTTCGCACCTCGAAACACACATCTTAACTCTTTGCAGGTACAAATAGAGCGGATTTGCAGATCTTCAGTTTTAGTTGAGGTACCCACGACTAATTATCAGTCGGCAGTCTACATTACTTACTTAGAAAAGACAATTCCAAAGATTCAAATGTCACAATCTGCCAAATTACATCACTTTAAAAGACTTTCCTCCCTAAATTATTACATTTCAATTATTCCAGCAATCTACTTTTAACGTGATTTTATTGAATTACGAAATTCAATCATCCATTTGGTAGTTAGAAATCTCTTATTGTAGTTTTGTCAATATTAAAACATAAATTTACTTTTTGTAAAATGGAACGTTGAATGTCAAGCACAGGCTGGCAACCTTTTAATAAATAATGGCAGCGATTCGCTGTTTATTAGGCGTCTAAGCTGACTTGTTTCGTTTGTTTCTTTTACTCTCACACAGACCGTATACAGTTGTCTTACTCTTTCACACAGCCGCTAAACGCTCCGACGTAGGGTTAGCGGAGTGAAACAAAATAAATTTTTAGACAGCCGCACGGATCAGCCGTGTGTCGCAGAGGAGATTCTGGAATTTAAGGTTTATATTATTTTTATGAATGTTACGAAAACAAATGTGTACGTTTTTATGTGAAAAATGTTATGAACTTATAAATACAGTTTTTGTATTAAAGACTTAAAATTACTAACAAGGTAGAATGATAGTGTCAAAACAAAACATAACATAACAAGTGACGAAAATCCAAAAGTTGTGAAAACTGCAGAGTGGTAAGTAATATAAGAATTATAATTATAATTTTCTTTTATAACCTAAATCTAAAAAAAAATCACTGCATAGGAAACAAGTATGATTGAATATTTTTATTTTCTACTACACTAAACTTAATAATAAATTTACCTATCGTAAAGGTGGGTATTGAGTAAATTAACTTCTATGTTACTATAGTCAATTATTTATGATGCACACTATAAACAAAAAAATTGTGACCCTATTTTATAATTGTTCTTATAAGGCATTAAATGCGTCAGTTGTTTTGCCAGTTAATTTTATATTAATGTGTGTTGTTATTTTTAAAAACTACTAGAACTAATATGAGTATGTCACATATAGCTAATATATTTTATTATATATTTTTCTATATACCAAGTACAAACTATACTACATAAATAATATTTTTAATTCCTTTTTATTGTAGATTCCTTAATTTTTTACCAATGGTTTACTATAAGGCATTAAGAAGTCTGGTTTCTACTTTCTAGTTTGACACAGATATACTTTCTGGGACATTCCAAATTACAGCCAGCCAATATTTAAGTTTTAAAAAAAAGGTTTTATTTTCTTTAGAATTAGTACTTTATATATAAATAGTTACAGCATTTAATGTAATATTGTTCTATCAATTTAAGGAAAATTTGTCAAATTTGTCTTACACATTCGGTGTTGTAAGCAGCAAGATGTTTATTCATCAATTGAAGAAATTAAAATGATAAGTAAATATGTATTATTATTGTTGGCAGCAGTAAAACTGAGTACCAACATGCAAACAAAATTTATGTTACAAAATCTTAAAATTTGTGAAAACCATCAAATAATATGTGAAAAACAATTACTGAAAATTAATATAGATTTTATCATCCCGTTACTATTACTACATAAAAAAGTAATATTAAATGTGTCTTTTAGTCGCTGAAATATATGTAATTTAGTATTCTATTAAGACTATTTCATTGTGATTTTCTTTCTGAATTTCTATAATGAATCTTGACATAAAACATATTACACGTCATGTCTTCACCTCAATAGAATTATAAAATATTAAATCTTTGTATTTTTTCTATTTCTTTTTAACTTAGTAAGAAATAGTGTATTGATATTCCTAATTTGAATTACGAGAATATCTTAAATTTCGAATTTGGAACATTTTTTTATATTAGATTTGTAGTGGCCAGCATGCTTCCAGCTAATATTCGTCGGTATAATGACCGTGGAAAGGCCAAAGCGCGCCACAACGGACCGTATAATTTGGTCCATCCTGCAGCACACTTTAATCACCGATAATGCCGGACCGGGGAGGGTGACTCTGATTTATAACTAACCATTTTCTACCTTATAACGAACTGTTTCGTGTTACGTAGTCGCGTTTTGTAATAAACTCGAACGAAAGAACTTCGAATGAACAATTTCGTAAGATGTATAAAAGACAAAATAGTGAACTTCGAATCGTACTATCCCCCATCGAAGTTGATGGTAAAGAAGAAATCAATAGGTCTCTTTTGCTTATAATTACTTGACAAAGCTAATATTAATAGTGTATCCGTTATTTTATTATGAGAATTGGATAACTCATTGGTTTTACATAAATATTTACTTTTATAATAAAATTATTTATAATATCCGAGGGAGTAATTTCCTGTGTAACCGTTCATATATTGAAATTATTATATACATAATAAATGTAGTAGTAATAATACAGACGCTACTCTCGTCGTCTACTTGTGTCATTGACGTGGGAGTCAATTATCCCTTCCAACACAATGATTCTAGGCTTGTAACACATAATATGCACGTGAACCGCCATTGATGACTACACAAAAACATGAGACCTGCATGAATGTTACGCTAGACGGAACATCCGTTGATGTTTTAAGACATAACAGGCGGGAAATGTCACATCTTACAAGTTGTTGACAGCGAATGATGTTTTAAAATCAATGTTGCCATATCACAGTACCAACATAGTGCGAAAAATAAGCGATTGATATCAGCATTTTTTAAACAACATTTATTTAGATTGATAGATGTTATTTGATGTTTGTTGACTTCCATATTTCCCGCCTTTTTTCGTTCTGCCACAGATTTTTTGACGTTAACACGCTATGACAAATAATGTGCAAATACTGATTAATGTGGTCTTTTAATTCACAAAATGACATAAAAAAGTAGCATGCGATACAACATTTTGAACTACTATTAATTGTAGTAACTACGATAATTGACATTCGCACTAGAAAATTTTTTTTTCACCAAAAACTTCCATGGCGATTTAATCTTGAATTATTGCTGTTATTAATTATCAATAGTTACGTTTAATCAGGAAAAAATTGCAAGACATTTTACCGTATTTTAATTTACCTTAATACCTTGCTTTTTTTTGGTAGAAGGAAAGGACATTTCCTCACAATTTTCCTTCTATAATGGTTGTTTTCTGTATAAAACAAACCACCATCCTTGTCATTATCTTTGACAAAAAAGAGATAACAATATGCTTTAAACGGGCATTATAGTTTCAGAAACCCAAGGTAAGCGACGATAATAATTATATTTTAACATATGTCTAACATAAAATGTTTAATAGGAATAAACTTCGTGCCTTTTAATATATAAGATGAATTACTAAAAAGTACTAAATCCTTATATATTATAATTTAAAAATATACAATCTATTACTATATACATATTTAATTATTGTGTTGTAGCGATAAAGTAAATATTACAAGGGCAATAAGACCAGGCCATGATCGAGGTTGTAACCTGAACCCGATGTTGTCACATTTTGTAATTCCGTCGTTCAGATTGTCATAAAAGAAACATAAAATATCTTCCTTATCAAAGACATTGTGAAAAAAATCTTCTTTGTCTTTACAATAAGATTTTTTTCACTTATAATATTATAATTTTCAAATAATAAATATTTTCTACAGAAGACCGTTTCAACCCATGTCCGTAGATCGCCTCTAGAAAAATTACAAAACGTGCGTTTCCATTACGGCAATGCTTGTTGTTGATAAAGTACAAGTGTTTAGTGAAACTCCACTATAAAGGAACATCCGTTAAACCTAGATGCCCTTACAAATGGCCTGAAGGTCTAAGACTGGTTACTACCGTGGTATATTTGCTGTCACTAGTTCGCCTTGACCGCGACAGGACCACATTTCTTGGTCCTAGTCTTGCATCTGGTCTTACTTTATGATAATAAGTTTTATTAATTCTGTGAGAAAGTTGTTGATTAATTGAGTTTGATTTTTATTCTTGTAGATCACGCGATTTTTTTTAGCAATTTGTTTGTTTTATTAACAAATAGCTATCATTTGTTATCGTAATTTCAAAAGATCACGACAGAAAAATTTAAATGCTATTAATAATTGTGGGTTTTTTCTACCAAGCGATTGTAATATTTTTATAAGTGTCTTTTCTAAAGGTTGCCATGTTTTTGTTTTGTAAGTACGGGTATGATTTTTCGAAGCATTTCTCTTTAGAATTATTAGCATTCCATACGTTAGAATATTTACAAATATGCATACAATAGTTGTGATACAATGTGCCTGTTCAGTCGTTTATATTGTTTGTCAGTTATTGTTGCAACTGACAAACAGAACTATTGTTTAATAAATAGTGTATTTATTAGTCTTAATTTCACGCTCATTTTATTTTTATTTACATCTTAAGTTAAGTTATCGTGTAATGATTTAAAATCTTACTTCTTACCAACATTTTAAATGCGAATATTTAGATGGATGGATGGATGTTTGTTTGAAGGATCTCCGAAACGGCTCAACGGATTTCACTGAAATTTGGCATATATGTAGAACACATAGGCTACTAATTATGTTTTTTTTTTAATTCCGCGCGGACGGAATCGCGGGCGACAGCTAATTTCCTTATAAAATAACTTGTCCCTAACTTAGGGTAGTCTCGGATCTCCTTGGTGGGGATGTATAGTGAGTTGATGATGAATATTACGTCAGCAAATACATCTGTCCTATTCTAACGTTTACGTTGAAGTAGGTTACGTGGTCGGTAGCGCAGGAAAGCGGTAATTTTGGGAGTTGACATTCGTTCATAATGAATGACAACGCGACAGACAGGGCGTTCACCTGATGACCAAGCTTACATTACGTTAATTAATGAAATGCTACGCATTAAGGAATTGAAATATAACTTGCTATAAAGTATAGCAACTAACAAAGATCTGAAATGAATTTTTGATTACCACAATATCGTGTTTCGTCTTATTAGTTTGTGTGCTGGTGGACTAATTTTAGTCCTCTGTCTTCCCACCCTTTTGTTATTAGGAAAGGATGGGAAGCGGAAATGGATTTGATAGAGAGGGGAAATATTCTCTATATGTGCATCTCCTCCTGTAATTGCGGATGTGTATGGGTAGTCGCTTTACAATTCGGCGAATTCAGTTCGCCACTTACTCGTTCGCCAACTTTTAATATAAAAAAATCAACTTGCATGTTGACACTAAACTACTTCTAGCTAGGAACAAATTAAACTTAGTAACGTGGGATTTTACTGTTACCTTGAACTGCTTTTTAGTTCACTTCCTATGTTAGGCATTATAATTATGTGTTGACGTCATTAAAGTAATTGAGTTTCATAATTGTAATGACATTGTAATATATATATATATATATATAAATATATATATTTGAATTTTTTTTTTAAATAACACGTTAATATATTATGTAGAGAAACGAATACTCAAGCAAGCATTTGGTACGGTTCTAGTTCTTACTAATATTATAAATGCGAAAGTTTGGATGGATGGATGGAGAAAGTTTGTTTTAGGGTATCTGCAGAACGGCTCAACGGATCTTTATGAAATTTTGCACAGATGTAAAACATAGTGGGTAATAACAAATAGGCTACTTATTAAGCTTCTTTTATTCCACACGGACGGAGTCGCGGGCAACAGCAAAGTTTTCTATACTATATGTCCTGTGTCCATATAAATTTTTTCATGAAACCCATCACTGAAACAGAATTCCTTGTATTTATAACCTCAAAAGCACGGCACGGAGAAAGTCCATCCAATCCCAAAGTACCTTCCGATGTACTATCGGGTTGAATTGATCAATTGCCTCCCGGGTCAATTGCCACGGGCGTCCAATGAGGACACGAGCAATAAGTCAAACTGGCCCATGTATGTAATCTTAGCTATATAACATAAGACCCTAACATTCCTCAAAAAATGGAGACGAAAAGATTATTATAGGTTATATATTTAGTAGGCAAATGACGTCACTATGTTTTTTAAACCCTACCAAATATATTTAATTACTGAATCATTCTATTTTTTATTTATATTATTTAAAAGCAAATGGGGTATTTTACATAGTCTATGAAAGTTAATTAGATTTTATTGCCTAGGTCCTTTCGATTACATTAAAATTTGATAACTTCCTTATGTACTTATATTGAAAAATAAGCCCATTCAATGACCTCATAAATTTAATTAACTTTCTATTAGGAAATCGGTGTGACAACTATTTTTTTTTTAATTGCATTGCTTACCAATTGTGTTATTAGATTGAATTATTAATGCAAATGTAAAAGAGAATGCCAACAAGCTGTTTGTCTTGTTGCGAAATGTGTGAACAACATCCGAAGATATTGTTTACAAGATTTATTGTAGTCTATGGTAAATATGTCGCATCGTTTTTATTCTATACTAATTTTTTTATTGTAAAACAGTGGTTCCCTAATTTATTTTGTCTACTGCCCACTTAGAGAATAAATATTTTTTTAGCTCCCCCATATTTTCTAATATCTAAAAACCACTATAACTTCAAATTAAATTAATTAATTATTGTGACCTATATATCTATATTAACGGAGAATTCTAAAAGAAACTTTTACTATAACCCGCAACTTGAAATCTGCAGCGCCCACAAGGGGGCGTTATCGCCCACTTTGGGAAAGACTGTTGTAAAAACTTGTTATGAATTAAACTTTTGGCTCTTCAAACTATTATCTTTTTCAATCTGTGGTCGAAATTGTTGAAGTATAATTTAGGAACGCAGAAAAAATCGTGTAACAGTTGGTTTTTAAAATCAAAATCTCTGTATAAAACATATCGTCATCCTTATCTTTCCTCTTCAACAAAAAAGAGATAACTATGTTTTTATGAGGTTTTGGTCTTAGAAACCCACAGTAAGTCTATATAACAAATTATACTGCTGTAGTATGTAATAAAGTTTGTATGAACTAAACCGTGTTCATAAAAATCTCACGTGACCTAACTCGCGAGAAATATCAAAGGTACGCGCGTTTCTTAGTTTCAAACAGAAATAGCTCTCTACCCTTCCCTAGTAGGTTTACGAGCCCTCGTAAAGTGCAGGCAACGCTCACTAGCGCGTATAATTGTCTGTGTGTTTGTTTCTTCACGTGTCAATTGCTGTAAAGAAGCTCAACCTATTTTATGTAAGCTATTGAGGTTACGGCGGTTATGACAAAAAATATTTTTTTGTAACTTTACCCCTATTGTGGGTTTTAATGCAAATATGCAGAAAGACAATTCGAAAAATTTCGATTGATTTAGCAACGTTTAGAATATGTAGTCCAGTCCATCAAAGAGTCTGAATTTTAGAGGTTATCTTGAAAGTGATACAGACCAAAAATTTATCAGACCCGGTTGACATAAGTCAAACTAAATTATGATAGCTCACTAACGCCCTCCTGTCAATGTCAAAAAATGTTACACGATGCTTGTTGTAGTCTCCTCATGCATACCTCATAAGGTAGACCAGTCTCGGACAAAGGTTGATTTGTCGACTTAGATAATCATTAATTAATGATGGAATCCTTTTTCGTTTATTTGGGTACGAGTAAAATTATATTTTTTTAGATGGAATCTTCGAAGGATGTGGTTAAATGTCACTGTATACGTCACTTTTGTTCAATCTCCGTTCTAAATATGAGTTTAGTAACAAATGTCTTATCTATTTCCTTTCGTATGTCTATAAATATTGTTAATTATACACTATTAAATCGATTCAGGATATAATTTCGATGTATTAGCCTTGATTCGATTAATAAGTTTTCAATGATATTATCGATTTCGTCCAATGATGAAAAGATCATAATGATTTTATGTAAGGGGGAACGCGGTCATTATCTTCGGAACCTTGCTTTAAGGATTACTTTTATTAATATATTTAAGTTATTAATTCGTTTGTAATGTTTTATTTAATATCATAGATTTAAGACTATCTTGTTATAGAGTATATTTGAATTAATTGTAATTAAAAGTTTTATGTAATGTGATTTTGATTCAGATATAAGATTCAAATAAAGTCTATCTAAATATATAGTTACATTTGATTCTCGTCTAGAAATAATACAATAAGAAACACCTAATAAATTCTACTTGACAGAATAATTAATGTAACTATTAGTTATGCTTTCCATTAGTTTTACGTCTTCTCCTTATTTAAAGAAACAAAACCAGATGGTACACTTTTCAACACTGCTGTTAGTAAAGTTTTTAATTTCTTTGTATTTAAATGTTATTATTGAAAGATTAGAAGCGTTAACCATAAATCATGAAATTTAGAAAGTTTTTTTTTATATATCATAAGGTGGCAAACGTGCGAGCGGCCACCTGAAATCGCTGAAATAGCGAAGTGACCGTTGCCCATAGATATACGCAATTGCATATGCGTTGCCTACCTTTAATCAACGGAGGAGAGGATGCACAGAAAGAAAATATTTTCCCTACCTATGCATCCTCTCATCCGGAAAGTCCACTTCCATTTTCCATCTTTTCCTTATAAGAAAAAGGATGGGAAGGGAAAGAGGACTATATTAGGCCTCCGGGACGCACACTCATCAGACGAAACGCGGAATTGCTTCCACTTCACGCCTGTCTTCTGTGTGGTCGGATTTAGAAAGTACAGTTTTTAAAGCTTATGAACAGGATATTTTTCAATGTAACTTTACAACTTAGTACTTTTAGCTACAGATCTAGTTGTTATTTCCTCTTAAAATCTCGCTTTCATAGTTAGCACGTTAGAGATTATGTTTAGACAGATTATAAAAAGAAAAATTCCATTTACATTGCTGAAATTATGAAAGTTTTCAGGTACTGTTTAGTGTAAAAAAATCTCTACTCAACGCTAAAAGTTTTTCCCACAAATTTCACTAGCTATTGTTAGTTGTTTAGTTTTTTTTAGCGTTACCTTTAGAAAGCGACGCTAAATAGTAGATCACGGTTTTGTTAAATTCTAAATAAAATCAATTTACATTACGATAAGAGGATAAAAAGCTATTTTCTACACCTTTGTATCTCCGGTAATCTCTATTTGAAGAAATAAATTATTTCGCTTAGAAACCGTAACGATGTAACTTTCTTTTGTTCCTGACACTTTTATTGAATTTACTTTTTAAAAGTCCACTACTTCCCCTGGTTTTGGACTCCTTTGATTATTATCATATCGATCATTATTCGCCTAATAAATTTCTGTGAACATATCTGAACGAGTAGTGTTTTAGACTGGACATTTGTGGTCTTGCACATTTTCTCGTGAGTTTTCTTATAATAATAAGTTGTGTTTATACGTAAATTGTTATTTAATAATGTGGTCTTCTTATTTGATGAGAAAGTCTTTATTTATTCTCATGGTGGTAGATTTTATTCACATTCTCTTTGGTTGTCAATATAAGAAGACATCTGTGAACGAAATACTGGAAAATATAAGTAAGTGTAAATGTGTTCTTGCCTAAATGCCTTCAATTTATAACAATATCATTGATTCTTTTGTCTTGCATAAAAATGTAAGACAACTTTTAAAATTTAATTTAATTATAGTTCAGTAGATAATTGTTATACGAGTACCTTGTAGTCTAAAAGCATCATTCGTTCGCTTTTAAAGGTGTTTTGAAATCAAACAAATTAATATCTCACGTGTGTCCAATTATTTGAAGAGTCTAAAACATCCAGCACGAGCATAAATTGACAACTGCATGAAATGGAACTTATATTTGATTTAAAAAAAAATCGTCACAGAAAGAAATTCCATAGTTAGCGCGATTGGAATTTTAACCACTTAAATTTGTACATTAATTTCTATAGATTATTCGATCAAAGTACAACTTAGGAACTTATAATGCTTGAATAATTTCTAACAATAAACTAGGAAATAGGACTAACTTGCATTTGTCGTATGCAGATGTTATAAAACCTATTTAATCTAGATCAGCCATGCACTATTAACTTTTTATTATAACAGTAATCACGATAGTCGGGCGTTTACCTTTACTCGAAGTATTGGCCCTAATAATGTACCTTGCGGGATCTTTGCAAAAATCAAACGATTATATACTTTAAGTACATTCAGTTAAGGTCTAATATTTATTGTCAAATGTAAGCTTTTTGCTAGCAACATTTATTAAATCTAGTGATATGTTAAAAACTTAATCGCGTGGTTGTATTGTTTGTTCACCGTGTCTAATGCAATATGTAAGTCGACATGTAAAGTGTGTTGTAATAACACATTTGCATAGAAGGTACTCTATTGCTTTAAGTTACGTTGATTTTGTAATTTATGCTTTATTGTACCTTGTAATATGTGCACGTGGAAGATATTTAAATATCTGTGCATAATAAATAATCTGTTATGATATCTGTAGATCTATTAAGATGACGTAAAATCTTAATAAGGTTACGTTATCATTATTTATGTTTATGTTGATTTTGGATTAACTTCTTACGTATTTCGATGTCTCCCTTTTTGTTATTTACTTGACAATTGTCTAATTTCATGTAAGTTTTCTTTTGTTTCAGATACAACGAGCAATCTCGACAATAATCTCGCATCGCGTTACAGCGATACTATGAATTTTTGACAAGACTGATTTTACGTAGTTAAGAAAACGCACATAACTCGATAATTGCGTAATGCTATAAGCTCAAGATGTTGAGACTATTGGGTGGATTGAGCGTGTACTTCAAGTACCAAGACATAAAGACTGACAACGCGGTGTTCCGCCTCCATAATGTGTTCACGACGGTGCTCCTGCTCACCTGCTCGCTCATCATCACCGCTACACAGTACGTTGGTCAGCCAATACAGTGCATCGTCAACGGCCTCCCTGCTAATGTTGTTAACACCTTCTGTTGGATCACATCTACGTTTACGATGCCAGATGCTTTTGCTAGAGAGGTAAGTGTTACACTGTTTTAATTTGAACCACATCTTTGGTATGGCAGAATTAATAACCCAACTTACTGTCACACTCAGAGTTTTTAATTTTAGTGACTACTAAGAGTGACAGATCTTCTAGTGTATATTTAGAAGAGAAATGTAACAAGGTACTGAATAAGTCACAATTAAATAACTATGAGTGTGGCACTAAGAGAAATAGCACACACGTGTTAACCAACATTCAAGTCAAAAGTCAAAGGCTTATAATGAATTAAATCTACCACTCTACCAATAATAATATTTTTAATCAGTTTCTAAATTTATTACGTTTGAACGTATGGCATGTCTACATAGATAAACCGAGGTTTAAATCTAAAGTAATGTCAATAAAATGGAATGTGTGAATGTGTATGATTTACAACGCCAGAGGCGCGGAAGCGTGTTGCCTAATGTTTATTTGATTACTCTACCGTTCTGTACATATATAACGTATTCTTGAAGGATTAGTTCCAAATAACGCAACGCCCTTAATTTATTAGTTGTAACTTTTTAAAATATTAATACACGATTGACATTTGTTTTTGTATTCGATTATTACAATTGGTCGATAGAACACGTAAATGTTATTTGCGCGCACATTTGCAAGTGCTTTGCGATTTGTTCCACATGTGATAGATGTTGTTGTCACTATGGCCGCTCACGCACAGATTTATGACGCAACGATGTCATAATATGCATCCACTCTACTGCTACCACAGTATAAAATTAAGTACAAATCATGACTCAATATAATTTTTCTTACCTTAAATATGGCCTATTTTACTTACCTTTTATTTTACTGATGTCTTTGAACAATGGTACTTGCTAGAAATGGGAGAGTTGACACAATATTTTCCATCCTGACATCGATTTCCAATTGATAAATGACATAAATTTTAATTATGTCCGCTCAATCAAGGTTATGGGACCGTGAGAGTGTATTTTGTCCTACTCAATTAACGAGTAACCTTTAAAAGTTTCGTGCTAATAACTCCTACTTAAACGATGAGTTAATCATTCGCACAGCCGCGCCTGTCATTACATAATTTGACGTGATATTGCCTAGAATTACGTATTGCAAGTCTGAATAAGTAGGTCTTGGAAAACCAGTCGAATACCTGCTTACCTTCGATTGTCTGCGGGGTGAAAAATATTACCGAATTATTAATAAGGTTTTTATGGATCGAGAAATCGTAGAGCCAAAGCTTAGCGTGGTTTGGACATGTTATGCGGAGGAATGATGACCATGTAAACAAAAAGTAATGAGATTGAATGTGGATGGCTATAAAGGCAGACCAAAGAAAGTATGGATGGATTGTGTGAAAGAGGATATGTGTATGAAGGAGGTAGATGCAGATATGACGGCTGATAGAGATGTATGGAGGAGTAGTATATACTGTGCCGACTCTCTGTAGGATAGGATAAGGGCAGGTTGAAAATGAATATGGTCTTTATATGTCTTAAAATAGTGTTAACTCAATGTTATTTAGTGCTTACGCAGTTATGATTCATTGGTATCCTTATTATGTTATTCCGGTTTATGACAACATAAGATTCTATTAATTAATTCATCCTAATATACTGGTAAATACACTGAAACTGCAGGAAATAATTCTACACTAAAACGGTATAATTAAGTCATAACAATTTATAAACAAACCTACGACTAAGTGTCGCCATCTATTAATTTATTTCAGACACAAATAGAGATCGTTTTGCACTTTATTTTAATCGATAGTTAACTGAGGAACTGTCGATTAATGGTTTTGCCGGACTTTAATTGTTGTGGGATCAACCTCGTGATTTTGAACTCTGAAGGACCAAAGGAAGCATCGAAAATAAAATACTAAAATACTATGCAATTTAATGTAATTTATTACTAAGTTATAAATTATTAATCATCATATTTCATCCTAGTTTAATATCTGTGCCATTAAATATTAAAAAAAATAGCCCAGGCGATATTCTTAACAAGTGTCTACTACTTCTTGCTAAATGCTTGCCATACATTTATGTATGTACATCTTCAAAAATAGAAACATCGCAAGAAACTCAGATCAACTAAAAAAGCACCTTCTCTGTGTTAGAATCTCGAGACAAGGTTGGTGGATGTGATACTATCGTGAATGCTCTTCGAAATACAGAGAGATGTGCTAATGCTTACAAGGAGTGTTGGCTACATGCCAATGTATGCATTGTCGCCGGTTTGAGTGGCTTTTTGTTTAATTACAAGATATTATCAGGTAGTGGCCAAAAAAATGAAGATGAAACTAAGTGAGGACTATATGTGTTACGTTTTAACTAAAGCGTTATTGGAACAATAAACTAGATAGACTAATCTACTATTGTAAGATTACGCTAGTTAATCTTAATGTCATGTCTAGGTTATTTTAGACAGTATTAGTTGGAATCCTTTGGCACGAATGACGTGCTTTCGTTACAAAGTCCTGTGTCATAATGAATAGTGAGGGGACACAATCTCGACATTTTAGTAATGCTAGTGTTTGGTCAACACTGCCACATTTTTGGATTTTTCCCGGATAGTTATACAGTCAGAAACTCTGATTAGGATGATAGTATCTTTAAGTATGGTCAATAAGTTAAAATAATTGTCAGCAGCAACTTTCATAACAATGAACAATTTGTCTTTCAATTTATTGAATGTATAATTTTTAACACGTTTTCAGATTTCCATAAAATGCGGGTTTATAGGCTTTTGTCTTTTGTTTAGTGCATGTTTAGGTAAGGTTAGGTTTTGTTATGTAAATGATCAACTGGCAAATGGCGTATGCAAACTTAACTGATAAAGCTTTGAATTTATTGCTATATGTAAAATAACTCATCGTTTAATTTGTACGTTGAATTTACGGCACATTGTATGCTTGGTGACGCTGATATTTGGGTCGAGTGTCTGCGAAATCACTAATTAGTTTGTCTGTAACAGGCTATAAAGGTTGGTGGATATTTTTTATTATTTTTATGTGTTGTCTGTATAAGCGGAAATTTTTTGTCGTTACACGCCATTTTTAAAAATGTTTCTGTTATATACAAGATATGATCACATCTACTATACAATTGTTTTTTTTTCTGTTGTAATTGAATCGGAACATACCAGAACTATTTCAGTGCCTAGCTAGATTAAAAGGAACATCAAAGTACAAGGGAATGCGTGAATCGTTTACCACTAATCGATAGAAAGTCATTTTGTATATTTTGTGGCGATGTGGTTGACAGTGATAAATTGGACGATTAAAAACGTGCTCCTAAAATTATCAGATAACCTACTAAAATTTGTTAGTAGGTTGTTTAAAATTATTGAAAAATATTGTTTAACCTGTATTATTTTAGTAATTTAGTCAACTCTAGTTCGACTTGTCTTTATGTATCGATGCCGCGAAATATAACCTCTAGGTATTTCAAATTAATAATGGTGCCTCTTCAAGTTACAGGCCAGTTATAATAGGTCGTTTACTAATAAATGAATGTAAGCAATAAAACCTCTTTCATTGCACAAACTACATCGTTAGTTGACAATTGCACCCAGTGTGATGGTAACTGGCCATTTCCTTTGCGCGCACGTGAGAAGATTTGCAACATTTATTTATTAGTATTGTAACTTACAAAGCAAGTCGGGATGGTTCCCGGCTTGCTTTGTACTGGCTGACTGACTGAAACCTTTGTCATAAAGAAAACGAAACTACTATAACGAAAAGGAATTCATTAATTTACCACTAAACTTACTTTATTTTGGCAGTAAAAACGTATAATCGCCTGATAAATGCTAGGTTATCAGAGCATCCTCTGTTTAATTAAAGCCTTCCAAATATCACGTTCACCCACTACCCCACTTCAATTTGCTGAAATCTTCGAGTTAATTGTGCATTTCACTCGTGCGTATGAAAGCTTCACTGTTTTCACGCGTGTCGTCAGGGCTGTCTCTTAAATTATTTCGATTCAAGAATATTTTATATCCCATTTTTTTAACACTTCAATCTTAATAATTTCGTTCTATGCTATTTATAGTTAAGTAAGACCATAAGTAAATGTTTATAATTTATAGATTATGAATATTTTATTCCACAAGTTCTAGGAATCATGGATTTCCATGACAGTTCATAACGTCATTTTATAGTATAAGGCGTAACTGGTATAACAAATATGAAACCTTGAAGTTAGTAAGAAATTTATTTTTTTACATTCTATATATATTTCGCTTCTTCAGGTAAGAACGATGCTCAACTGATTTGTTTCAATAGTTTAAGCAGTCTTAAAAATATATATTTAAAAAGTATCATTTGACAGCCCTGTCCTTGTTCACTTGTTGAGGAAATCAAGTCAGAGTATGTGACTCATACAATTACATCGGTTGATGTCTGCAATGACCCGATCTGATTTTGTTCTCATTAGGACATGTTTTTACTCACGTGTGTCCTCGTGGATCTCTTTTTTTAGGTAACTTTTCTTCCTTATTTAAAAAAAAAAGTGTTTTTTTTATATAACGTGCATCCAGACTGTTTTGTTTAAATTTTTTAATTACTAATGTACAAAATACGAGTCTTCCACAGTTGTTGTGATTATTATTCAGCTTCTTTCCCGATTCCAGCTTACTGGCGTCGACTATAGTTGGTTTACTATTATAATAAAACTATTATTCCTTATGATTCATAGCGTCTGATGCACTTTGCATTAATGAATGGAACAGCTGATCTGTCAACGGAGTTTGCGCGTGACTTATGGACGATTCCGAGATCTTCCGCTTTGTCAGACTGTTGTTTAATTAATGTGTCGCCATTTATTATCCTGATTGTTACGTCACAATATAGCCTAGCAGTAAAAACAACCGTTTTAATATCTGTAGAAGTTTCGTGATGGTCACAATAAATACTTTACCTTTTTTTAGTTTTTAACAATCTTAAATGGTTTTTATCTGTGGTAAGCATTCTAATTGTTAAAAGAAAATATTTTACTTAATATCAAATTAAACGTAACTTTAGATTTATTACACTAATTAAAGCAAACATTGATAGAGTAATCAGATACTGCTATATACATTTGAGTGTCAGTGAAAGTTAACATAGGAAAGCAAACAGGTTCAGATCTCGCGGTCTATCCGGTAAACTAATTGAAATAACGTGCTCCAAGCTATGTAAATCAGTTAAGCTAAAAGTGACACTTTATTGACAAGAGAAAATATGAATTTATCTCTTTAGATCTCATAAAGAATCGGACGAAAAGAGTTACATCTTAAAATATCTTATTACGACATCCAACAAAAAGTTTTTTTTGTCAAACTTTACGATTTTATCATATTTTCCATTCGCCCAACGTGTTTAAATCAACCCCTCATAGAGCTGGGGATTTTATCTCGAGTGGTACTCCAGCGAGGATATCGCACAAGTGCTATGAAGTGCTGTGCAATTTTAAAATGTCTCCCATGTCGAGTGGACACGAGGTTAAGCACAAATTAAGCATTTTTTGTTTTATTTATATACATATATATGTATCAATTATTTCCATTACTATCCTAAAGTTGTAAAATGAGATTTTTTGACAGCTTGCACACATCGTATGGTCATGCGGTGATCTTTCACACATGCGATAAGAGGCAAAACCCAAGTTCGCATCTGCCAAAAGTTTGACATTTAAAAACCTTGGTACAAAGTGCAGCAATGTGTTTAACACGTGTCGACCGCGGGGGGGTCTGTCCTCGGCGGTTGGTAAATAGGTCGCCTTGTGATCTTAAACATATTTTTAGATTGGATGAGATAAATTATTTTGCTTCTAATATCATCATATTTAAATTATTCAAACTTTATCTTTAATATAAAATTCTCGTGCCACGATTTTCGTTCCCATACTCATCCGAAACGGCTTTACCGATTCTCATGAAATATTGTGAGCATATTTAGTAGGTCTGAGAATCGCCCAACATCTATTTTTAATCCCGCGCGGACGGAGTCTCGGGCGACACCTAGTCACGTATAAAAATCACCTTATTTGATCCCTAATTTCGGGAAGGTTCCGTATCCGTCAGAGGGGACGTACAGTGGTCTGATAATAATGACCTTATTTGACCATATTTCAAAGAGTCTTTTAGGGATACGAGCTTATACGTATTATTTTAACAGTGATGTGGTATCTGGGGTCATGTTAACTTTTACCAATTATTGTTTGTTTGTTCCACAGGTAGGCAAAGCTGTAGCACATCCTGGTATAGCCAACGAGTACGACAGCACACAGGAGAAGAAATACTATACTTATTACCAATGGGTGTGCTTCGTTCTCTTCTTCCAGGTAATATGATCACAATAATATTAATACCTTTATATTATCTTAATCTTACTTACTTAAATGCTAATGTTTGGATGGATGGAAGGATGGATGTTTGTTAGAAGTTATCTCTAGAATGGCTGCATGGAAGTCGATGAAATTTGGCATAGATATAGAACATAGTCTGGAAGAAAACATAGTCTACTTATTAAGTTTTTATAATCCTGTCTGACGAAGTCAAGGACGACAATTATTTTATGACAATAAAAATATGCTAACTATTGCGTAGGTTCTTTAAATCTTATATCTCTCTTACTAAACATAATATTCTTTAAGACAATGATCACATTTGTAAATAGTATAAAGGCTATCTTTATGATGATCCAATCAAGTTTAGTACGTGACAATATTTGTAGTTTAAAGTCTAAACACGGAAATATTTTTATGCTAAGTCATTGGCATAAAATTTTACCTTAACTTGCAATCTCTTATTTAATTGTCAATTAGTATCAACAGGGATTTGTAAAGTGATAATTTTACTTCTTACTAATATTATAAATGCGAATGTTTAGATGGATGGATGAGTGATTGAAGGAATCTCCAGAACCACTGAATAGATCTCGATGCAATTTGGTATACATATAGAATATAGTCTTAAAGAATACATAGGCGATTAAAATGTTTTTTTTTTAAATTCCGCGCGGGCGGAGTTGCGGGCGACAACTAGTAGTTGAATAAAGTCGACAAAATTGCAAACAACGTTCTATAAACAATAATGTTGTAAAATAAACTTAATACAATAATAAAATTAAAAACAAACAGTCATTATTTGTCAATATTATAGCTAACTGAAGAGCTATAACTCGAGAGTCACGACAAAACAGTGCTAAAGTTTCGGTGTTATGACCCTACGGGGGCGTGTAACGGTGAACGTGTTATGTGACGTCACACTTGCCGCTAATGAGACGACCCAGTGAGACGGCAGCTATGACGTCACTTGGTCAGTTGTCATGGAAATACACATCTAACGGCACGTGACGTCTGTTTTTATTTGTTAAGGAAAATCTGTACTATGGAGTAACTTTCTTAATGTTACGACAGTTAATCGAACTTGTTTCATAACAAGCAGGTTATTGTGCCAATGAACTTTAAGTGGACTGCGATAATTTGTCAAAAATAACGCCTTTAAATGACATTTCCGTATGAAATTTAATCTAATAGTCTCGACTAGCGTTTTTATATTACTTCTTACTACTATTATAAATGCGAATGTATGGATGGATGTTTGTAAGAAGGTATCTGTAACGACTCAACAAATTTCGATGGAATGTGACATAGACTTAGAACATTGTATGAAAGAACACATAGACTACAAATTAAGTTTTTTTTTTATTTCCGCGCGCTTGGAGTCTTCACAGTTAGTATCTTCTAAGTCTCCGTCTACGCGCAATTAAAAAACACTTAATTAGTAGCCTATGTGTTCTTCTAGACTATGTTCTACATCTATGCTAAATTTCAACTGGACAAGTTTGATAGCTTTTATTTTTTTAAATACAAAGTATTTATGAATATGTACGTTTGTACAGGCTCTAATGTGCTACACACCAAAGTTCCTATGGGACGCATTCGAGGGTGGTCTTCTGCGGACTATCGTGATGGGTCTCAACATCGGTATCTGTGACCAGAACGAGAAGGAGAAGAAGAAAGACGCCATCATTGGTTATCTCATCAGGCATGAAAGGGTGAGTTATCATATTCAGTTCACTCACAAGAGTCATTTAAATTCTCCAATCTCTGTCAGTTTTTGACAGTTATCGGAGATTACTTCAACATTCCATAATTTTTTTTTACAAACCACGGATTTTTAAAAAGAGGTAAATTTTTACGTTTACGTACATAGCCGTGGGTTAAACAAAAACCAAAATCGCTTTTGAAAACATATTGTTTTCTCTGTTTTGTCATAGATAATGACAGGGATATGTTTTATGCACAGATTTTGTTCTCAAAAACCAACGATAAAAGTGTAATTTTTAAATATAAGCAATAAATACCCTTATGCATAGTAATTGGTCCAATTTTCTGCAACTAATGGCCTCAATTTTAAATATAATTCATCGCGTAAGTCTGTTTTGTAGACAAAAACGACTACATAACTTCACTAAAACTAATGAGGGTCGGGGAAGCCAAAGAAATTTGTCTGGATTACTTGCGACGTGTGCTTTTAAACTAACAAGAAATAGAACAAAC
Source organism: Papilio xuthus (assembly GCF_000836235.2). Taxonomy (NCBI): domain Eukaryota; kingdom Metazoa; phylum Arthropoda; class Insecta; order Lepidoptera; family Papilionidae; genus Papilio; species Papilio xuthus. The sequence goes on from NW_013530969.1 coordinate 6,822,854, forward strand.
AGTTAGATAAAAGTTATTATTACGTTAAAATGGATGAAGAACGGTCTAGATTTTGTCTATTTTATCTCTAAAATGTAGTATAAAGTAAGAAAGTTACCGTGGGTTTCTGAGACTAAAATCCTAGTTTAAAACATATTGTCATGTCTATTTTTTCAAACATAATGGGATCATGATATAATCTAACTAGATTTTTGTCTCAGAAATCTACGGTTAGTAATATTAGAAAATGTAAACATAAACAAAGATGTGGGATATATGTCATGGGTAGTAATTTCAATCCCAAGAATCAAGGACATTATAAGTAACTGCTCAGCCCCTAACTATTCAAATGGCGATTGTAACTCGCAGTTACCAGAACAATGTGACTGGAGCGCATACCAAGTGACCGACGAGACTGGTGCGCGTGCCCGGCTTCTCAATACGATGTCGTGGGTTCAATGCTTCCGAGGAACTATTGTGTGAGCTTTCCTAAGCTTAGATCAACTATATAACGATGCAAATAATTCTACTTTTACGACGATATATGTTAGTCGAAAGTAGATATTATATTTAGTTACCCACATCGTAATTAGTGGGAAAAATTGACATGTGATCGAATCCTTTGATGATGTGGTACTTTAAGATTAAATTAAGATCTACCGTTTTATAGAAGTATATTCAGGTTGAATAGAAAAATGGTAGCATCGAGAAAGTATTCAAAATTGTGTGCTTATTGCGCCTAGTAATATTATTTTTAGCAGACTTCAAAAAGAAGGAAGTTATTATACATCCCGTATGATCCTAGGAATTATATGTCATTAGTATCCAATTCTTAGTAGATAAGATCTTAGTTTTTGTACAATGGTGCTTTCAATGAAGCGTGGTAACAAAAAATTTGCCCGATGGCGATTGCGAAGCAGTTTTTTGTGCGCGGTCGTCGACCATAGAACGTCGAACCAGATATTTATCATTGGGCAAGCTGTTGTGTAACTTGCGCCGTGATTTCCTGTACATCGACCTTTCTATTGGTTCCACGGCCTACCAACTGAGGGCCCGCATTTTCTATAATCCATTTCTATTTGTAATAGCAAAAATTATAAAAGGAGAAAGGAAGGAAAAGAGTATCATGTTCTTTTGACAAATATCAACCTTCTTACTATGACAATAAATTAAGTAAACATCAAACAGGTTAGTCCGTTGTTGGAACTATAGTTCAAAAACAGACTAGTTACACTAGGAAATTATAGTTTGAGAACTTAATTTGTACCTAGTTTTAAGTTCTTAAAGTATAGTTTAACTTATTATGAAAGAGAAATTATTTGATTAATATCTTTAATAGAAGATTATTTAAAGTAATAAACATGTAGCGATATTGCGGTATCAAAGTTTGAAACCCCTGAATAAACGTGTCCCACGCTAACCCATAAGGTAGGTGCGGGAAGGATATATTAGGTTTTTTGTTTGGAACAAGGTGTGCTGTGTGCGGATCCGGTACGGGAAAGCGCGGGAAACTCGTCGACCGGCCTTCCCTGAACTTATTGATTTGTCACCAAGAATTAGGGGCGAGGGAATGTACAGGGTTTCACCGCGATAAAATTAATATATGTATCGGTATTACGTATTGTTACATGTCTTGGTACAAGAGCAGGGTTGTGGTGATATAGTGTACCCTACGATATACATTTACTTAGCACTTTCTTTAAAATGTGCTGTTTTGTGACGTAATGAAAATTATTAGTACCTAACTCATTCAGTGAACATTTACTAACATAAATATATTTTTAAATAATAAAAAATAATACGTAAGTTTAATTAACTAATTTTAACACGATTGTTGTATTTCAACAAAATGGATTTTATCAAGATTACTTAAGCTTTTAAAAAAAATCTAGCTTAAGACTTAGAAAACTTAACAATGAGATAAATATCTATGAACTAAATGAAACGTTTAAAGAGATATCCTCATTATTCATCTATCCAATAGTCTTTATCAACTCGTAAGGAAACCCCAGGCGTATCAACTTAGGTAGTCGCGACGTCTGAAGCCGGCTTAATCCTGGCATAAGACCCACGCCCGATCGAGCTTTCGTACCCCGCTCTCTTACCCTGCCCCTTAGCCCCAAGCCCAGCTGGCCTTTGTTCTATTACAATGTTACGTCTTTTAAAATTGTTTTGTCTATACCGTATCTATTCACCTTGAAATTCCACCGTAATTTGTATACATATTCTTGTCTTTGTTTTTAAAATAATGTGCGATTGTTATGTTTTAATATGTCTGTCGATGTTAAGCTGTATAGATTGTAAAGATAAACTCAAAATCTACTCGACTTGTAGTCTGTTTAAAATTTAAAAAAAAATAGGATCCACATGGCCAGCACTACGTTTCGATTTAAAAAAAAAACAGACGAATTGATAACCTCCTTCTTTTTGAAGTCCATAAAAATATGTTCAATTTTGGTTTTGGAACACTTTAGTAAAATATTTGTTTTTTTAAAACCGCGTGGCATTTTATAAAACGTGTGAACCGTAAGGTTTTATATTTGCCTGTGACCTGAACCTCATTCACTAGTTGTGAATGGGCGAATTCACTTGAATGGAACGAAGTGAACTGAACATATTAAGTGTGTGATACGAGCACATTCACTTGTTCGTAGTTCCACGTCTTTTCAAAGAAATATGTAGATACTGCCTTAAATTTTAAACGCGTAATAATTGTGTCTCATTTTCAATATTATAAAGTATTTTTTAGATAGACTGTTACTGGGATATGTGTAAAATTTTTGTGGCAAAATAATTCGTCAGTTATACTTAACAACTATATGATGCTAAGCTAAATGCATGTCAGTTACTTATAACTTCTGTTTACCCTACTTGAAGTAAATGCGCTTGTATATTTAAAAAAATATGCTATATGGAATCTTGAAAGAAACATACAGCGTGTTAAAATATAAATATAAATCTTACTTCTTACTAATATTATAAATGCGAAAGTTTAGATGGATGGACGTTTGCATGTTTGTTATTACGTCTCAGTACTGTTTAATAAATCTCTGTAGAGCATAGTCTGCAAGAACACATAGGTTACTAATTAAGTTTTTTCAATTGTTTTAATTTGAGAGTCGCTGTCGCTGGCTACAGCTAGTTATAAATAATTGTTTTACTGTTTTTGTTTACGACTGTACCTTAACCGGCTCTTTGTCCACCAGTTTTTGCCTAACGGTACTGTCAGCTATCAACTGTCACTCACAGTATACCGTTTTACCAGTTTCCACACAAAGTAGTACCTTGTTTTATATGCAGTAGAAATAATTACTTACGAAGATTATTAAGGGTATTTTAAAATATATTGGTAGTAATCTTAAGTTATCTGTTACAAGAATAGGATTGATAATTTATCTGACACTTATGTGAAAACATGCGGGGCTAGGCAATGTTACATTCTAGCGGGGTTAGACAAAGTGTATTCGCTCCGAAGCGATTCTATAACGAACTTCTAAAATGTATAGAACTGACAATTACTTCCGATAATTCTCGAGATTGTCGCGCGTCAATTTTATACATTTTTGAAATTCTTAGTATCGTTATTTCTAGTAGAATCGACTAAATGTATTGAAAAAAATACGTGACCACGTGACATCGAAAGTTATTCTTTTCAAACATTTTTGACTTTTTTATAAGCATCGCTTATCGAATGTTACTTTGTCTCCCACGATTTTGTTAGCATTTTTAAATCTATGATAAGTACAATTTTCATAATACCTCGTCTGCGTGTGCACAATTTTACCGAAATGTTATAATAGTATGTTGTTTTCACTTAACAATTGGACCTTTCAAGTATGATTCACCCGAGTCAATTAAGTTATCAACTTACATTTTAACTTGAAACACTTTTGATGTAAACCGATCTGATATATTCTGCGTATAAGTAAGCCGAATTAAAAACTACCAACGCCATCTGTTGACGAAACCCCAAAAATGTTTATTATAAAGTTAAGATATGGGGTAAAATTAAATCGAGTCATATTACAATAACAAAGTCTTTGATGGAAGAATAACAAATTTGAAAGAAATTTCTCTTCCTTTTTTTTGTACTACTAAAATTGTAACTGTATATTTAAAATTTAGCTTTAATTTAATTGTATTAGAGTTCAAATATGTTTGCCTGTGATTATTTTTGAAGGTCATGTTTTTTTGTGTTCCGGTCTTCGGAATTAGATGGCAAAGGAAGTTTATTACTCACTATGCCTTCCCTGTGAATTTAAATATGTAAATTTATTTAGTGAATCAGACGAGACAGATGACTAATTTTTATTAATCTTAAAAGTCAACGACATGGGTTTTTATGTATGTTTAAAACATTTTTATTTATCAATATCGTAAATACTAGCTGTCGCCTGCGACGCCGTTCGCGCGGATTCGTTAGTAGTAGTTAGTAGCGGAAAGTAGCCTATGTGTTCTTCCAGACTATATTCTACATCTGTGCTACATCGAGATCTGTTGAGCCGTTCCAGAGATACATTCAAACAAACATCCATCTAAACTTTCGCATTTATAATATTAGTAAGATATTCTTATGAATAGTAAAACATCTACGGTTGGTGTTTCGGATGTAAATAGGTATTAGTGACTTTATTTTACTAAAAATACCGCAAAATTTATCTCATTTTACTATAAGAAACTATATTTTCCTATAGTATTATCTTCACAAGTAGCGACATCTGTTGTCGAGTTATTAATCTAAAACCTTAAGCATCTGCCACGGTAAATATTAGTTTTCAATTCTATACAGAACAGCGATATAAAGCGTAGTGTTGGCCGCGTGGGGAGGGACAAAAAATGTCCAGGTGCAGATACAATGGCACATCTGTCGTGTGCTCTACCTCTACTGCACTAGGGTCACAACAAAGGTACAACTTCTCAAATAACGATGGTAAACTACGCAGTAATAACTTCGTAGAGATGGGATATCTCACTTCTTATATTATGTTAGAATCATTTGGCGCGAATGGCGCCTTCTCAAGTGCGCCTTACAAAGTCAAGTGTCAGATTTGATTAGTGAGGGGAACGTTGATATTTTAATAAGGCTAGTGTTGCGCTAATACACCGGCACAGTGTCGGATTTTCTTCCTAGTGTTACTAATATTATATAATAAATATGAATGTTTAGATGGATATTTCTTTGGAGGTATCTCTGGAACGGCTGTATGGATCTCGATGAAATTTGACATAGATGTAGAAAAGTCTTGATGAACACATAGGCTACTTATTATGCTTTTTTACACCGCATACACGAATTAAACGGATTTGTTTTGTCTTGATGCGATGCGGGCGGCGCCGATGATGGACGCAACACTAAAATCATACAAAGCAAAATATAATCCGATGCGGGCCGCGCGTGCGGTGCATCCGGCGCGGGCCAATGGACGCGTACATTTAGTGTTGAAGGTGCTAAAAGTTTAATTTAAAATATTAAAACATAGCACAAGTATGATAAGTCTTAGACATGTTCTTGTTCGTTCTTTAAATAGAACTTAAAACATCTCAAATTTCAACTTAAGTATCCGCCCTCTTAATTATTATCTTTGAAGCTAGATATCCCCTAATTGGATAACAAAAATAGCTACCACTTTACACAGACATGGGGACTCTTAAATTAGAAATATTTAAGTGCTACAGATAACGTTGATATGTTTGACTTTGCCTAATTCATAGTTTTCATTTAACTGTTGCTGTAGCCAGCGACTACGTCCGCGCGGAATTATAAAAACCTTATTTGTAGCTTATGTATCCTTCGAGATTGGCAAATTTTAGCGAGTTCCAAACATATCGAATCCCAAACATCCATCTATCCATTCAACTAACTATTCATATTTATAAGGTTAGTAAGATATTAACATGCCTACTTTACTGATACTCACAGTCGGAGTATAAGAAACACACTAAGGTACAGTTTAAGAAAGCATTAAGCGTATCTAAGTGCGGCAGTTAGTCAGTTGTTAAGTAAAGTTACGCGTAACTCGATATTTTCAAAATATCCAGTTATGAATACAGAATTATTCAGAAACATCACAGCTTTGATTACAATTTCAAATATCACTTTAACAGCACAAAACAACAATGAATAATGTAGTAACACGAATGATTGACGCGAGATTCAACCAATCGTACAGTATTAGGAAAACATTAAATTCAAATCGCACAGTTTCGCCTTGAATTTATACGACATCCAGAAAAACAAGGGACCAAATTAATTTGCATATCCATTAAGGTATCTGTTCCACAATCGATTCTGCAAGCTTACTAGAGCAAGCGAAAAGAATGTTCTTTTCGCTTGCTTGACTAAGTATAAGTGATCCCTTAGTTTAGATTTAGTACACGCGATCTACAGTATACGTCACCCTTAGTGAACTCATGTGGCGTTAAGAGTAAACAGAACACTTTTATGAAAATGAATTACTGTTAGAATGTTTTTGTTAAAATAAAACATTAAATTGTGTGGTATTGCAAGATTTCACAGACCATTGAGTTTAGTTTCCTTAGTTAGGTAAACGATGAGGTAAGAATTACCAAAAAAAAAATAGTCTTCTTGTGTAAATTTTACTATAACCGTAGTCCAAATTTACAATGGAACTTTCTCTTTCCTTAGATTTCCTACTGTTATTTTACAACATAGATTTTTTATATCATAAGGTGACAAACGAGCGACCGGCATACGCAATTGCATATGCGTTGCCTAACTTTAACCGACGGAGTCGTCCACTTCCACTTCCCAACCTTTCCTCATAAGAAACAGGGTGGGAAGGGAAAGAGGACTAAATTTGGCCACCGGGACTCACTTATCAGACGAAACGCGGAATTGCTTACATTTCACGCCTGTCTTTTGTGTGGTCGTGGTATTTCACCGGGCGAGCCGGGCCAATTCGTGCGAAGATGTTAAAGCGGGCTCTACCACTGTTATGAAATTAATATGAGATTGAATACAAAACATTTTGTTAGTGTCCATTCAAAGATAATTACAGATGTAATTGTAAAACAAGTATAGTGTAAACCGAAGGCTAATTGTACATAACTGACCAGCCTTGAATATATGATGCAGGTGGTCTCTATATGTGAGCTTGTTTGTTATCGTCTGCGACGTGATACGGGGGCTCGTGTTTACGTATCAAAGGTCCATTGTCAGATGTCGTCCGACACCGCCCCCAATGACGCGGCTCCATTATGCCGTCTCGATGACATGTTTTATTGCAAACATCGTATCGGATGTTTATCGTTTGATCCTTTGATATTTTATGTTTGTATCCGTCTTCGATTTATGTCTCGTGGATAATTATGATATGAGTTTGTTATTTAATTATCATTGTAATACAGTCTGACATATTATTTGTAAGTACCGTGTTCTGTTTGATGTGCAAACATTTTTAAACCGGTTATCTAACAAAATGTTTAAGTTCTCGTCTTAAAATTTAGTCTCATAAGTGTGATATTTGTCATCTCTAACATGACGCAAATGTTAATGCATAAATGTCAGTTTCATCATCAGCTCACTTTACATCTGAGGGGCTCGGAACTTACCCTAAGTTAGGGGTGACGAGGCCATAGTGAACCATGCTGGCCCAATGTGGGTTGACTTCACACATATCTTTGAATCTCGTCTCATATATTTGCAGTTTGCATCACGATGTTTTCCTTCACTCTAAGTACGTCGGATAAATGTCGTTTTAATATCTCAATATTGACAATCACCAAATAACGCTTATGAGTCTATGCTCGAAAAAAAATTTAGAAATCCCTTCTCTAATTTATTTCCAACTTTTCCATACTTTTTATGTAAATTGCTTTTGCATAATCGTGATAAAATTGCAATATTTCCTGTTCAAACGAATGATGCATCGTATATGCGAGTAGGTCGCCACCTCCTATGTTGTTTATTACATAACAGTATCTATCTGGTGACATTCCTTGCAGGACAACGTCCGCATAGGTCAAGGTACGCTTAACCGCATTCTATATGGCGCCTCACTTAATTGACTAGGTTACAATGTTACTAAGGAAATTCTCGCTTTAGTATGACTATATTCTTGAACAGAAATACAGGGAAAAGACAGTCACATTGCGATAGACATGCATTTGTGGTTAATTTTTATAATTATTGTAGATTACAATAGTAGACCAAGGAAGAATTCTTTGTTTCTGAAACTTGGGCTGCTTCTTTGGGTTGCTTTGGGTTTACGTTGTGCTTGTAAATTATTACATCTACTTCATATATAGATTCTTTAAGTTGTTGTTTTAAGTACGTTTTGTATAAAATCATAAAGCCCAGTGGACTCTTTGTATCGTCAAATATGTCAATATTATTTTGAGATTTTTGGTGTTCTTTACGTCACAAATAATTGTGCTAGACACTCTGTTCTATTCTTGGTCTAGAATATTAGATATTTATTATTATTGGTACTGTTACAGACTCACAAGTTGTACGCGCTCCGGTATTGGGGCTGCGAGCTGCTCTGTCTGGTCAACATCGTGCTGCAGATGTGGATGATGGATAGCTTCTTCAACGGAGAGTTCCTCTCATACGGCACCAGGGTGTTGTCGCGCAGTGAGATGCCGCAGGAACAGAGGTAAGTTCATAGCTTTGTATTAGAAGGAAGGAACAGTACCACTCGAACGTGTCTGGACGTATGGGGATGTGGGCTGGGAACAACGCTTCGCACACTTTTCTTCGCCACCAATGGGTTCTTAGAAGACATGTCCTTGCAGTTTACTATCTAACCACGAACCTTAGAGTTTATTTTTTTAGTTATAATCGCCTTCAAGAAAAGGAAATCCTAGTAATACAATGTTCGTGTTTTATATGTTCATTCATTGGTTTTAACTGAGTCTCAGTTTACAGAGTGCATAAAAATAACTGTTCTGAGAAACCACATGCGGTTTATCAGTTGCCATCACTAATCCGTTACATTATACTAGATTTTTTTCTTAGTTTTATAACATTTCTTTTGTTTATTAAAAACAAAAAAACACTGGCTGACAATAAAATATGAATCAAATGAAAGAAACAAAGAAACATATATTAACCAATGACTTTTCATACGTCAAAATCGCTTCAATTGTTAAGGCTAAAATAAAAAAGGTGACAACTTACATACTTCAAAACTTACTTAAAACCACCTTCTGAAATTAGCCGTGTAAAAATTAATTCTATTTTTGATTCTGTCGATTCCAGATACGACCCAATGATCTACGTATTCCCTCGGGTAACTAAGTGTACGTTCCACAAGTTCGGTCCATCAGGCAGCATACAGACACACGATAGCCTCTGCATACTGCCGCTCAACATCGTCAACGAGAAGACCTACATCTTCATCTGGTTCTGGTACATCATCCTCGCGGTCATACTCTCACTGCTAGTTATATACAGGTCAGTATTGTTTCATAGAAACGATTAACTTTGGGTTTCTGAGACCATCGCCCGTTTAAATGTGTTCTCTGTTTTATCAAAGATGAAAAATAAATTTTGATCTCGGAAACCAACGGTAAACGGTCATCGTATCGCTAACGACAAAATTTATATTCAAACTTGTGCAGCGCGGTCAGGTGTAAAGTATACAAAAAAATCTCTTACTAATTTTGACATAATTGACTAATTACTTACGCAGGCTGTCGACAAGAGCGTCGGTGGCTCAGTGGTCAAGCACTTGACTTGCAATCTGCAGGTCCTGGGTTGGAATCCCGCCATGTACTGTGTTTTTCGATTTCCGATTTACATATGTACATTTATCCGACGTTCTTAAAGTGAAGGAAAACATCGTGATGCAACCTGCACATATCTGAGTAGTAATTCAAAAGATATGTGTGAAGACAACCAACCCGCACTTGGCCAGCGTGGTTGACTATGGCCTAATCACCCTTAACTTAGGGTAGGCTCCGAGCCCCTCGGTGGGGACGTATAGTGAGCTGATGATGATGATTACGCAGGCTATTCTTACAAAGATTCGTGCTAGACCCACTGTACGATTATTTCGTTCGAATTACTCAAATATTTATCAGTTTTTTGTAAGATAATGAATGTTTCTGTTCGTATTTATCTTATTAATTACTTTATTCTGCAAAGGTTATCTTCATGTCAAGCAACATTCCACAGTACGACGGTTAATTATCAAAGTGTTAAACATTCTTTGTTGGGAAAGAATTACGAAATTTTTGATGAGAATTCAGACTAATCATTCAGTCAGTTTAACAATCTAGATTTTTATAGTAGCTAGTTATATTAAATTGTAGTAATATTACTATATATTAGCTACATTATGGTAGCTTGGATCTTGAAGTACAGTCAAAACGGGATAAGCGAGAAACCTCTATAAGTGAATCATTCCGTCCCAATGGATGAACAAATACGAGAATCTTGGTTTAGATCAGTGGTTCCCTATGTTGTCTACTGCCCACTTTGAGAAAAAATATTTTTTATTTTCCCCATATTTTCACATATTTGAAAACCACTATAATTTCAAATTAATTAATTATTGTGACCTATATATGTATATTAACGGAGAATTCTAAACGAAACTTTTACTATAACCCGCAACTTGGGACCTGCAGCGCCCACAAGGGGGGGTTAGAGAGATGTCTATAAGGGAGAAAATTGCGGTCCCTAGGACTCTTGCTTATACAATTGCGATTGAATACGTTTGTCGACTTTGTACTATCTGATTTCCACAACTTAGGTAACCAAAGACCAAAGACCAAAATTGTGGTGGTAAAGTCAACTTTAACAGAATAAGTAGTTTTTGTAGTTTTTTTTAGCTTTATTTGGGGTCTTTGTATTTGTTGGGGGTCTCAATGCTTTCGCAATTAAAGAGGTTAAAATATGTATGCACCTCCAGACTGGTGATAATCTTCGTGCCGTCTGTGCGGCCGCGGCTGCTGCACGCGCGCTCCCGCACCATTGCCATGGAGACGGCAGCGCTCGTCTCACGTCGCACAGACCTCGGCGACTGGTGGCTGCTGTACATGTTAGCTCGCAACATGGACCCTATTATATACAGGTGAATATAACACAAATTAGGCTCTTACGTTTAAATCTCTTTGTCATTTAACCCAAATACTCGACATGGTACGACGCACCTTAAATTATTAACTTGTGGTCACTTAACTGTGTGAACAGAAAGCTCATTTACTTTCAAAGTTATTAATTATTTCCCTGTAAATAGTAAAAGGTCTCTATAATTCTATTTAATTTGGTTTACCTGTTATTTGTCTAAATAACATACTGTTAATGTTTTTGTCCGATGAAAAGAGTTCGCTTAAAACCAATTAATACTTTATTTTAATAGTAATTTACTGTAATATTTTTCAGAGAGCTAATAGCGGAGTTAGTAAAACGTATGGGGGAGAAGTCGGGAGCGCGCGCGTGACGCTCGCCCCCCTCACCCCCCGCACCACCCGCACCACCCGACCCCCCACACATCGCCATCGTGGGCGTCTGACGCACGCCCACATTACAATATCATCTCTACACACATACCGATAAGATCCACTCTCCCTCAGCAGGTATGTGGCTAACAAAACTATGGAGTCGTATTAGTGTAAAGTTTTATATAAGTAATATATGTAACATAAACAGTCTACTTCCGTCTTAATTTTTACATTCATAAGAATTGTCTTTGAATCAGCAGATTTGTACGGCCTCTGTATACTCATAGTATAGCATTTTTGTGTACAAATTTACTAAATAAGTATAAGTTAAGGTTAAAAAAAAATAACATCACAATGTAATTTTATTGATATGGAGCGCATTTAAGCATTAAATTAATGGAATTTGTCCATTTTTATATAAGAAAGAAAAGTAAATTATGCCACATTTTGACTCTGAATATTATCAATGCTGATTGACAATATAAAATGTTAAATTTTTGGTACTCTTTGTATTCATTTGACTAAATATTATTTAACTTGTGGCAAATAGATTGTAAACTTTTTGTATGGAAAATGTTTTATAAAGTGTTTTTATTCCAATTTCTTGTATAATATATGCGTTTTAGTGGTAAGTAACAGATGTAAATATTCGTAGACATGAATTTCGATATTATTCCTAACGTGGTTGCCATAAGGTCGAATATTGTTTGAATCTGGATATATTTTATGTTTATACAGATCTGATAGAAACCTCGCGTAATCGTAAAAAAAGGTCCCATATTTTGTTCAAATCGAAAATACACTTTGTTTTTTTTTTAGGTGATTTTTTTAATCATAAAATAAATTGTCAATTTTATGATTAAGTCGACTCCATTCAATTCTCTATTCCAAATTTCTAGCGACCTGATATTCAAAGTTTTATACTATGCGAGTTATTGCGCAGTCTTAATATAAATTAGATTTATCTAAAAATCTGACGCAAAATAAGTCTATGAGGTTGACTTTGTTACTTTTAATAAAAAAAAAAAACTTCAGTTCTCTATTATAAACTGATATAAATTTATTATTAAAAAGCTAATATTGCCGAATTTTATTTTACATAAAAAAATATGATAAAATATACGATTAAATTAATATATAAATTAATTTTAATGTTACAATATTTAATTTGTAACATAGCATCGCAATATTTTGTAACATTAAATCATTTTTCACTCGTATCGTAACATCATGTTTCATTTGTCTTAAAAAATTGTGATATTCCATCAAATATTATCATCAAAACTTGTTCCAAGTCGACTTTAAAGTTTTTCCTATATATTTAAGTGTTATATTCATCATCATCAGGTCACTATACGTCCCCACCGAGGGGCTCGGAGCCTACCCTAAGTTAGGGGTGGGGTGTTATATTACTTCAGTTTAAAAAAAGATCTGAAACTTTTATAAATTATAGAAAAGACATTTTTACATTCATCATATCATTTAGTTACTTTAAACAATTCCAAGTGATTTTTTTTTATTTATCAGCACAAATTTTGGAATAACGTAACCCTTTGGGGACAAAATTAATGGACTGTTTGTCGCCTTATTGTGTTAGTATTTACTATGTATATAGCATTTTTATACGATGTACAAATGTTTGACAAATGTTGGCTCCATTTGAACCAATATGCAATTGACAAAGTACGAATGTTTGTCACAATCGCCAATCGAATCGTCATCGGCAAAATTTGTATTCAAATTTGTGGCAGCGCCCCCTGTCGAACGTAACGTACACAATCTCATACTAATTTAGAAATAATTGTCGTGATACAAAGATTCGTGCTAGGGTCACATGTAATGGGAATTTTAGTACAGTTGTTTGAATATATGACAACTGTCACGAATGTCACGTGACAAATGTTTGACAACCGTTTGACAACCGTTTGACATGATGACTGCATGAATCTTGATAACTGAATCATATGAAAATATCATGAAATTTTACTTATATATTTTAGCTTTGTAATTAATGTTTGTATTAAAATGAAATCCGGTTGTTTATTTTAAGATTTTACAAAAATCGTATTTAAAAAAGATACGTCCATTGATATTTTCAAATTAATCAATATTTAAACTGTAGGTTTCCGAGACCGAAATCATTGTATAAAACATATCATCTGTCATCATATATGTTTTAGAATTGAATTTTGGTCTCGGAAACCCACATAAAGGTTATTCCATTCCTTTAGCATTAATTTTAGTCATAAACTTTTTATGTCACCTGTAACTGTAAATATGACCTCATATTTAAGGTTATGTGCACACAAAGTTAAATTTAAAAGTAAAATTTTGTTTTTTTTTAATAAAAATTGTTTTTTTAACAGTTCAATTTCACTATGTTTATGTATTGATTAGTTTGAATTATAAAAATATAACAAAAGTCCGAAAAAATATGTAAACTACATTAGCATAGATTTTTTTTATTTAAATAAAAAATGCCACAAGAAATGAATTAAATACAATTAAAAAAAACTTACTTTATTTAAGACATTTGAAAAGTTTATAATGAACATTTTATATGCATTTTTTTCAATATAAAATGTATATTTAAAATTTAATGAACTAAGGACTGTTTAGTGTTCATTTTAAGATAAGGCCTTGTCTTGAGGCTTTTAGTAGAAGTTTTTTTGGCGATATATTCGCATATGGCAAGCGTAGCATTTGTTAATTTGAGTGTTGCCATTTCATGACGGTTGTGTGGTAATTATACTTCGGAATTCCCTTATTTAGTTTTAATTTTTTTTACTGGTTTGTAAATTACGTAATTTTTTTTCTTAAATGTTTATTTATATTTTAATATATATATCGATTATGTATTTTTTTGTTTTATTTAAACACGTTTTGAAATATTGACGCTAAGAATGATGTCCAAAGAGGTTAGTTTGAACTCACCTCTTTGGACATCGTTAATTCGTATTCAAATGTTGAAACTCTGTGAAACTGTACCAACTGTTGCTAATTCCTGATACTTTTTCATTTAATAGAAAATGCTGAAAAAAAATTTGAAACAAAATATTGCAAGAAAATGGAAAAAATCCAAGGAAAAAAAATCTTAAAGAGAAAAGATTGTTTCAATTTTTTTTTGTTTTCACACTAATCTGTAATTTCACGATTATTCCTAAAGATAGCGTCCCTCAGGACATCTGTTGGTGCATTACATTAATATTCCAAACAATTTCTATTAATATAGAGCAATAAATTAAGATTTTATATCTGTAGAGCGGAAAAAATCTGTTCCTGTTTTCTGGATTTTTTATAGATTTTGAAAAAAAAATTTTTTTTAACTTTTTTTTAATTGTAGATGATAAAAAAGCAGACAAATAGAGCCTCAGTAACAACTAGCAATAAATTTTTCCATTTCAAAGATATAAAATAAGTGAATTTTGTATTTAAATGTATTTATTTGAGAGAGTTATTTATGAATTGCTCTTACAATATTCTATATTAAATGATATTTTTGTGTTTTACTTAAGCTATTAAGTTAAAATAAAATATATCGTTTTGAGTTTATTTCGTTGTTTCATTGAGCAATTATTAGTGATAATAGAAATCCTAATTTCGCTGCGTTACGATAAAATTACGCTAAACAAAAAAAATGAGTTGGCACTCTGAAAACAAGAGTACTCTTTTCCCAGATGTGCCAACTCTTGTGTTGGGTACGTTATATCAAAATATCGTAACGTCATCTCTTGCATTTGATGCGGACTACTTTTGGATGAGTCTAATTAGTGGAGATTAAAAAATATTCAAAGAAATACTTTGAAAAGACATATTTCTTTATTTCCTAACATAAAATTATTCTCGTAAATACTAAATTTTAATCAATAAACACGCCAAACAAGTGAATCTCGATTAACGATTAACTAATTTAGAACAGGAACAATATTTCTGTTGTCGAATTAAAATCTAGAACGTAATGTCTTAGCTAAATATAATAGAAACTCACTCGATACTTGATTACTAACATCCGCGCGGTTGTCAGAAATTGGCGCCATAATTCAATCAGGATACGAGTGTCAATAATATTTTTTAATTAGGTTTTTTTTTCGATTCGGTCGACAAACGCGTTCGGTCAAAAGAGCGCTCTGCCTAAAGAGATACAAATAAAGTAGTTATAGACAGGACATTAGGAAAATTTTCTTTTAGACAGTTTAAATCGTCGCAACAATAGTTTTTTTTTTATAAAAGCACTTAACAAAATTAGTTGCAATAAAAGTAATTGAGGAAATAGAGACCTAAAATAATAAAAGTGGTGACTTAAAAATAGTATAGACAGGATAGAAATTGATATCCTCTTTGGTAGAAACAGTGGTTTATATGTTTGAGGTTAAGTTTTTTTTTTATATCATAAAGTGGCAAACGAGCGAGCGGCCACGTGAAATCGCTGAAATAGCAAAGTGACCGTTGCCCGTAGGCATACGCAATTGCATATGCATTGCCTATCTTAAATCGACGGAGGAGAGGATGCACAGAAAGAAAATATTTTCCCTTCACATGCATCCTTTCATCCGGAAAGTCCACTTCCATTTCCCATCCTTTCCTTATAAGAAAAAGGATGGGAAGGGAAAGAGGCTTAAATTAGGCCTCCGGGACACACACTCACACACGAAACGCGGAATTGCTTCCACTTGACGCCTGTCTTCTGTGTGGTCGTGGTATTTCACCGGGCGAGCCGGGACAATTCGTGCGAAGATGTTAAAGCGGGCTCAACCACTGTTAAAACTGTCAAGTTCATCAAGTCCGGTCTTTATATTCTTAAGTCTTTGAAACCACACTCCAAAAACTACATACAGATTAAAAACTTGCTATATATTTGTTATCTGTGATTCAAAATATTTCTATTGAATACAGCGCCGATTGATTTGTTATAATTATTTCGTGAATGTTTTATCGTAAATCAATATGAAAATATAAAAACTTGTATTCGACTCTGTTAAATTTAGTTCATCTGAATGAAATGAGATTGAAGCGAGCTGTGTCCTATATTTTTTTTACGACAGATGAGTCAAAGATGAAATATAAATTTCTATATTATGTGTTCAATATATTTAAATCGCACGCGTGTTACAATGTTCTGTAAATATAAAGTTACTTGGTAAATGCAGCGATGTTTATTAACATCTCACGTTCTTAGTTTTTTTATAACGTGCCTTAAAATTAAATCTTAGATCTTACTAATATTAATGCGAATGTATAGATGGATGGATGATTGTTTGAAGGTATCTTCAGAACGGCTGAATGGATATCGCTAAAATTTGGCATAGATGTAGAGCATAGTCTGGAAGAACGCATAGTTTACTTAAGATTTTTTTTCACTCAACGTGGATGGAGTCGCAGGCGATAGCTTGTGTTTGAATAAAATAAAATGCATAATTAATTTCCATTATTTATTCGTTACTTTCCACGATAATTTTCTTGTTTTTATATAATATTGCCCTCACTAGAGTTATTTATATTTGGCACGGTATTTGGCGTTGTTATCTATCATAAAATACTGAATATTTCACTCTATTGCTCCACTGATTCATACACATTTCTTTGGTAAAGACATCATATGTTTAAATACGATCCAGCGAAAACTTTCCAGCCGTCTTAACAATTCTTATTTTACTGAATTATATGTTTATAAGAAAAAAAGTCTCGTTAATTTAATGATTTTGTAAATGCTTAGAAGCGGAAAGTTTCCGCTAATATTGTAACTTTAACCCTCCGTTAACTTTAGGTATCCAAACAAACATTCTTTGGATTATCTAAACAAGTAGAAAAAGAACTAACACCTAATAAGACTATTTAACAATATGTCTGCAAAAAAAATCGCATCAGAATCTTTTTGAACTAATCGTTTGAATTCTCTAATTTACTTACAATACTAAAATTGACACCTAAACGGTTCAAATAAATAATTTATTAATACCAGATGTCTAAGTTACAACGAAGAACTTAAGAAAAACAATATTGCACTTAGCTAGTACCGTTTATATAGTTAGAGGCAAACAACCTTTTTGCATAAAAATATCGTCTACAACAAACACAACATGTCCTCGTCGAACTCGCGTCGTCGCCTCCTCAACACGTGCGAACAAATTACTCACAACTAAGTCTTCCCAAATATTATATACTTTCAAATTAGTTGCAAGAATTCGAAAAGAAAATAATTTACATTTTATAAATATATTACTTTGGGAGTTTATAAATATAATTATGGTCATAAATTATGGAAAACATATCAAAAATCCGATCATGTATAAAAATCAAAGAGAAAATGAACACTTAAAAGCCAGTCGACGTTTGAAGTAAGCATAGAGTATATAACATTAGATCAGTAGATTAAAGTATATTCAAGTGAGCAGCTATATATTCAAACGAGAAAATAATAACATCTCATAATGTAATCATTTCAATAAAATGCAAAACGAAATGCAAGTTAGAAAACTTAGTCGCTCATTTCAATATTCTTTAAATTAAACGTATAAATGTCTTTTGGCCCGCAAAAGTGAACAACGTCGTCACATACATCCACATAGGAAGACGTCATTTGGCAAATAGATTTAAATCCAATTAAAGTTAACTCCCATTAATCCTATACAAACGAGCATTATTTAATTATTGCTTTATTTTCATTTGGTCTATCAAATCCATGGCGAGTGATCATTCGTGTAAATGATAAGTTGTGTGCTATCCGTGTGCTTATCTTCAATTACCAGCTAGAATAGAAAGAAATAAAGCGTCTCCACAAACAGTTACTACGAGCAGCGAAACTATCAGTAAAATACGTCTAAAAGATGAACACTAGTTATCCTAACGGGATCGCGTCTGTCGACTTCACAAGGTCTGCGGTAAGGTTCCTCCTGAGATCACGTTCTTATACTTTAAGTACATTCTATTATTGCGTGTTTACAATTGCACTTTTACCATTGCAACGAACAGATGAGAGAGTCTTTGATACATTCGATTCACACCACAAATGCATTGTCCAGAGCGAGCGCGGTCAGCCGGGCCGGGCGCGCCTCACACGGGCGGCTCCAGGTGCCGCTGCAGAGACGTCAGTCAGGTGTGGAACACCCACCCTGGGATCGGAGGTCACGCGTCCGGGACGCCGTGAATGTGGTGCTGGTAGTTGTGGTTCAGCTTGTTGGCGAACTCGTGCATGATGTCCCTGAAGATGACCGAGTCGAGGTTCTCGCCGAGTATGTAAAGCAAATACCAATCGCCCATTTTGCTGCGGCGCACGATCGTGTCCACATTGTCGCGCCGCACGAGCCGGAAGCGCATGCGCATCATGTAGACGCGCATTCGCGGCGAGAAGATGATCACCAGCCGGTACACAAGCGTGATGAAGGTGAGGACGCCGAGGATGACGAACCAGAACCAGAGGAAGACGTAGATCTTCTCGTTGACGACGTTCAGCGGCAGAATGCAGAGCGCGTCGTGCCGCTCCACTTCGCCCGACGAACCGAACTTGTTGAACAACGTGCATTTCACCATTCTGTAACATCAACATTATATCAGATTTTAAATACAGTAATACTTTAAATAAAAATAACATAATCAGGCTACTACAGCTGATTACTGACAACCGCAAGCGGCGCAGCGACGAGCGATGCGGGCTCTTACAGCAACCACATTTACAATCCAATTAATGGATTGTAATAACTAATAACCTTAAAAAGAACTCGCAATTTCCCTCAACGAATGGATACAATCAATTGAAATAAATAGATTATGACGATTAAAATCAAAAACTACTGGAATGATTTCACAAATTCTTTTTCCATCACAAAGCTACATTATCACTGAGTTACAATTTCGTAAAGAATAAGTCGGGGGCAAAAACTAGTATGTCATAATAAAAATGCACTGCAGCAAAGTTATACATAAGTTTAAGTGAGCGTGTTTGGGTTACCTGGGGAAGACATATATCATGGGGTCGACGCGGTCCTCCTGGTCTGACTCCATGTACGCGATCACCTTCAGCCCGAACGTCATGAACTCGCCGTCGAAGAACCGGTTCATCAGGAACATTTGCCCTGGACAATAATAGATTATAAAATAACCGGAATAGTGAACTGTCATTTAGGGATTACTCCGGGGAAATATGACGTCTGTTGTAAATGATATTCAATAATTTTGTTGATTCATTAACTGCAACATTGTCTTAAGTAAACACTAGCTACAATACTGCTTAAAAATCGGGGCCTCCTTTTTTGATATCGGGGGAAATCTTCCAAACATCCGACTGCATCCGACTCTGGCACCACAAGCGCCAGAGTCGGATGAACAGGGTCGTCTGCGGTGCCCCCTTTTGTCTGGCGCCCTGAGCGGTCGCCTCACCTCGCCCTACCCTAACCGCTACTGTTAACCATTAAATGTTTGTATGGCATCAAGTAAACACCACAATGTTGTCTACGATATCATAAAGCAGTAAAAATAGAAACCCATTTATATTCAAAGTTGGTATTTGATCTACATATATGATAAAGAATATGGATTTATGTATTTTATCATATCCATACAATAGTATGATTAATGTTTTTAAATTTAAATTCCTTTGATAGCTTCGGAAATACGAACTGAATTTTCGAATTCGTTTCAAAACGATTTATTAAAATGAGTTTCATAAAACGGTCAGTGCACGTCGTTGGTTTTTTCAATAAACCTTTCCGTTTACTTCCGGTAGTTATTTTTATTTTTTTTTATGTATTAATAAAAGTAAGGCCAGTGTGTGCTGACGAAAGCTGTCGATGTCATTCCAGGGAGGGCTATGAAATAAACGATAAAAGCTTTGAAATAATAAACAAAAAGAATTCACAAGACAATTTAAAATATACATTCCAATGAAAGCAATTAATGCTTAGATTGTATTTAACCTTGCAATTAAAAAAAAAGTTTTCCAAAAGATTGCAATTCTTTTACTGTACATTACTTTGTACAATTTTAGCAGCGAAAACGTACAAAAAAATTTATAAACGATTAGAAATTAACATAAATTTTTATAAAACGAGTGGAAAAATTATTGACGAAAAAAGTCAGTTTCGTGGCCCGATATTTTGCCAAACTTATATCAGTAGCCATCTGTGGTGCGAGCGGGTCTGAATCTCAAGTACCTTACTCGTGCCTACCTCCTCGCCGCAAGTTGTAAATCATAACATGTAACATTAAAACTATCCCATCCCTTATTGAGAGATACTTCTACATTACTTAAGTAGATTTTTTAGAACAAAATTACTAAAAAAGAAAGGATAAGAGGGAGAAGAGGAATTGGTGAGAGCGCCACCGACACTCCAGGGACGGAATAGCAGTGAATTCAGGTGGCTGGTTATTCCTTTGCCAATATTTATATATTAAAAATATATTTTATGTCCTCACCTATAACATTGATAAGGGCAAGCGACTCGCAGAGGTAGTACCTGTAGGCCCACCAGTTGTGGTACCTCAGGTTCTCCCACAGGTAGTCCAGGATTAGTTTCTTCTTCGTCTTCTTTTCTATCTCTGTGCAGACCCCGACGTCGAGGTCCATCATGAGGGCGCGGATCTTGCCCCCCTCCCAGGACTTCCACAGCCAACGCGGTGCATAGAACAACATCGCCTGCAACAACAACATTCAATCAGAAAGTTTCAAATCTCTTTTTTGGTATATAATAATAGTTAAAGTGAAATCTTTAAAGTTCACAACATTGTATTAATCTCGTATTTAAAAGAATCACGTCTTGAATTAACTTGTAACAAATTCACAATATTAATTAATTTACTGTCAGTTTCTGAGACCAAAATCCCCCTTTAAAACATATAGTTGTCTCTGTTTTGTCAACGATGAAAGAAAAGGACAATCATATATTATATACAGACATTTGGTCTACGAAAGCAACGGTCAGAAATATTTCCGAGTTGACAAATTAGGTTGTATATATATAAATATTTTGTATCTATGTTGATATATAATACTATAATGCATACATACAAATAAATAAAACAGATCTCTAAGTGATTCATGATACGAGTTACTCTAAATAAAACGTTCTAAATCAAAAGCAGATATTTTGGCGTAGCGGCCGCCTCGACCTGAGAACGCGTACGAGTGTACACGTTGCAAAATAGACTCATTTTAAAGGCGGCAGAGCTGCAAACGCATCTGCTGACGTTACAGCAATAAATTCGTTCGGCTAGACGATGCCATAAAACAGCGCTTTATGGATATGAAGTATTATCGGAGTTTTCATCGCGTGCGTTTCAATACTACTATTTATTTAGGACGGCAATGTTTTTGCTGGCCGTACAAGTTTTGCAAACGATATCTCAATTAAACTTAAGTCTTTATGCTGCCGCTAGATGGCGTTAGTTGTACGATGGTCATGCAAAATAAGAAAAACGGCATAGCAAAGAAAATTTTGTAATGAATCAAAAATGTAAATTGAATAATATTTGTTCAGTAAATTGTAGAACATTTTGATTCACACTATTAATAAATCGTAATCGTATTTAGTAAGATTATATTTTAATTATTTAGTTTCCTAGAACTAAGAGTGTAAATAATCAATTTATTATTGTTAAAAAAAAGAAAAAAACATAAAAATCGTAATAACATAATCGCAATTATGCAAAGTTAAACCATATTTTTATTTATTAACAAAATTAATTAGTTATAATAAAAAGCAATAGTTATAATGGAAACTGATTAATATTTGAGTTTGAGGTTCGCCTAATCCGCTGTGACTAACAAGCGCAGAGGCAGTTGACCTTTTGTCTTGTTAGTTAGACATCAAGTGTGTAGTTGGCCTTAGATGTTTCGTCGCTGCCCGAACACAAAACCTTTAAAAATAAACATACATTTGAACGATAAACAAACATGTAACTATTTACAACGTCAAAATTACAATATTGAACGAATTTACAATTTTACAATTGAGTCATCCTTAACTTGGAAAACTTATCTCGGTGGAGACGTAATAGACACACCACTCATGATGACATAAATTAAATTGTCTATGCTTCAATCTTACCTTAGTTTATTCCTGTTTACTTGGTTATAAATGATAAGTGGATATCACCTTGTAGTCAATTTCTATTTGATTGTTTACCGCTATAGTAAATAAGATATAACAAAAAATATGCACGTAATGCGGTCGATCAAAGTATAAAATGTAAATAAGAATGTGTATTTGTTATATAAAACATATAACACTTGAATATGTCTATCTTAGAGTTTGTCGCGTTGTGTTCAAGTAGTTTACATCCGAGCGAGCGCCTCTCAGCTGTAAAGATAAATTGCCGCAATGAAGACATCGATGTGTGTTAACTTTACCTATTCTTATTTATTATAAAAGTAGAGAGAATATAGAGAAGATAAATATTGTCAATCTTCTATAATAGAAAGAAATTAAACCATACCTTTGTATCGAATTGGCAATTGGCAAATTAAAAGATTTTGCTCTGTTAAACGAATGTCTTGATATAAGAAGTCTTTTTATATTCTTTAACAATATTTCTCAATTTCCGAGACATTCATAACAATCGCTAACAGCTTAGTTATCGTAACGAAACAATTTCGTCGAAAGCGCAATTTAGTTTGTTCGGATATTGGTTGTGTTTATTTCGGTAATGGGGCGGCGGGGCGAAGCGGCAGCGGGGCAGCGGGGCGAAGGGGCAGCGGGCAATATCGTCGCACGTGCTTGTAATTGTCGGTTAATATTGCGCCTCGATACGCACTATAGTGCACGCACTACACGACGACCCGAGGTGTGACTCACTTGGCACAGGACGCCCGCGTCCAACTCGCTAACTACAAGTAACAAGATACTAGCGATTTTTAATAATTAATATTACACAGATTAAAAAGTTAAAGATATTTTATTATCTATGGTAACTAAAAGCAAATGAAATTAAAATTAAAATTAAAAAATATTCGAAATGTAAAGATGTCGTATTTTGTGTTGACACAATCCGCTATTCGCTTAAATATTGCGCGACATGTGAACGGCCAAACGATTCGTTTTTCAGCGGGACTCGTGACTCTTTCAGGGTTACGTGAGTGTATTGAGAGGAAATTCGTCACACTCAATGAGTTATGACATAATAATAATTATAATGACCTATATTTACCAGCTGCGAGGACAGTTAAAAACCAGAAAACTACGCGCAACAAACAATGTATATTTAGACCAATTTTTAGTATGACGTCATATAGATTCTAATAAACAATCTATAGAGATAAAATTAAGAGTATCATCATCATCAGCTCACTATACGTCCCCACCGAGGGGCTCGGAGCCTACCCTAAGTTAAGGGTGATTAGGCCATAGTCAACCACGCTGGCCAAGTGCGGGTTGATTGACTTCACACATATCCTTGAATTTCTTCTCAGGTATGTGCAGGTTGCATCACGATGTTTTCCTTCACCGTAAGAACGTCGGATAAATGTACATATGTAAATCGGAAATCGAAAAACACATTGATACATGGCGGGATTCGAACTCAGGACCTGCCGATTGCAAGTCAAGTGCTTGACCACTGAGTCACCGACGCTCCACAAAATAATGAGTATAT
>NW_013530969.1:6847398-6983684 GCF_000836235.2 Papilio xuthus
TCGTATTTTGTGTTGACACAATCCGCTATTCGCTTAAATATTGCGCGACATGTGAACGGCCAAACGAGTCGTTTTTCAGCGGGACTCGTGACTCTTTCAGGGTTACGTGAGTGTATTGAGAGGAAATTCGTCACACTCAATGAGTTATGACTTAATAGTAATTATAATGACTTATATTTACCAGCTGCGAGGACAGTTAAAAACCAGAAAACTACGCGCAACAAGCAATGTATATTTAGAACAATTTTTAGTATGACGTCATATAGATTCTAATAAACAATCTATAGAGATAAAATTAAGAGTATCATCATCATTAGCTCACTATACGTGTCCCCACCGAGGGGCTCGGAGCCTACCCTAGGTTAAGGGTGATTAGGCCATAGTCAACCACGCTGGCCAAGTGTCTATTCTTTACAGATATGAGCAGGTTGCATCACGATGTTTTCCTTCACCGTAAGAACGTCAGATAAATGTGAATATGTAAATCGGAAATTGAAAAACACATTAGTACATGGCGGGATTCGAACTCAGGACCTGCAGATTGCAAGTCAAGTGCTTGACCACAGAGCCACCGACGTTCTACAAAATTATGAGTATATTGTAAAAAATTTAATCACAGACATCAAGTAAGTACATCAGTATGTAAATAACGATTTCACACGAGGGCGCGTCAAACCACTTACCTAGTTACGTAGTTAATTAACTATTGTTCATGTTAAAAGTTTTCAAAATCATCAAAAAGTATCAATGCATGCACACTATTCTAGATTTTTTCTTTCATTGATTCATGAAATGGTGACATAAAAATATGTCAGCATTGAAGCCGCAACCGATATAAAGGCGTGAACACAATCGCTCACATCCGTCATCGACGCGTCCTCCCAGATTAACCACAAGATTTATGTCGCACAGTGTGCACACAGCTTTATAATTTATGTCTCACTGCACACGGCAGAATTCAAAATTTTCCAAACTTTTTTAATGGTACTGCGATTGAAATATTGGTTATATGAAAATGTCTCAAGGGAAAGTTGACGACCGCGAAATATTTTAATACATTATTACTTACACGAGAGATTTCAATATGAATACAACAATTGTTAATAAAAATACTTAAATAAAAATATAATAATAATTAAATTAAATATTTCTTAGAAAAAAATGACTGTACAATTAAATTAAATATGAAAAAAAAATCTGGAGACTTCCTTATGCACACAGTCTTAATTCATATTTAATATTGACAGTATTTTGTTCATTATAAATCAAAAGTATTACATTGCTGGTTTATAACAAGCACTTTTACATTTACATCGAACCGTAAAGGTAATGTATTCGATGCATTATGTTTTGCTTCCTCGTTGTTAAATACTTGAACTCGGGCTAAAGACGCAGGCAATAAAGCAAAGATATGAGTGCATTCGGCCGATTAGGGAAATTGGAGCGAACGGCCGCGACTCCCGGAACTGACATGTTTACATGCAGGTTAGTAATCGAGCGAGTGCACTCGTCTCATACTGGTACAGTAATAAATTAAGGAACACCATTTAATGTATTGTTACTTTTGACCATATCACATTTCTAAAATGTGTACGATTATTTCGCTAGAAGTAAGTCAAAGAGGAGATAGATAGGCTGTGTGAAAGATGCTATTCAGAAGGCAACAACAAAAATTACACGTCATTGATGAATTTAAATTGAAAATCTGTCATGTAGACACATCATGGAAGAACGATCGATCACGTGATGTGATCGATTATCGAGTCTTCTTGTACCAGTACTGGACATATGTTAAAGCATCTTTTGCATGTAATATTAGCGCGGTTGAGAAATGCACGCACATTGTGTTTGCTGTAGCAGTCACCGAGTCAGTACATCGCAGCACTCGAGAGTTTCTCAAAATAAATATAAATACGTAATTAGGCACACGAATATATTCAACTAATACTGAATAAAGCAGCATATTGGAATGCACCTTAAGCGGTAAATATAGGAATTGATTTAATTTCTATTTAACACAAAGAAAATATTTTCATAACTCACAAAGATTGGGTTAATTATAATAAGAATCATGTTTTTAAGTTATACTTATTAGGTATTACGTAAGACACCGTGATTTTCTAAGACTAAAACTTAACATTTTTTACCGATACCAATAAAGAAAGAATATTTTCTCTCACAAGTACGGTCTGCAAATAATTTATAAAAACGAAACAGTCTTTCGCATAACATCCCTCAGTAAACATCATAAAGAGTACCCGAACTAGGGCGCGACTTTAAAAAACACCAGATATTGTGCTCGTACAAACATCAGTCTGTTTGTTTGTTCGCAAGACGTCGGCTGAGACGATGTGTTTGGACACGACGCCAAAACAATAATTTAAATTTACGTAATTATAAACAGACGGACAATAAAATAATCGACAATGTAAATATCGACGTCAAGACAAATAAACGTTAAGGAAAAATCAAATTTAAAAGTTTATAAAGCCTTTAAACAGATAAAAAAAGATATATGAAATTATTTATTTAAAATATCTAAGTATTTCACCAAAATAAGAAAAAAATATTTTTCAAGAAACTTTCGTTCGGTTTTGGAAAAACTTAACTACATTTCAGAGTTTCAATCTTGCTAATGTTAGGAAGAAAATCCGACACTGTGCCGGTGTATCGGCGCAACTAGCCTTATTAAAATGTCAACGTTTATGTCCCCTCACTAATCAATTTGATACTAGACTTGGTAACGAACGAAAACGCGCTATTAGCGCCAAAGTATTCCAACTAGTTAGATTTTATAAATTCAAATTAATTTACTACTTAATAAAATAGCATTTGTCGAGTAACATTGGTATTGAACTAACGAGGTTAGCTTGTCATCGTTTAATCGCATAAGAATAACCTTGTCTTAGGATATATTACGTCTCATTGCCTAAGGTCTTTGTCAATGACAACTTCTTTGTAGTAACAATAAATTATTTTAAACAAAATATAAGTTTTACATGTACTAGTATAATTTTGGATCGTACTGTATATTTATTTATTGGAAGACCAACAGCCATTTTTACAAATTAAGTACAACAATAGTAAACATATAGCCGATTATAGGTTCTCGCCGATAGTTGCATTTTACACAAATATTTTTGCGCGAACAAATCTTTATATGTAATCGTGTTAGTTACACTATTTATAACTCAAGAACGGCTTTGCCGATATGCCTGATAATTGGTGAGGAGGTAGCTTAGAGCCAGGAGACGGACGTAGGATACAATTTTTTTCGAATTTATGCGTTGAAGAGCTGCTTTTTATTTAACTTATCTAAATATTTTTTTTTATATTCACGCGGACGGAGACACGGGCGACAGCTAGTATTGTATATTAAACAAAAAGCAAAAAAAACAAAGGTAAAAAGTTGATTTAGTTTTATTATGTTTGTTCTTAATGAAAAAGTTTCGATAAAAAGCTTTACACTAAAAAGCTAGGTAATTTTAGATTGCGAGGCTATTAACACTTCTTTGTCTATAACGAACCAATCGTATTTACCAAATCTGTTTTCAACAATTAAGAAATTAATTCGTGAATATTACTAACATATCTTACTAATATTATAAATGTAAATGTTTGGATGTATGTTTGTTAGAAGGTATCTCCAGAAAGGCATCCATGCAGATGTCGCTAAAATTGTCATAGATGTAGAACTTAGCCTGAAAGAACACATAGGCTACTAATTACGTATTTATTTAATTTCGCGTGGACGAAGTCGCGAGCGAGAGCTGGTAAAAAATATTTAGAAAAGCACATTAAAAATCACACCATTTGTACGTTAGTAAAACAATTTAATAATTTTATACATGCAACAATATCCGTCTTCTGTGATGACATAGGATTTATTTTCTTTGTTGCAATTTAAACTTCTTTAATCCTTAGCAAATACAACGAAGACTGTTGTCATAAAAAATGCAGTAGGAACACTTCCTTAACTCTGTACCTTTTCAGTTACTTGTGTCGGGTTCAATGACCGCGCTAGAATCGTTATTATAATTGGATGTCTTATAAAATGAAGACTAGATACCATCAAGGGTCCTAGCCGCAAGGGCACGACCGTGCGCAAACATAATGAATTCTTTACTATATATTTAATCATGTTTGTTGAGTTTACGGCGCCGGTTAGTAGAGAAATATGTCAGGTTTTTAAAAGGAATATCTTTTTGGAATATAGGACTTAAGATGGCATAAATGATTTGCTTCAAATTGTTAGCATGCTCGTCAACTGCTAATTATAAGCCATCATTTATCTCTCTTAATTAGATGCTAAAATGCTTTATATTTTCGATACATTTTTATTGCTTCTGTGTGCGTATTAGAGTCTATATTTTCGCAATTATTTAACAATATTTTATATCATTTCATGTACTAAAATAACACGGTTCATTCGAATATTTCAAGCCGTAACCATAGTTTCATTTAGCTATAAAAATATAAATAATTTTATAGCATAGTATCTGGTTTCAAAAGCGTTTCGTTTCTGCCAATTGCTTGTATCACATAAGTCTGTTAATATTTTTTTCACAAAGTAAACATCAAAAGGGACAACCTCCAATACATGATAATTATACACGGATAGGGTTGCCACATTATTAATTAAGAACGGATAGGGTTGTCACATTATTAATTAAGGCTCCATCTCTTGAAATAACGATATAATGAGGCAATGTTAAAATTTGTTAACGAATATTATTATATTTTATGGAAGTTTTAAAAGTATACATAACTAGCTGTCGTCCACGACTCCGCGAATTAAAAAAAATCAATAAGTAACCTCTGTGTTCTTACATACTATGGTCTACATCTATGCTAAATTTCAGCAAGATCCATGCAGCCGTTCTAGAGATACATTCTAACAAACATCTATCCAAACAATCGCATTCATAATATTAGTAAGATATGATAAGTTCATGTAAAGGAAAACATCGTGACACATCTTGCATATATATAAAAGAAATTCAAAGATGTGTGTGAAGTCAATCAACTCTCATTGAGCCAGCATGGATGATAAAGGCATAGATTATAATGTCAAGTTTCTCGCAAGATTCGGAACAATATATCCATAATTGCTGTATTAACTGAAATAAAATAGATCTGGCGAGATAATGCGCAAGCTAGGGCGGTCACTCTGAACCTAGATATCGGATTAAAACGATAATTTATTACATATGCTGAGCTTGAGACTAAAAATATAGGGCTGGGTTAGTGGCACTAAAATATGCAAATTTCATACTTTATTAGACGTTGGCCCCATTTGAGTCACTTGTGAAAATCTTAGGGTGCGCTTTCACTGAATGCATACGAAATTTAAAAAATTAAATCTGTAGTTATGATTTCATATTTATTTACACAACAATTGAGGAGTAATAAATAAAATCTTCTGACATACTATATTAATAACGTTTAAAGTGTTGCCACAATAACAAACGTGTCCATTAATATTGTGTCTTCGTGTTGTACATGGCAACCCTGCAGAGAGACCTCGCTACGCTAAGTGAACATTTTGTGATGAAATGCTATGTTATGATATAAAGGTCATTGTTTACTCTTTGATTTTTAAAATGAAAACTTATAAAGAACATTCGAGGTATTCATAGAGTATAAGCTTCATAGAGTAGACAACATTTACATATTTAAAAAGAAAAAGACACATCTATAAAATTGGATGTTATTTTACTTTAGTTGTTAACTTTAATACATTAATTATTTTAATAAAAAAATATAAAAAAAATTTAATCATTGTTTACTCTCTTTTTGTTAAAACTGTCAAAATATTATAAAAACATATTCATTGTAGTTGCAAATTTAGTGTAAATGGTACAGCATTAGTCGGGTCCGAGGCAGACGTCGGGGGCGCTGGCGTCGCGACCCAACACCGACCGCCGAATGCTAAGTAGTATTATTAGGGAGTCGGGTCGCTTTACTCCCTTTTTTATTTCGATCATTGTGTCTTAAGGTACGAGTCCACCAGCGCGACTATAGAAAAACGTGCGTTAACGACACATGTAAAGTATTTATTTAAATAAAAAAGTAAAATGGACTTTAATCACATGCTGTATGTTATTAGTGACTTTGTCCATGTAAAATTAAAAAAAAGAAAAAAGTTGTCTGTTACTCCCGTATACCTAAGCCCGTATACCTAAAACGCGGATTTGCTGACAAACAGACAGACAAACATTTTAATACCTTCTTTCGTTATAACAAACACATTATATGTATTTTTTTAAAATTTTAACAAAGAGATTTTAAAAATTGTAGTAAATAAAGATTAAATGTCATAAACACTCCACAAACATAATCATTTGATGAAATAAAAGAGACATCCGAGCCATATTTTTCTGCCATCTGAGTACCAACATATAAACATACATACAGAGTCTACATTTATTATGTTGGTATTCTACGCCCGTGCTGAGGACTTGTAATTTCTTTCTAATCAACTCTGTTTAATGACCTTTATATATTAACATAATATATTAAAAGCTATATTTTAATAGAGGTATTCATATACGAGCACAGATGAGGTGGGTTATTAAAAACGCATCCGCCGCGGCGCTGCGTAATCTCGGCTTATCTTAATACCATTGGATTATCAATGTTTGAGCGCAGTTTACGAGAGACTCGTCTTCGTTAATACGTTAACTGAAGGTTAGATGCGCCACTCTCATTAGACAGGCAAATGCTTAGAGTTTATCGCGAGTTTACATCGCCAAAACATGTGTCAAACATTGTCATATCAAAGTGGATAGGAAGACGGCTACAATAGGTTAATGAGAAATTTTGATGTAATCCAATAAACTAGGTAATAAGACGGCAATATTTAAAGAAATATTATATGAGAGCTAAACAAAAATGAAAACTTCTTGAGGTAATTTTCGTATATTATTCAAGTGGGAACTTACTGACTTCGATTTGTTGTTGTGTATTTATAATCATAATTCCACTTTTCCAATGAAACTCTTTTATTATATTTGTATTGAATTTCACTTTAAGCAGTTTACAACGTAGGAAAAAACTTCGAGTTGTTGTAGTGGAAATGGGGCTTTACCGTAGTTGTAACATAGCCGGCATTAGCATGTCGTAAGTATTTGCATAGCCCATGTCTTCCGGCGCGGCGGCGGTCCTAATGAAAACAACGGACTGAGAGACGACTGAACGCGGATAATGAACTAGTTATTTTTATTGTTTACTTCTTGTACAGCGTATGAATACAAATATTATCTATGGTTTGGAACAGATTTAAGGGTTGGCACTCGCGAGAAATGGGAGTTTAGTGTTTGAAAATAATTCATGTAATTGCGCGTAAAAAGGTTAGTAAGCATAATTTGAGATTTTGTTGTTGTTCTCTGTTTCAGCCACATTATAAACACCATAACGGTAGTCTGTGAATTATTAGGAGTTTCAGTGTTTACCAATTCATTACGGGACATCCTTTTTATCTATGGATCTCAGACTACAAAGACTTGAGTATTATATTGACAAATTTTTATCCATGAATATTGTTTTTTTTTTAAGTTAAATTTTCTGAAGACAAATGCGACGCAGCCCTCGCGCCATAATCGTAAAGTACAAGCAAAGAGGTCGCGTAATTAGGGGTACAGCGTTGTTGTATAGTTTGTCGTTTTAATTTTGTTGATGGAGGCTACATGTCTGTTGGCTTTGTACAATCTCCGCGAGCCAAGAACAGGATTAGTGGCCACTTAGCATACATGAACATCTAATTTAAACAGGACACGTGTTAGCCTTTAAAGTTAACGAAGACTCATTTACCTAAATATTGAAGTCAGTGTAAAATAAAATGTTATGTCACTGCAACAAACATGCTATACATTTTTTTAAAACAGAAAGCAATTGTTTGTCTCCACTGAATAGTCTACGGAACCACAGAACCAGATTTGAAAAATTCTTATATTTTGAAATTAGAACTTGGAACATTCATAATTTAATTTACGATGTACAAGTGGCGTAGATGTCGCCACCGTCGTAATCAGGAAGTGACGTCACTATTTTGCAATCGGTCACAATTGCCGTTGTGTGTGACAATATCAAAATATTTTGATCGCCAGATATCCAGAATCCCAGTTTTGATTAACGGCCGAGATAATCGCGAGTTAGCGCGTCATTAAAACAGCACAGATAATAAAAAAAAATCGTTGTGAAACGGGTCGCGTTGTAAAACGGCTAAAAATAACGGGCGTTGTTTTATTTGAGCTTTAACGTGCACCTTGATGTTGCGACAGGCGTTGCGATTCACCTGCCTTCCTCAGTCAACAGACGCTTCAATTATAGCAGTTTAACCTACTAATATTCTTTGGCAGTTTACTTTATGTTCAGTTAATTAGCGTTTCGTTTGAACGCTTCCTTGTTGAGAGCGTGATCGAACAAAAGAGAAAAGAAAACGCGCAATATCAACATTTTTTTCGGAGCAATTATGGGCTGACGATAAAATGACAAAGAAAATATTGCTTAAGTTCAGTATTTGGGGGAGAATTCTTTCATAAAAAAGCCGAAGATGAACTAAAAAGACAATTATTGTAGGTACTATGGTAATAATTGTCCCACTAAAGTAAATATAAAAGAAGCAAGTCGCAAAGAACTCTAGTCCTTGTTTTGACTTTTATTATACGTAGTTAAGAACATGACCAGTGCTGTTATAATTTCGCATTAAATACCAATCACAAGAAGTATGTACGATGATGATTATTGTTTAAGAATCGAGCGCCACTTCCTCCGCCAGTTTCCGGCAACTCGAGCGTGTTTATCAAGCAGAGTATGAATAATATGCAACATTCTTTCACAACGTATACGCTTTTAGGTTTAACGTTAGAATTATAAAGATAAGATCATATATTTATTATTTAATATTGCAATATTAAAAATCCATCACAAGCGTTATTAAATTCTTGCAGGTTAGCGATAGGTACCTACTCTTGTATACATACCCAAACGTAGCTTTATTTAATTTGGGGTATGGTGTCAGATTATATAGAAAATACCTTGCTGGAATTAAAAAAAGGTTCCGAATTCATAAATATAATTAAACTCACCTGAAAAAATAGGCAAAAGCAGACCCATTGGTAGTACTTGTAGATCTTCCTGTCGTTCATGTCCTCCTTGCCCTTCTCGCGGCTGTTGCCGATGCCGGGGTAGGGCACCTCGACGCCCACCTTCTTGTTAAAGAAGCTCTTGAGCGTGTAGGTGGAGTGGATCCAGCAATAGGTGTTGAGCACGTCCTCTGGGATGTCCTTGGTGTGGATGCAGTCAATGGGGTTGCCGACGTACTGACGCGTCGTCACGATCAGGCTGAACGAGATCAGCAGGATGACCGTAATGGAGTAGTGCAGCCGGAACACGGGCGAGTCGATGTGCACATAGTTCACCTTTATAAGATTTTTTAAACCACGAAAAACGTCTAACATTTTAAATGCTTGAGTCCGATCTCACACTTTGTCTCGTCACCTCGACTAACATTATTTTTGTCTCGTTTAATCTATTTATTGTTTCGAAGCACCAGCGATTGTCTTAATAAGTTTTTTTTAATGTTTAAATTGTTCGTTTGTTTACAGTTCGATGTTCGTAAGGCACTTGTTAGATTGGCAGTGTGTTGGCGAATCTTCGTCTCATTGCATCAGAGGCGTCGTTTGTGCTGATGTACTTTTTTTGGTATTTTAATGAACTTCAGCAAAGATATCATTGTGTCATATTTTCTACGTTTCATAATTCGGCGTGTGTTTGGGTGCGGCTCATTTATTGGTCATGTCCCCGGCGTGGTGTCTTCGAGCCTCGCCTCGGAATGTGGTCATCGGTAGTGATGCAGTACAATTATGAACGTTGTTGCTGTAAAACTGTATATTCTAAGAACTAATTACGTAAACTAGATCACGAGGGCGGGATGTTCTGGACCAGTTTATGAGTTCACGCCTCGATTCGACCGGAGCATTTTTCTGTTTGACAGCAAATTGTCAATGTGATTAGCGAATCAGTCGGAACGATCACCATGTTTTTTTAAAGTTGATTAATAACGTTTAAACCGATTTGACGATATAAAACAAAGCTTATAATAAATGCAATTAAACCGGAAAATTTTGTCGCTGAACAAATTAATTCAGAATAATTCTGGCTAAATAATGGTGGTTGATATTAATGACAACTGCAGGTCTAACTTTAAATTTTTTAGAATTAGACTTTGGTGGAAAGGAAATTTAAAACTTAATTAAACGCACATCTAGAATATATCTTAAGATTTTACAGTAGAAATGCATACAAAATTTCTGAATGTAAGAAATATTAATTTTTCTTTGTATGCGTGGTTGTATTATTGTGAATAGCGTCGTGTTTTTAATATTTTTTTACTTTTTAATTATACTTTTAATATTATGTAGTTCGTACTTTTTTCTAGTAATAATTTATATTTAATTACATTCAGGGTAATTTCGATTTGATAATCGGTATTATTCTATAGAGTAGCACTCCAAAAAGTTTTAGGTCACATATTAGTCTCCATCTTGGCAAAGGTTTTGGTCGATGTCTGGCAGAATAGAACTGATAGGGACGTTTTTTTCATAAATCAATAAAAAACAAATATCAAGACAGTATTAAAACGGTACAAATATAGACGAAGTACTAAAGTCTACGAATACGAGTCAACAGCACGTATATCGATTGCTTTTTCATTAACTTGCAAATCTTTTGGTCTACTTCGTGTTTCGGTGCTGCAAGAGTTGTTATGTATTCTTTTGTGGAGGGGATCTCCCGCTTTATGACTTTAAAGAGGATTTTGTCAACATTTGATGACGTCATCGACATTATCGCATCGGGATTTTATGTATATCATTGTTGAAAACTTTCCAATTTTAAATTAACAAGAACAAAAGCCAAAAATGTGTTAAAATCAGAACCAAACTTTAAAATCACAAGGTGTCCTGGACCTTAGCAAATGGTACATCAACAAAAAAGTAGAAAACATGTTTTAAAAATTCAAGATTTCAATCTTTTAGTTAGTTTACGTAAGTTACGAATCTGTATCGGACACAAAGACGAAATGCATCTCGCAATATTTCGCCGTCGAACATTTCAAAGCTGTATGATGTTTGACAGACGCGCTCCTTGTATCCACGCGTCAATAACTAATCACAAACCCCACGGAACATACACACAGACAGCAACGAAAACAAACACAAACAGGTGACTTGTTTCATTAGAATTAGAAGCATCAAAATAGTTTTTTTTTTTCAAAGAAACGCTACGCCCGTAAATATTTCGCTATCATATTCGATATTTCAACCGAGTAAGACGTCGTTAAACACAAGATTAATATGTTGCTTCTATTCTTTCTTTTTAAATACGTAATAATAGGCGTTGATGTATATCTTTTTTAAGAATGTAAACATGACTCATCTGTTCAAAAGTCGGTTCGGATTTTAATATAACATTCGTTTTGTAATTATATATCACGCCATCATTGATCATCTTAATTATTTAAAAAGTTTTAAGGGCGTCAGATATGTTACTTGAGGTTACGTTTTTATATTTCGTTTCAATCCACGCCGAAATTAAAAAAACAAAGATGGCGGCCAAAATGTACTATATACTACAATTTATCAGTTATTTTATAAAAAAACAGTGAGGGAATTTAATTATTCCAAAATAGGAATACTATTATATAGTTATGTAAGAGAAAGATATAACGAGAAATATTTAATATAATTTTATAGTTTAAGCGTTAAAAGTGCAGTTGTCTATGGTAGAAATTCTTCTGTTCTGGAACAGTACAGTTAAGATCATTAGGCGAACGAAGGTCTACGTAATCATTTCCTTGTCGCGTTGACCTATTTATCTAGCCTATAGTTTTAGAGTATCCAGGAGCTCCCCGGGTTAAGTTTCCTAAGACTCCTGATCGGAGGCCGTATAGGTTACAGGTCAAAGGATATAATCCAATTCGTGTTATAATAATAATCTGTCATGACTTCACCCGCAATGTCCTTTAACTAAGTTACTGGGTATTTTTACCAAGATAAATAAGGCTTTTTATTATTTTTTTATGTTGGTACAAAGACATCTTTCTTATAATAAAAATAATACTACAGTTGGCAACATTGCACGATTGGTTTCGTTCGACTGGGTAATATCTAGTAGAATAGGAAATTGAAAATCTTTTAATCTATTAAATAAAATATGTTATAAAATAAACTACATTTATTGTTAACAATTCTAACTCAATATATCGCGAGAGCCTAAAATAACCTTTCTCATCGTAGCATGGATGCGTAAATTGAAGCATTTTTTAAAGTTCAGCGCGTCTATTGAATTGCCTACTATTGTGGTATAGTTTCGTGCTACGCCCTTGTTGAAATTTGCGTTATAAGTTTAGTAACACAGAAGTTATTGACTGAGCATCCTTGAGGCGGAGAGCATTAGCAAAGCTGTATATTGTTTGGAAATCGTTTCACAACAGCCAACACTAGTTGCGAACTATTGTGAGAACTCGAGTGGCACTCGCCTTTAGACCTGTTTTGACTCAGATCTACGTAAAATGATCATTTACCACTCTAATATTTATTAATAAAAATCGCGGCTTCAAATTCTTTTTATTTGAGTGGTCTACTTTACCGGTTCTGTTACGGCTGATAGAATTCTCAACAATGCCATGATGTTAAATTATTTAAACTTTCGTGAGACATTATACTAAACTGATATAAAAACGGCTAAACACTCACCGACCCACCGGACGAATATACGCGACTGTTTAGCCGTTTTTATATCAGTTTAATGTTATAATGACTTCAGATGTCGCAATTAGAGCTTTTTAGTGTATATTTAGTAGTAGTAATCTTCACTTAGGGTTACCCAATTAACAAATCTGTATACGACATATGATGTAAATTTTACAAAACTGGAAACAACTTGTACAGAACAAGACTATCTTTCCTAAAGTTAGTTTCTATTGTACAGCCTCTGAATCAAGGTACACCTTTATAATCAATTAGCGTGCTAGTGTGAAGGACATTGGGAGCCGCCATTGTTGTACCGCAGAGATAGGTCACGTCGCAGCGAAACGAAAATGTGCAACACGACATTCGTTTCTTGTTCCACTGCGCTTTCTAAACTAATTAACATAACTATACTAACACATGGTGTAATTTGTGATCTGTAGTAAAAAGGTTTACCATGAGTTTCCACTGTACATACAACATATATTTGATATCTATGTTTTTAAATTAAAATGATACGAAAGTTTGTTTTTGTACGTCAAGGAATCTCACGCTTAACGGTCAAGGAGACTTACTTTTGTCATAAATGTATCCATAAAGCTGCAAATTTTTTAGTCGTATTAAAATAAACCAATACTTTGATCTCATCGCTCTTGTATCCTTTAAAATATATCCGAATCATTTTCATTTCCAATGAAAGGACGTATTAATAACAGCATTAGTTAGAAATTTAAAGTATTGTCGTTATTTCCTACGACATCGTGTCATTAAGGAGAGATAGATGGCGCTGGCCACTTAGACGTGATGTCACAGATCACCTTGTTATTATGTCAAAAATATTGGAAACGCATTCGACTTAATATCTCGAAAGACGAGTTTAAGGTGCAATTGCTATACCAAAACACATTTAAAACAATTAGGTTAGGTGGTTGTTTTTTTTTCAAAGAGAGGGACATTGGGTACTACTGCAGTGTATACGCTTGTAAGATGTCGAACAAAAAAGCCCATAGACTCTAAGATTTTGAGGTTATAATAAGTTTGTTTCAGTGCAAGATACTCCAACTATTAAAACA
Organism: Papilio xuthus; assembly: GCF_000836235.2. Classification (NCBI taxonomy): domain Eukaryota; kingdom Metazoa; phylum Arthropoda; class Insecta; order Lepidoptera; family Papilionidae; genus Papilio; species Papilio xuthus. The sequence continues at coordinate 6,861,224 of NW_013530969.1, forward strand.
ATTTCAAAATGTATTCTTGATATAAATAGGGGAATTTAAATAATATAAGCTACATATTTCTGGCAAAAAACTGAATTATTTGTTATACATAATGAACATATAATGGCTTACAATATCCGTGTAAAATTTATTTTATTACACTAAAGTTGGCAACACTGAACTTCACACTTTTTAATTTTAGGATCGGACTACATTTTGGTGTCAATCTGTTCGATATTTGAAATAATGAATGCATTTTATCACAAGCGACGAGAATTCTAGAAATATCGAGAACATTTTTTATTCCGCGAGCTTTGTAAGTTTGTGATCGAGCTTTTGACTCACCGCTAGAAGCTCAGTCGCGTGTTAATTAAAAATAATTTTATAATATTTTTATAACAGATAACTTTTCATTACGATGTCCTCGGTATTTGTAAAGGAGGTGAATGACTCTTGAAAATTAATGATCCACTTGTCATCTTAAAATGGCCGGTTTTAGTAAAAAAACTCGTTAGAGTAATTTGTACTGCTATAGGAAAGACATCGAAATATAGGCCTTTCTCTTCTCACATTGCAAAGTAACCTTACTCATTTATGTTAAACTAAATTTTTAAATAACAAATTAGGTTTAGAATTAAGCTAGTTTTTAACACGTATTAATACTTTAGCAATTATATTAAACATGAATCAACGCATTATTACAACATTTTTATGGTCGACAAAATGTTTATTATTGTTTCTAGTATTAATTCCTAAAACAACAATACAACTCACGCCTAACCCAGTGGGGTAGGTAGAGACGGATTTAATTTGACGCATCCTGACACACCTTCTTACTAAAACAATCTTATCTAAATACTGTAGTGGATATGTTTTAAAATGTCGTTTTTGTGAATGAATAAGCCAATATAATTAGAAGTACTGTGGGTGTTGGCAGCGGGCGCGGGCTCAGCGACCGCGGCATCGCTCTGTTATTTGTTTTTATGTGTTTTAGTGCGTTTTATTTGATTGGCTCTTGACCTAATTCGAAATTTAGATCGTTAACTATATATGATGATATTAACGTGATTTAAAGCTAATCGTCACTCTTAAGAAGACTTTCGCTTTGATAAAAGATAAAAATCTTAGCACAGAACTTATTTGAATTTTTGAAACGTCTAAAATATTTAATTTCGTTATGAGATATACTAAGCGTGACTTCTTTACTTATTTATGTAACAACGTCAAAGTTTAACTCACTTTATAAAAAATGTCTAAATAACTAGTATAGTTAGTGCACCAAAGTGATTCCCTTGACGTTACAATAGTTTTAGCAGTTCATCATACTTAGTAAGAAGAGTTCCGGCAGATTTGGCTCGGTCGCGCCACCGCGCGGACTCCGCATATATCATATGACAAAAGTTGGCAAGCGACAGAAAGTTTTTTTTTACTCTTTAACACCTTATTTAAATGCCTATTGCAGATATCATCTATTTTATTTTACTAAAGGATTTAAGGAATTTTGCGATAAAGTTTTTAACTTTTTTAATACTTATGTTTCTTTTTTAACTGTTCGTTCCTCAGCCAACACACAAATGATATAAATAATTCCCGACACATAGCCTCTTTTTAAAATTAAGTTCACTATTGCAGTTTTATGCAATGTACGAAAACAATTGTTTAAGTAATAGTAATGATGGATATATAAAACTTTCAGTTAAATAACACAAAAAATATTATAGTACTATGATAAGTTAATCTTACTTATGTTATAAATATGGATGTATGTTAGAAGGAATCTCGTTGAAATTTGCTATAAGCGTAGAATTTACCTTCGAAAACATCATCAGCTCACTATACGTCCCCACCGAGGGGCTCGGACACTTCCCTAAGTTAAGGGTGATTAGGCCACAGCCAACCACGCTGCAAGTGCGGGTTGGTTGACTTCGCGATGTTTTCCTTCACCGTAAGAACGTCGGATAAATGTATATATGTAAATCGGAAATCGAAAAACACATTGGTACATGGCGGGATTCGAACCCAGGACCTGCAGATTGCAAGTCAAGCACTATTAGCTATTAATTATATTTTGTTTTAATGCCTCGCGGACGTAGTCGCAGGCTACGGCTAGTTGTAGCCTTTCTTTATACAAAGTTATGTTATACAACTCAAAACTTCATTCAGGAACAGACATAGGTACATTTTGGTGGATATTTGCGTGGGAAAAAACGTTAAGAAATGTGCCAAGATATTTCGCTATTACTTTTATACGTTATAAATGTTTTTATGTTATACTAAATGGATAAATAAAAATATGTAGTACATTAAAATAAATTTAAAATTCAAAATTCCCGGCGACTAAATTTATTTTACACTATCCATTTATTTTACTGAACATTTAAATATTTTCTATTGGTAGATCGTTTAAGCATCAAACATAAAGCAAACATATTAATATCTTTGAGTTACAAAGGCCCGGATGCCGCCACTCATCTCGAATTCTCCCGCGCTTTTTCAGTTTTGACAGCTCGTGAATAAATATAGCGGATGTGAGATTTTCATATATGTCTTAAAGTTCATTTTATTTTTATAACATCCTGTAGTTTGATTGAGACTTTGTCAATATTAAGTGCAAATCTTACTTCTTACTAATAATATGAATACGAATGTTTGGATGGAAGGATGGATGTTTGTTTGTAGGTATCTCCGGCTGAATGGATCTCGATGGAATTCGGCATAGATGTAGAACAAAGGCTGGAAGAACACATAGGCTATAAATTACTATTTTTGGACTCCATGCGAACGTAATTGCGAGTCTACATGGCTCCTTATATCGAACATATTTAGACAGTCTTATGTCGAAATATTAGTGCAAACAATTTTAAATAGCCGCATTATTGTTATTATTTTAAACACATTACATAAGTAGTTTATAAGTTATATGTGTGTGATAAGTAAATAATCAGATAATGATATTACGATATATTTAAACCGATGCGAGGAATAAGTAGCCTCGTCTCTGGCGGGATTACCACGCGTTCGTCTCAATCGATAACTTGCATTGTAAAGGTCTTTACACAATACAACATATGAAACTTATTTTACCCTTTAAATGTCAAATAATACTTTTATTACCCGACATATTTATGAAGGTCTATTCGCGTCTACATTTTGTGATCTCTTGTAACCTAAATGACTACCAAATTAGACGTATTCGATTCGTATTCTTCCGGGTGTCATGCTGTCAGGTTTTTTTTTATTTTTATTAAGTCAAATTATTCAAACTTTCGTGAGATTTTATCATGAACTAATATATAAACGGCCAAAACTCTTACTTATATTTGTCCGGTTTCAGCACCGAATACGTTAGTCTTATAGTTTTATTTATATACTAGCTCTCGCCCGCGAATCCGTCGGCGCGGTATGAAAGAAAAATAGTTAGCCTTTACGTTCTTCCAGAGAACATCCATCCATCTATCCAAACATTCGCATTTATAATATTGGTAAGATTAGTTTATTATTAAATTGTACAAAAACGAGAGAAATCTACGATAAAACTTTACAAATACGACAATAAAAAAATTTCGCTGTTAAATCACGCGCGTTCGTAATTAACAATTCCCTTTGAGATCGCACGAGTTGGCTGAAGTGTGCCGGTACCTTTGCCTTTGCGAAATGCATAAGAAGGCACTTTTGCGGCATCACAGGAATTACAATGAAACAGTCGGCACCGCGCCGCCGACCGCGACGAGTGTCCTGATGCACTTCCAGCGATTCCTTTGTCCTCAAGTTCAAGTAACAATACTTATTCCTAGACTTACAAGTAATCTAACCTCTAAGCTGACTAAGCTAGCGACTAATGTGGCGGTAACAAAGGAAATACTATTGATATAATCGTATGAATGTCTACATACTTAATACTATTACTATTAAGACCTAAGAAATTATGGATGGATTTTATGAAAGGGGATATGAGGGCTGATAGATGTATGGAAGAGTAGTACATAGGCTACCCAGGCGTAGGGAAAAGGGCAGAGAAATTATGAATTTGATTTCATTAAATATACAAACAATGTCATCTTTACCCTTTGAACCACAATGGTAAATCAAAAGTTAATATTACGTAATCCGATCAGAATTAGAGTCAGATTATAAATGCATTAGCAGATTAATTTGTGATGACATTTGATATATTAATGATATGTATTATAAATTCAGTATAATCCATCGTTTAATTAACAATGATCATGAAATCATAATAGTAATTGCGGTCAGTTTTATGTGCAACAAATATAGATTTAAATCCATTTGAAATATTTTTAAACATATACATATAAAAAAGAGTACCTGGATGACCTGGATGAGTATTTTTTAATTTTTAAATTGTGTTTTTTGGAAATTATATTTAAATACGAATTAGTAATAAAATAATGATAAAGTTTACTTCTAATACGCCTCCTTTTTATTATTTTTCTTCCAAGTTTATGTTTAAGTTGATTATCGATAAAACACGAATAAAATGACATTTTCTAAACCCGAAACCCCCTATATATTATACTAAATTTTATGAAAATCGTTGGAGCCGATTCTGAGATTCCAATTATATATACATACATACAAGAATTGCTCATTTAAAGATAAGATATATGTTTATGATACAATTTAGCGCAAGAAAAAATAATAAAGCAGGATAACCAATATCTAAAAGTTAAATAAAAAGCCTAAAAACACACTTAAAAACAATTATAGTAACCGAATACAGTTGGCACGTCGGGCTTATTAGTACACTAGTTTCCGAGGTGCCAATTCAAATGCAGATCATGATATCTGAGTAATATTCCCAAAATATATTTCCATCTACACGTTACTTTAGTATCAATATGAATTCCATTAGAAACGATTGAAAATGATTCGAGTAACACTGAGGTGGTATCAAATGCACTCAACAGTTTCTTAGGATTTTAGGTCATTGGATTAACAGAGAGAAATCGAAGGATCGTCATGGATCAAACCGTTTGGTCGGCGCCAAATGAATTAGAAACATTTGCAACGGATGAAGAACAGGATTTGAAAGATTTTAACCTGATCTTTTGATCTGTACTGATTTCAACGGATTACACTATTTTAGTTGTTCACCTTAACCAGCTACACTCAAAGTACTTTAATATAAACTTCATCTTTTAAATCTCTACTAAAGAACTCCCTTAGTGGTTATTTAATCTCTGAATTTGGTAATTAATCTTCACTAAATTAACTTTTTGTCGCTTCATTTAAGTATTTGTCGTTAATTTTTTTTAGTTAAATCCAATTTTTCAAATTAGCGAAAACTTTATCATAATATTTAAATACGTAAACAATAATTCAAAAAATATTTTGCAAAAAGAAAGTGAGGGACATTCACTTTATTATCGATGTATGTTATTCCATAACATTACGACAAAACATATAATAGTCTGCTTATAACGAATCTGACAACAGATTCCGCGCCAAATAATGACGCGGCTGTAACAGTCGGATACTAAAACATAACCTCAAATATGAGCTTAGCACGTAAAATGAAATCGTTGAGAATAGATGAAGAAATAAATCAATATACGTATTGAATAATTTGAATTGTTTATATATTTTTTGTAATAGTATTGATAAGTTCAACATTATTTAAATTAAAATAAAATATGCGTAATTTATTAATCAATCTTTCTATTTCACTGTATTCCGAAAAAATATAATTAGTCCTTAACCAAAATACCAACAAATCTACAGTTATTACAGTATTGGATGTTGGAGAGTCTTATTACAAGCTTAACTAAATTTTAAATAACAGCCTTAAAAGCTATGTTAATTATGAATTTTACATGTTTCATTTATACGCTAAAAATAATTTATTAATGTAACACGACCTAATTTTAAACACGATAATTTGCGATCTATAAATCGTTGTATATAAAACATAACAAAAAAGAATTCAATCAGTTCGTACGTCAGAATGTTTATCGATAAAATAATATCGATAGCAACACAACACTAGCCTACACTTAGCGTAACGCGCGTACCAGCCACAACCTCAATATCGACCATCCATTTGCTATACTAATGGCCGAAGCTCTATGATCTATGCCCGCGTGTAATCTAAGATTGTGCGAGCTAAAATAGCTACAACTAGGTTAATACCCCCCTTCTTTTTCTACGCACCAGACTATGTACAATGTGACATACTCTTTTCGATACGCGTTATCACATAAAGATTAAAGAAAAATGTTATTAACTTAGTATAGATATTCAAATATAAAGTTTTTGTGTCATATTTGAAAAATAATAAGTAATATTCTGCTATGCAAAAAGACCGATTCGAACTTCAGGGGACGCTAGTATGTACTTAAGTAACTTACGGTCATTATTATCGAACCAACAATAAAGAATATCTATCCAGGAATGAGAAAAAGGACATCAATTATTTACTCAGATGAGTGCAATTACAGCTTGATTGTAATTGCATTTATAGTTAGGATTTATGCCCTTCGCGTATAAACACGATGACGTCATTCTGTATTTGTATCCATGTCCAAATAATTCCGGCCTACTCGAACTGAACCCATCGAGAATCCCATTTGCCACTTAATAGTATATTAAACAGTGGCGTAACAGACTATCTGTTTAGTTAATAAATCTCGCATTGAGTAAAATCAGTATGCCTGCGTTTTGTTACTACGCCCAATGTATTTTTGCGGACTGTTTCGAGTTGTGTTTATTTTAGTATTTAATTTTGTGTTTCCGCGTGCGTCGTCGACATTTTTACCCTTCAGATATTTCAACGGCCTTCACGTTTGAGGTATTTTATTATGTGATGAGTATTCCTCCTTCCGGCCGTCCAGCCCCCGTGTTCTTAATATTTAATTCCCAATCAATATTTCGACTGTTTCAAATATATGGACTAGACTTGTAATTTATTACTTTGTTGTAATACATTTAAATCTATGGTTTTTTAATATTGGCACAAAATAAAAAAAAATGTTCTTTATTATTCACATGTATAGTGAGACAGATATTTAAATTGGATCTTTAAATACTGGCTGAAATAGACTGACACTATGACAGTTTATTTAAAACAAAAGAAAGAATGGACATGTGAAAAATGAAAACAAAAGAATGAGCGATGCAACAGACGTATTAGAATGTTTAATTTTGGCGCCTAATTTACAGTTTTGTATGATATTTTGTTTAGAAATTATAAGTCGCTTATTTAAGGAATCACTTGCGGAGTTAGACAATATGCATTCGATTCGAAGCGACTCCATTGCGTACTTCAGAAATGTGACAAAAAATTTACAATAACTTTCGATAAGTCACGTGATTGTTGCGCAACAGTTCCATAACATTTTGAAGTTCGCTATGGATTCTCTTCGAAGCGAATGAATTTTGACTATTCCCTCTTTTCTACTTATAAGTTAATATAACCAAATACTAAAATAATCGTTTTGAAATGGTTTTGCTAATTTCATTCAATGTGTTTCGCCAAAAAGTCAAAGGATTTAAATGTATCCAATACTACGTATATAGTTAATTGTGTTAAAATTACCAATATTATAAATGCGAATGTTCAGATGGATGGATGTTTGAAAGTACCTCCGGAACGGCTCAACGGATCTTGATGAAATTTAACACAAATGTTGAACATAGTCTGGAAAAACACATAGGCTACTCGGTAAGGTTTTTAATTGCGCGGACGGAGTCGCGGGCGACAGCTTGGTTTATGTATTAACTGTATTGGGTGAAATTCATGTTGGCCGCGGACGAGAGCGAAAGCGTGCCCGTGGCCCTGTCCCGATCCGTTGGAGGAACAGAGAGGTTTAGTGGGTATGCCTTCGCTATGGAGGAGAATCCCACATAACTACCGCATCCCCCCGGGTCGCGGAGTATGCATAAATCATTCCTCTCTAGAAAAAAAAAGGTGAAATTCATATTGATATCGGTCTGTGTAAGTTGCACGCATCAAGCAATGACGTGCGCTCACCGACCAAACTAAATGTGTTGAATCAAACGGAGATAAACGAAACAATAAACAGACAACACGTTCCTTCGCGGTTCATACAAAAACTATTTTAAAAATCAGTATCGACTATTTTTCTCTCGCTAAACTTAACTAACGGAGAATACATTCTGTCCAAATAAATATTGATAAATTTAGGATTACGCGGATAAATAAATAAATCGAGTTAACATTGGCATACAAATTGTGTAGACATGCGTCGATTGAAATATATATTGAGAACAAACTTGCCATTATGTAAGGAATTAAACATCGATTCATGAAGCTTTATTTTAAATAGACCTTCAGAATACTTCAAGTATTTTAGGTTAAGGAATTAGGAAGAACTAAATATAAATATTCCTTGAGACATATTGTTAAACTAGAGTTGTGATGGCCAGTACGCGTGTTGTATTTTACCTTTTTTCGTTTATTTTTTTACTTTTCTGTCATTGTTCATTTTTAAACTTATAACCAGTAATTACTTTTTTTTTAAATATAATTAAGCCAATAGATAAAGATAAGATACTAAAAATATTACCAGATTTTTGATTATTAATATTTCTTGTATTCCAACTAAGCTCTAGGCTTATGCTAAGATATGGTTTACGACAATAGTCTAATGGCGGGATTTGAACTATTGACCACGTGATACGAACCATTAGACGCTTTAAATAATTGTTATAAACAAAAAACACTGTTTTAGCGTATTTAAAAAACATAAATAATGTGAATTTGAGCACACGTTTATTCGTTTACCTTTTGATGTTTAGGAATAATAGTGGAAATATTTTCAAATGAGCGTCGTTATTGCGGTCCGATACATCTGAGCGTACAGAAATGAAGTCATCTCTTCACAGCTTCTATTATATATACGTTAGTACAATTCAATTATCTTGTATAAACAATAGTTTTCGTGTGTATTTTACATGTTTTGTATGCATTAGCCTAGTTTTGCTTTCTTAGTGGAATTTCAAATATGAAAGTTTAGGAATGCCGTTTTATAACTACGAAATATTGTCCTATGTTCTTCATTTTAACAGTGGCAGAACCCGCTTTAACATCGCTCGCCCGGTGAAATCCCACGACCACACAGAAGACAGGCGTGAAGTGGAAGCAATTCCGCGTTTCGTCTGATGAGTGTTAACTTAGTCCTCTTTCCCTTCCCACCCTTTTTCTTATAAGGAAAGGATGGGAAGTGGAAGTAGACTTTCCGGATAAGAGGCATGGGAAGAGAAAATATTTTCTTTCTGTGCATCCTCTCCTCCGTCGATTAAAGGTAGGCAACGCATATGCAATTGTGTATGTCTATGGGCAACGGTCACTTCGTTAATTCAGCGATTTCAGGTGGGTGCTCGCTCATTTGCCGCCTTATAATATATAAAAAATGTTTGCTACTGTTTGAATGCAATATTTAGGAGTTATTGTAGATATCCTTAGATAGATCCAGGGGGGGTTAGACATAGTGCATTCACTTCGAAACAAGACCATATTGTATTTTGAAGTTCGCTATGGAATCGCCTCGAAGCGAATTATGTCTAAACCCCTGTATTCTTCTTCTTTTTAATATATGTCATCGTGTCACCTTTATGTTGTCGCCTTTTGTTTTCATAAGTCAATAAAACTTTTGAAAATAACTTTTAACTTTGATGTAACGATTTAATTTGAATAAATCATCTTTATGCAATTTTTCCGATAAAATACTTTCGATATGGATGTCGAGTAAGAACTTGTTACCCGAGAGATGCCGCGTGACCTAAATAGGCTAGCTATCTAGACTCTACTCGTACCTAAGTCTGCATATATTACATCTCAACTACCCACATATCGGTAAAGGCAAATAAAATGCACATATCCATTGTTCTTGACTTCAAAGTTAGGACTTTTAGGTATTATTTGTTAATAAATGAGCACAAAGTTTTGGTTACAGAATTATTCTATGACATAGTAGCTATTGATTTTACGCTATATATTTCTGTTAGAGATTAAAATATGTAGTTACTAATATTAAGTCGGATTTTTTTTTATAATATAAGCGTCTCAAGAGTGTGGCCACCTGAAAACACTAAAATAGCGAAGCGACTACCCTGCCTACCTTTAATCGACGGAGGAGCACAGGAAATTTTCCTTCCCATGCATTCTTCCGGAAAATCCACTTCCCATCCTTATACTTATCAGAAACAGGGTGGGAATGGAAAGGGGACTAAAATTAGGCCTCCGTCTATTAGCGGTTAAGTAAACAAATTGTAGAATAATCATAATTTTCTAAAACTACAGTTTTTTGTAGATAGTCAACAATATCCTATCCGTCAATTTCGATTTATTTACGTAAACCGACAAATTTTATATATCTTTTGTATTACAAGAAACCGGAAAGGTTTTATAGCATCGTATAATTTGTGTGGCAACCCTGCTTCATAAATAAAGATAGTTAATTTTTGAGCGGACTATTGTTGCTACGACAACCCTGAAATAACCATGACAAGGTGACGTATTGATTTATTTATTGAGTGACTAATTCTCGATCTCTCTTATTTATTTAGTATGTGGGTTCTAAATGAGAACACACTTTTTCTATTATTCCATAACAGCAACGCAATGAAAGAATATTATGGCTGAACGTCTTTTAAAGAAATAGCTCTACCTTTACACAATTATACGTAGAGTCACGGACTATTTTCTACTCATTTCAGTTTCATTGGATGGACGGATAGATGTTTGTTACGAGGAATCTCCAGAACGGCTCACCGGATCTCGATGAAATTTGGCAATGTAGAACATAGTCTAAAAGAATACGTTACTAATTACGTTTTTTTTTAATTCCACTCGTACGGAGTCGCGGGCAACAGTTAGTAATTTAAAAGGAAATAAGTATTTTGCAGTACTTTGGAACTTCCTATGATTCAAAATAGACCAACTGGCGATTATATCTCATCAATGAAAAGTAAATACAAAGTCGATTCAAACTCTATCAATGTTACCGGCGCTGGAAAAATAAACTGGATATACTGTTTGTAGGATTTATTGATGTAAATATATGTATGTAATCTACGCGAAGACTCCAGTTGCAAGGTTGCCACGTCCAAGGTCCCACGTCTGGCTTTCTTAACGTTTGTGAGTTAATTACGATTTCTATTTGTTTGTTTTATTGTACACGAAAAGATTTCGAATGTTTTACGTACGAACGTGTGGGAATCGATTCTCAGTAAGATCTCACTTTTCGAGTTTACACGTATTAATTTAGAACATTAATAGATTGTATTGTAATTAAACTGGACGTAGACGTGCGTCACCAAAAAAAATAAAGAAAAATATGTTCATTTGGTAACAAAATTACACTTTGGAATGAATACACCAAAATTGTCTCTCAGCATTCGACTTCAAAAATTAAAATTATTTATGATTGATGAAATGGCTTTATAAGTATACTAGAAGTGTCTATTCCATGTTAATTTTAACCATGTCAAATATTTTTTACCGTTACCGTAAGTTCCTAAAGGGATGTGATGTTTTTGCTTCACGTATTAATATAAAGATAATTACAATTGGTACAGTAACCGTTGATTTCTGAGATCATAATCTCTGTACAAAACATTTAGTTATCCCTCTCATTATCTTTGACAAAAACGATATAGCTATACGTTATAAACGTAGATTTCGGTCTTAGACACCCACAGTAAATGACGAACGATTAATTTCTGTGCTAATTATAGGTTAATTTAACATAACATTTCGATGTAAATATTATAAAGATTTTTAATTTAAGCTGTTATTATAATTCAGAAAATTAGACGAAAATATGAAAATTAGTCGAAGCATTTAACTTCACTACGCGAAATTAAGTCAAGGTCGTACTGTACGTAAAAATAGTTAAAATATGCCTTTAGTATTTCTTTAGTTAACCTAGAATTTAAATGGCATCTACACTTAGTGTTAGCAGATGTCTGAGCGGCGTTTCCTCGGTACGCGGAAACAATATACATAATTTAAGTCGACTTGTATAATTCGCGCGCGAAATGTTTACGCATTCGCATTCATAAATTTATGCCTGATCGAATTATTTACTTGCATCGTAATGGATGCGAATAACACGCTTAAATAAATACTGACTGCAGAAAATATTTACTTTAAGATGTTTTTTTCTGCAATTAACTTAAAATATTAATAGTTTGGTTTCATCTTTTGTCCGACATATTACAACTCTTATGACATAAACGCACTAATCTCTATAAATGGATAGGTGACTGCTTAGAAAGGACAGCTTTTATTTCGTTCCGATTTATACGTACCTGTTGACGTTACGTGACAGTTAACTATCTATATTATTAGTTCGAATTCACACCAGCGCTAAAAACCGTTACCATCAGCGCCAAAATGGCGAAAATCAAATAGGCACAAAATACCACGTCTTATAGCCAGTTCAGTGCAAAAATGACTTCACTGATTTTTAAATTTTAACGTGTGACATGTCATTCGATCCGTATTCTTCGCCGGATGTTTTAAGTATAGGTGCTGCACAATTTTTGCACCTTGTGTTTACAGAGATCATATCTAGTATTATGTGATTAAATTGCTGCTAAATCTAGAAGTTTTCTTTATATCTTTTATAGTATAATATTGCGAAAAAAGAATGTCTCTTACAAGAATTGTTGGCGCCACAACTGGGTCAATAGGAGCGGAGTAGTCTCGCTCGAAGACAATTAATTAACGCCGGTGGACCTTTTAAAAAGACGTCTGGTACAGCTGAGGGATACATCCTAGAAGTCCTAGTCCTAGTACCTAGACTTTAGTTAATACTAAGGTGTTGTAATAAGTCTTGCAAACATTAGTGGATAGGTTTTTAATAACTGGCTTCTTATAAACCTAGAAAATGTTAATGTTAAAGAATTAAAAACAATTAAAATTAAAATAAAATTAACGTAGAACTAAAATATACAATATTATTTTTTTTTAGATGTCAATTGTTTTACAATAAATCGCCAAACGCAATTGTCCTACATCATTTTATTATATTCAACTATTGTAAATGTGATTAAATTTTATTCATTTTATATAAAAATATTTTTATACAAAAGCGATCACAAAATCAGATCCTATTTCGAAATACATTCAATTCTAAAGTAGCGTTCCGTTATACTCTTGAGAAAAATGAAACTATTAGATTCAAAATCAATACCTTATTCAGTTTTTATTTTTTTCTTCACAAATATTTAAATTTAACTTGCAAAACAAAGTGATGCTAACGTGACCTTTATCATTAAAATTGGCGCGCAAGCTTAAACGCCTGAGTCTAAGCAAGTCGAGGGAGCTTGGGGGTGTCGGAGGCCCCTTAGTGGGCGATAGGTCGAGCAGATCCGAAGGTCGATAACACGGAGAGCTCTCGAGACGGACGACCACAGAACGTGCCCAAAGATACAACCACAAATTGTGCGTTTCACTTTTTAAAGTTAATTTGTGACGCATGTTGATGATGATAAAAGAGAAATGTTTAAATTATGTTGGTCATTGTCCTATACAAATAAATATACTACGCCGTAAGAAATGGCCGGATAGATGATGCTTAATAATGTCTTAGAAGCGATTATTATAGTGGACAGATTGCTTATAGGAGAACTAATAAGTCCGTATAGAATGATAGTCTTGGTGCATTTTCTACTAGAAATACGGCTTATGCTGATGACTAAATCGGAGGTTGACAAGGGTGGTCTTTTGTGGGCATTGGAAGAGTGGACCGTCCACTAGATATCAGTTGCTCAAAAATAATTGTTTTTTTTATAACAGCGAATGGAAATATTTTAATTTATATTTTTATTTTACATTGCTCTTTTTACTGTGTGTAATTTTTTTGCACTAAGTTAAAACGATTGAAGATCAACTTATCCTACCTTAGGAAGTTACAAGAGTTTGCTCAAGTATTCGTTTCCGTCACTTTTTATCCAATGCTAATTTAAAGATTCTTGTTATTTTTTTTCTAAAAAAAACAATGTTTATCTTGTAACAGTTTTTAATTTATACCTCTACTATATTCTAATACTCGATTGAGTACAAAAATATATCAAAGAGCTAAACAAGCTGCAATTCAAAGACAAGACTAAACACTTTCTTTTATATCTTACTAATATTATAAATGCGAATGTTTGGACATATAGATATTTGTTCTCGAAGGTATCTCCAGAACGGCTGCATGGATCTCGCTGTAAGGCATAAATGTAAAACATAGCCTGGAAGAACACATAGACTACTAATTAAGTTTTTTTTTTAATTCCGTGCAGACGGAGTCGCGGACGACAAACAGACAGACAGTAGCTAAATTAAGCTTAAAACTTAACGTAATAAATTTGAAAAAGCGAACTCTGAGCATAGAATAAAGTGCTTTAAGTCGTCGCATACATTAAGTTGAGAAGTGACTGGATGTGTCTGATTTAAGTGAAAGGCAGCTGCTTGAAGTTGTGCTTGGAGTGCTGCCCAATTGTCATACTGTAATACATTATTAACACATTATTTACTATCCACCATGTTTACATAAACACTATATAAATTTAATTATATATGTGTCTGTAAATTCTATAACAAAAATTATCTGTAGCAACTTCAATAATAACTTTGATGTTTGGAAAAATCTATAATAAAATAATATAAAGAGGAGAGATTTGTATGTTCCTATAAAACGAATAAATTTTAAAGCTACTGGACTGGATTCAAAAATCCTATTGCCATTAGAAAGCTACATAAGTAACATAGAGTTAGATTATTAATAGTTTTTTTAATCCTTCGCAGACGAAGTAGCGAGCAAAAAAACTAAATAAAAGATTGTTAGTAACCAAATAACAAAATACTTAAGTATTCAGTTTCAAAATCCTTTTAATTCAACTTGAAAAAACTTAACGATCTAAAGGAAACTTCCGGCTTAATTCATCTATAACTTAAGTAGTGAGTAACTTAGTATCGATAGATGAATGGGCTAGATTAAAAACTTAAGTAATGTAGGAATCACTTAACATTTAACTAAAGATAACATCACTCTGATATTTTTATACTTGAAAATTGAAGGGCACTATACAAGTGGGTATGGATACGCCTCAAGGCCATGGATTGAATCAAGATTAAACGATATTTATTATATTACTAGCACGACTTCGTACGCGATAAATTAAAAAAAAATAACTTAATAGTCTATGTATTTTTCCAGGCTATGTTCTATATGTATGTCAAATTTCATCAAGATCCGTTGAGCCGTTCTGGAGATACCTTCTTACAAACATTCATTCATCTGAACTTTCGTATTTTTAATATTAGATTCCGACTTTCGTGGGATACTACCATAAACGCGAGTGTTTTGTTTTAGTTTACATATTAAACGGGCTGATGGGCAACTCTGAACGACCGTAACGTGGCCTACCGGGACAGGCTGATAACCAGCTCCGCATAGCCATGCCAAGCGGTACACGCTGAGCCTGCAGCCCTTTGTCGTCATACATATATATTATATATTTGTAATTACTGTGTGATTTGATATATTTGTGTGATGGCAATAAAGAAGTTTTATTTATTTATTTATATTAGTTTACGATATGAATATAGAAAACGATTAAATGACATTCAACAAAATTATATTATAAGTTAATTAAAAAAAAGGAGTCAGGAATTTAATATATTTTTGATGCATTGAAAAAAAGACAAAAATAATCTGTATTTTTAGGTTTTGGAAGTGAACAAAAATTGTTAATATTATAAGTTTTAATATTAATTTTAGTTTGTTGCCTTTTGTATTGTGTTGATGGTAAAAAATTATAAATCTATAGCCACGTATCGCGACTAATTAGGTCAACTGTGCGACCCGCCTGCTTGCCCGCTAAGGTTACCAATTTTGCATATCGGGGTTAAGAAGTGTAAACAAAGGAAGGCGCAAACTCCTCGATTTCAGCAGAATACAACCGTTTGTCATGAAAATAATAACACTCAAAAGAAACCTAAGGAAGTTTTTCATGGTATAGTTAAATCGTAAGTTTCTGAGACATATTGTCATCTCTGTTTTGTCAAAGATAATGACAGGGATGACGATATGGTTTAGATATTTTGGTCTGAGACCAACGGAAATTGTTTAACTAAATCTACTAAGAAAGAATTAATATTATTTATAATCCAAATATTAGTAATAAATAGGCCAGATATATAGTAATGAGTGGTTTTCATTAACCTCTAAGCTTTTAAGCATCTATTTCACTTTAGCGACTAGTCGCGGCAGTTCGCCGTCGCTTCAGTGGAATAACAAAATAGATTGTAACTTAAATATCTTAATTGCAATAACCCTGTTGTATTTATGATCTCTGGATGCCAGCAATATCCATCGATTAATTATTGGAACAGTCTCTTGTACTCGTGATTTTACAAAACAATAGCCCAACAGTCATTTGTCAAATTACAATGTTTGCATTTTAATCTGTGCATATTTTTATAGGGCTATAAGTAGAATAACCGCATTTAGATAAGTCGCTTCTCTATATAAACATTAAAGTATGACGGAATGTCTATGGTCGGAATACCATAGCGACTGACGTTCACCATAGACAGTAAAAGAAGTTTTATTGTTTTCTAGTCACTAAGTCGAAATGTTACGATAAATATTAGCTTAAAATAGAAATTGTTAAAGTTATTAATACATTTATTACTAGCAATTTTATTTGAAATATTGGAGCATGAAACATGTTTAGATAACCAAGGTTGGTTTAAATACAGAGAATCTTACTAGTTGTCGCCCGCGACTCTGTCCGTTCGGTATTAAAAATGAAAACTCAATTAGCATATGTGCTCTTCCAGACTAAGTTCTACATATGTGCCAAATTTCGGCGAGATTCATATAGCCGTTCTGGAGATACTTTCAAACAAAAATCCATCCATCTTAACATTCGCATTTATATTATTAGTAAGATGTTAAAAAATGTCAGACACTAATATGAAGAAATAAATGACTAGCAAATAATATTTTTTTTGTTCATTATTAGTAGTAGAAAATAATCACACTGGTCAAACTGACTAACCACCTCGTTTTGATTAAGTTGGCGTGAAAGTATTTGAACATATTTCGATCTTCCATAGACAAAGGTCCGGCGGGATTTATCTGTGCTCGCATTCTGCACTTTATTACAACAAACAATAAAACAAAGTAAACTATAAAAGAAATCATAAATTCGTCCGTCCGTTGCGATCCGTAGAAATGGCGGGAACGAAAATATTGAATTACCTCCGGTGCGATATTCATATATCGAACTTGTTAGATTTCCAAAATACTTCGAAAAAAAAAACTATAGCTTAAGTGTTCCTTTAAACAATAAGTGTTACTATCTAGCGGTGAACATTAGTGCCATACTAAGGGTCATTTGATAGTCGCTAAAGTGTTATCTGTGTGTGAAATCTATATTAAAACCAATTTTAATAACGATTTAAATACTGAAGCAGTGTGCATTAATAATTTCATTGTTGTTCTTTAACGCGCTAAGAATTAAAACTTCATATTTTTCCGTATACAAGAATATCCAGATTTATATTATAAGATTAACAATACATAGTTGTTGATATGTGTTAGGAAATATTTATAAGCGTCATTTCGACGTACATAGCCGCGTTAATACTACCCAAGTCTCAACATAAACAAGCGCCGTACAATGGACAGCGGATTTAAAACTTTGTTGTAACCCACGCAGCTACCGAAGTCGCTTTATTAATAGACTATATCGTTGAAAACTATTCTTAATCTCTTAATCTCTGTTCGACGTTAGACAATCTACCGCTTTCTATGCAAATTTATAGAGGTCGTGTCAAGGGCTTTTATTACCATTAAGATGTTTCATTTGTTTCTTCTTTTTTGTACTGATTATTAATATTTTCCGATCGGTGATACGGTATTATAAGATGACATTAAGAGATGTAATAATTAATGGACAAAAGTTTAAGTTTAAAATGATATTTTAAAATCAGAGGACACAAAAATTTTATTATATTCTTACGTCATTTATTATTTAACTAGCTGTCGCCCGCGACTACGTAGGCGCGGAATAAACCTTATAAGTAGCCTACGTGTTCTTCCAGATTATGTTCTACATCTGTGACAAATTTCAGCGAGATCCGTTCAGTCGTTTCAGAGATACCTTCAAACAAACATCCAATCATCTAAACATTCGCACTTATAATATTAGTAAGTATTATGACTTGTGCTGTTATTTTATAAATTCTAATAGAGGTATACTCTTGACCCCGACATATAAACGGAAACACTAAAAATATACAATTACTAGTAAAACGACATTTATTTTTCTATTAACAGCCAGTTTATAAAGTAGTCTATTTAATTTTAAACTTACATCGCTTGAACAAATATTGAAATGCCAATAGGATTCAATATAAAATTAGAAAAGTTTGAAAACAATCGTAGCTTTAGCTTGTGAAGTCGTTGGGCTTTAACATAATTGATTCTGCGCCTCAAATAGAACAGTCTATAAGCCTTACATATCTACATACTAGTGCACAGACTAAAAATACTGAATTATTTAACAAGTTTTTAATACGTTAAAATATAGTACGTGTTATTTAACTCATAAGGAAATGTGATTTCTATAATTTCAATTAAACGAATGTAAATATGGAGGAAAAATAAATAGAAATTAATTACTAATTCCATATCTTTTTAATTATCTTTTTAAAATAGTATGTAATCCTTAAATTTATCTTTCAATGGCCACTTTAAGAAATATATATTGAAAAAAATTGTTTCCGTTTACATAAATCGTAGTTAAAAGTTACGACTCTTAACGCTGACCAATAATCACTTAGTGCAGCCGAGAATTTTACGCTCGAATATTTTAAGATATACGGCCATATTTTTGGCTTGAATATCTAATATAGAAAAAGCTACAGTAATGACCAGGTTTCGATCATTTGCTAATAATTTTCATTATAAAGCGCATAGAGTTCTATAAAACCAGTATTTATAATATAATAATGAGTTCCCACTGTTAGACGACATACAAAAACATACCACCATCCCTCTTATTCTATTCGTAAAATACTGAGATAAAAAATATGTTTTTGTAGAAAATAACGATAAGATTTGATGCGATACTTCTAAATTTTTGCAGCAAGACAAGTAACGTATATCCATAGTAAGTAATTGTTGCAGCCACAGTTGAGTAAAGATTCAAATACATAAAACGTATTGTCCGTCAACAAAACAAAATTAGAAATTAAGATCCTTTTATAGATCCGTAATTGATTTTACCAGATGTTTCGTATCAAGCCGGCTTTAAGCTAGGGCTGCCACCTTTACAGATATAACACAAATTTTAGCTTTTAAAATTTAGAAAAATTGTGGGGAGAGTGAGTGGTGTCAGATAAGTCACTTTTTGAATCATCTGAAAAAGATCTAGTAACGATGGCGGGAAATAATATAGGTTTATTACAAGCTGAAGAATATATGTAGCATCAGGAAGCCTACAGGAAGAAAGGTTTGGAATCTCTGATCTATAGGATCTCACTAGACGTTGTGTCGTTTCGTCGGTTCTACCTAGTTACGTTTATTAAATCTTTGTCCCATCCCTAGTTTAAGCCAGGAATAAGTCAGGCGATGGAGTCGGTGCGCGCAGTAAAAATAGGCGCGCGACTGCCGTTTGAGATGCGATTGAAAACACGTAAATCAAACGATGTACGCCCTACAACATGTGAACGTGCCGAATTTGCTCGTTTGGAGATGCAAGGAAAATAGTTCTTACGAAAAAACGTTTTTGATGTTTTGTGATCGAAACTTACCTGACATCTTTGATCCGTTTTAGTCGTTAGTGTATAAGAAAGAAGTTTAAATAGTAGCCTACGTGTCCTCCAGAATGTCTTCTACATTCATGCCATATTTTTGTGCGATGCAGCCGTTCTGGAGATACCTTCAAACTAACATCCATCCATCCATCCAAACATTCGCATTTATAAATATTAGTATAGTAAAAAGTAAGATTTCACATTTCTTAGCCTCTTTCTAAAATCTAAAACGTTGGTAGATTTGACATTATTTATTTTAATTTTTTTAATGTACATACATTTAAATTCATTGCAGTTACAATAAAAGTTTCATGAAATTAAATTGTTAAGAAAAAAATTGTTAAAAACGTTTTTAATGAATTATCGGCGGATTCGGAATTCAAAATTCGTTTCCGAACAATGAAAAAGTCGTAACGCCGGATGTCACAATGAATTGTCATAATATTTTACCCATATCCGGTCCGCTTTTAGGACAATGCACTATTTCACAACAAAAAAATATAAAATTAACGAACGTAATAATATTCAAACATTTTTTTTATTAAAAATGAATATTTAACAATAAATTCGAAATATTAAAAATATAAAAAATCGCAAATTAATAAATATAAGAAGGTCAAATAAAAAATGCTTTAAATAGTAACAGACTTTATCCGTCATGAACATAAAGTAGATCAGAAAAATCGATACCAATTTAAATTTAAATCATAAAATATTATTAAAAATAACAAAATGCAGACATAACTATTTAATATAGGATATGGAAAGCAAATTGCATCAATACTAATCCGATTACGATGCGCTTTTATTTATTGATGTGGAAAATCACAATGGCTACGTGCCATATATTCTGCAATAACAAAATAATAACATAGATGTATAACAACTTGGTATTCTTCTATTTGGATATACCAACGTCTTGAAAAAGAAAATTACACTGAAGTGATGATTTCTTGATAGTTGTATATTTTACAAAATAGATGGCGCTGTTACATTTTTGAGACATCAACCACAATTTTAATTTTAATTTTTTTTTATAGATCTCCGAGGCTAAGAGCTAATGCACCATCGATCGCTTTAAAAATATCGAATTGTATTTTGCAATTATTTATTTTTTTTATGAAATAAAGCTGACAGTTCCAATTTTAATTGTAATTTTCTCTGACATAATCTGCACTATTCGCTAATCACAAGAATTATCTTACCAATATTATAAAATTCGAAAATTTTCGTGTATGGAGGTTGGAAAGTGCCTCCGGAATAGCTTATAAAGTTTCTTTTTAATTCCGTGCTCTCGGAGTCGCAGGCAAAAGCTAGTAGCTCTATAATTTCGATAACAATAACTAATTAAAAGAAATGATTCAATCGAAATGATGTGATATTTGAATTAAAATTTTCGCAGCTGTATCAACTTTAATGGCATTTGCAAAATATTATGATTATAGCATGTGGCCATCGGTAATCAATTTGGGTAATATTAGCGTGAATTATAGGTTATTTTAGGTGCGACGTTTCAATCTGTGACCATACGATTGTGACGTAGTTTTATTTATTAACTAGCTGTCGCCTGCGACTGCGTCCTTGCTGAATTAAAAGTTAATTAGTAGTCTATGTGTTCTTACAGGTTATGTTCTACATCTATGCCAAATTCCAGCGAGATCAATGCAGCCGTTCTGAAGATATTTTCAAACATACATACGTCCATGCAAACATTCGCATTTATATTAGTGAGAGGTCTAAAGCTGTAAAGAAATAAATTCGGGTAAGAGTTGCAATGTGTGTCCGAAGTAAGGTCAAAGTGCATTCAAACAAAAGCAAATCTTCGTCTACCGTATAACCTCCGTGAAATGATGAATGGAGGTATGCAGTCTTTGTTGCATCATTGTGACATCGTAAGAGAATGTAGTAGCGACACAGAATTTATAAAAAAAAAAGTTTTATTTAGAGTTGTACAAGGTCGCACCGCTTCGGCCGTTGCACAAGATAACTGCAAGTTTCCTTCCTTTACCTTAACTACTTTTCTCTATTCTAGTAGTAATTCTGTAACCCTGGTTATCTAGCAAATGTCAAGGCTTGATAGGAAACAATTATACATCAAGTTCATTTGAAGTTTGGTAGAAAAATAAGGAAAATTCACTCGATTTTACTATTAGTCAATGCGTTTGTGATCGTCTATGTTTGATTCGGTCCTATCTACATCGTTTAATCTTTGAGGAAATGGCGGGAAAAACCATAAAGCAGTTCCTTCAACGCATCGGGACGGGACCACGGGCACGCTTTCGCTCTCGTCCGTGGCCCCGTCTGCGCCAGCTGCCGAGGCAGCTCCCTCTATCCGAGTAGATCTAACTATTTTTGTAAACATTGCAATTTATCAGCCTATTTCTTTTTATGTATGATTTAATGAGCATTCGATGTCAACAAACCCAACCAAAATGACCAATGACCAGGCAACCCGCCATCATTACCAAGTGACGTAGAAAAGCGCGCGAAAAGCAAAAGGCGGCCATTTTGTCCTTTTAACTTCGTTCGAAAATTGATTAATCAGCATGTTACATATTAATAGGTTATTCGTCAGAATGATTATACAGAGTATACAGTTTAGAAAGTTTTTATATTCACGTTTAAGAAAATGCTATAAATAGGCAAATAAATCAAATAAAATTATAATAATAACGATCGATTGAATCCAGTTTTTTCATTTGAAAAAAAAGTAATTTATGTAATGCTACAAAGTATCAGACACGGCAGGGGCAAATTTTATAGCGAACTAACAAATATTGTGGATATAAATTGCGGATAGAGTTATAAACATTATTTCGACGAGTGTTAAGATAATAAAACGAGTCCGTGTCTAGTTTTTCATATCTCAGCAACGTTTGATTTTATTATAGCGCTCTAAATAATTATGTTTTATTTAACAAAACGTACATCAAAGGGTGTTAAAAATATACATAAATATTATTAAACATTTTATAGCTTTATGTCTGATTTAATTTCTTAACATGATATTTTAATATATCTATTTGAATTTATCTATAAAACATTTGCAATATTACTTCTAAAGTATTTCTTTCATATGACATAACTCTGCGTTAAACATATTGTCTTAGTTTTTTGGTACGGATGTGTCACAGTGGAAACACAGCTTAAGAAATTCGATTATTACTTGTTTAACGTAATCTTAATTTTTTTTAATAGAACTAAGGTGAAAAGAATAGTTAGTGTTCGCTTCTGTACATTGTGTTAGAGCGGGCAAGTCGGTCGGATGTGGGTCAACATTGTCCAAACCCCGTCGTACAGGCCTGTGCTGCCGTCTCATACAATAAACTCATACATCCTAGATAAATCGAACTATACATTATCCTCTATATTAAAAATCAATTTATATTTTTCCCCCTTAAATTTTGATGAAAGTTTGGTAGTTCTGAGACGCGAGAAAATAACCTCTTGCTTGGACTATGACATCTCCGTAATTTTTATTGTTACAATATTTTCAGTATCTTCTTGTTTTCTATTTCAAAATATTAACAAGACAAAATACTATATAGGAAAATAAATGCACAAATAGAAATTCTAGCAGAATTAAAGAAAGCTCTTGTCGCAGGGATTTTAGAAGTTAGTCTTAATAAGTTTTATATCTCGTAACTAAACAATAATTGACAAAGTTAACTTTTCATTATCTGTGAAATACTCGGTGTCATTTCTTGATATGTAAAGTATCAAAACGTATAAGTGTGTACTCTGCTTACCTTGTAATGAACGCAACAAGAATATGTTCTTATTAATTACTTTAGCAAACTGAGCGCGGTAATTGTATGGTGGGCCGCTGCTGCTTGTGTTTGTGTGCCTCTAATGAACACAAACATGTTACAAACTACAATACCCGGCCTATATAAAACTGTGCTAAATTCAATCGACTTTCAGGGTATATAAAACTTGTTACATTGTTTAGCCAGGCTCCGCCGCTGTATGCGCGCTTGCCTGTGACCGCTCCGACACTAATTTAATGCATGTTTTTTATTTTCTCATTAACCTTCGAGATGCTCCGGTTTCGAATCGGCGGCGTTTTATTTTTGAAACACGGTTACGCGCCGTGATTAGTGGCAGAAACGTTTAACACGTTCCCAAATCGCCTTTTGTTTAAATTCACCAGTTATTTGTCAAGCGAGTCGACTTCTCATGTGGCCGAATTATACTCGATGCTTTTGCCTTATATATTTGTTCACTGAAAAGCTAGACATTATAACTCGTCAATTTTGGCGGGACAAATCAAAACCGTTCTCAGCTTTAATTAGTTCACCGTTTCTCTTTAATCCCACCTGATGTTGAACGATGATCCGGGTTGACGTGTCGTCGAAATCTATTCACATGCTTTCAAAGAAATTTTTATACTTAAAAATTAATTTTTGCAAAAATGCAAATGAACACGTTTCGTTTTCAAAATTTTTAATTAGCAAGTCCTCCGCGACGCCACTACTAACGCGCGATTTAAAAAGTTTCAAATTCGAAAAAAGAACTAAAAAGATAGATCGCGTTCGATTTTTAAGTAGTTGTCAATTTGGGCGGGAGTCGCGCGAATTGGCGCGAGAGCGCGAGCGGCGCGCGGGAGCGATCGCGTCGACTGGCCGCCGCCGGCCCCGCTCCGAAAGCTTCTTGCGTTAAACACAGAAGCGATGTGCATTCTATTTATAAACTTAAGTTGGTTCGCGGCTCGCGTCCACGCGTCCTACCTACATTAACATCATAACATGTGAAGTTGCCGGCGCAGCGCGACTGATGAAACGCGTTCCTATGTTTATGCCCTACAATAGAGATAATTAAAATCGATTTAAATCTGTCGTCGGTTACGTCGGCCGGTAAGGCTGCCGTTTACACTGGCGTAAGTTGTGTAAGGAGGTCGACGGCGGCGGCGGCGTTGCTCGTAACTTACGCTGGAGCCCCTCCAACAACAATACACATGTTCACCGTTACGATTATCTAATGAATCGACTTTGATATTCGAGCGGGATATATCGATTTTATTTATTGAAACAACACATTCCGTAATATCATAATCATGAATTGCGGCGATAAATGTCGATTTTGACATATTTATGTTGTTCAATGATGTACGGCTAATAAAATTTGATGGTTTTTAGACTTTGTTTATTATAACTAAAAGCTCATAAGCGCTGATTTAAATCACCGCCATGCGCTGTCAAAACATGCCATTGTACATCAGCATCGGACAGCGCACGGCCGGAGCAGAAGATGTCATACGGGATTTATTGGTACAATGTTTTATGTTTTGATCTTTTTTTAATTTTCTCAGAATGAAAAATGTTAGCTGAGCATACTAATAATAATATTCATATTTCAGTTGTATCTTGAATAGTTTACATAAATGTGTCGTCAGAATTTGTCTAAGACTATTGTATTACTAAGAATATCAAATACTCAAGAAACTCTGATTTCTTGAAATTCTCACTCACATTTCTTCCGTGTCGACTGTGAATCGGGAACGAGGTTTCATTATATGAGTAATTGTTTTTGTTTTAAGTACACTTTTAACGTGAAATAAAGCAATATGAAGAAAACTTTAAAATGTGGTTAAACACGTCCTTATGACTGGTAATTTAGTTGATACAAGAATAACCTTCTCAGACTGTAGCAACGATTCTCAAAGTAGACTAATCGAGGTCCTCTGTAATTAAGTTGAGAGTTCCATAAGTTGAAGAAGAAATGTAGGAATCAGGATTTAATAGAAATCATTCCAATTTGTAAGAGTTCTACGAGAATAGTTTGAGACTCTACAGATTTGTCCAGGTGTATGCAGTAAAGACGCGCACCTAGAGATTGTTAATGCTTCTATTGATTTGGCACAACTCATAAACTGAAGCGCGTCGAATTTATATTCTGTGATTCAGAAGCTAGTGTCAACAGAAAAAATTATCTCTGGATGCCCTTTTTCTGCTCGATTGCGGACACTAGTATAAAATATAAGTATACAGGAAACATTCAAAAAATCACACAGTTAAAAATTATAATTCACTAAAATATCTTTATGTATACAAAATATAATCGTATGTTAAGATTAAAAAAAAACATTTTATTATATACTTTAATCGAATAAATTTGTTTAGTTTAAAAAGTAATGAGATTCAATGTGGATGGCTACAAAGGTAGAGTAAGACCAAAAAAAGTATGGAATGACTGTGTGAAAGAGGATATGCGTAGGATGGGGGTAGATTCAGATATGACGGATGATAGAGATAGTACTGTGTCGACCCTCAATGAGGATAAGGGCAGGTTGATGATGATGAAAATTGTTTAGTTAGAACTAAACTATGTATTTCATACAAATATCTATGCCTTATGACACCGGTCGGAAACCTTGTCACCACGTGCGCGTTAACAATAAATTAAAATCATACTAACGTCCGCGCCAACGCGAATATTAACATAGTTAAGATTCACAAGGATCCGGTATGACACACTCGGCCGGCATGCCACCGTACACTAAAATAACTGTAAACCAGCTGAAAATAATGAATCTGTAATAATGATACGGTAAATAGCGGCTCTTAAACTGCATCTGTTAAATCACGGATGCTTGAGGTAATTTTTAGACTGATCTTTTCAGTTTTTATATTAAATTGTAGATCATCAACTAAATTTCTCATTTACAGTACAACCACATAATTAAACTGAGCAAACATGAACGTGTTAGTTTTTTGAATTTTACTTTTCCTAATTAACTGAAGAAATTGTTCAAGATATTGATTTATTTTACAAGCAATTGTCGTCGACTTGTGCTGATATAAAAAATCTAGTAGATAATGTAGTTTTCTAACAGAGAAAGAATATTGTAATCAGTTCAGTACTCTCAGAGCATATTCAATGAAAACAAACAAACAATCAATTCTTTTTCTATTTATAATATTAGTATAGATATATAGATGTGTCTAAATGACCACAAATTGTGTGATAGAATATAGCAAAAAGGTGTAATTTTGTACAGCAGTCGCAGCCGCGCCGGCTGCCCGCCTGCCCGCCTGCCCGCCGGACAATAAACCACGATTTAGGATTTGGCGCCAACACCCGCAACACTACATAGAAATTATTGTGAACTAATTACATTATTATATTAATAAAATCAGTTTTTGGAAACAAATTTCCATTTAGGATCTATTTAAAAGATATCCAAGAAAATTATGATCCTAGCAGTAGCCAGGCAATCTTACTAATATTACAAATGCGAATGTTAAGATGGATGGATGTTTGTTAGTAGGTATCTCCAGAACGGCTGCACGGATCTCTCTGAAATTTGGCATAGACGTAGAACACAGTCTGGAAGAACACATAGGCTACTATAATACTATAAGCTTTTAAATTCCGCGCATACGGAGTCCAGGGGAATAGCTAGTAATTCATAATTCACTAAAAAATAAAAAATAAATGTCTATTATAAATTTAGATTTAATTATCGAACCATCCCCATTTATATCTTAATGAGCAATAATGAATTTAAAGCATATTATAAATAATAAATTAGTCAAACAGTTGGTGAGTGAAATTGCACACAAATCGCACCAAATATTAGATACTCGTTAAATCGGCACAGAACGCGCCCGCAACCGGGAGCCGGTAATTAATTGAAATCTGCAATACTGCTGCAGTTATACACAGGTTTTTCTATAAGTTTTTATATTATAATTATAATTTAAATTCATAAAAGAATCAATGCCACAGGAGAAATATAGATGTCTCTTGTTTAAGAAGAAATATTTGAACTTTGATCCACTTTTGTTTCTTATTCAACTATGGAGAGAATAGGAATGTTCTCTTCTTTCATACAAGCTAATAAAATATATAAAAGAAAGTCGTGTTAGTTACACTATTTATAACTCATGAACGGCTTTACCGATATAACTGATAATTGGTGAGGAGGTAGCTTAGAGGCAGGAGACTGACATAGGATACTATTTATTATTATTTTTTCGTATTTATGCCTTGAAGAGCTGCTATTTATTTTACTTGTTTAGATGGATGTGATGTGGATGAATGGATGGGTGTTTGAAGATATCTCTAGAACGGCTGAATAGATCTCGATTAAATTTGGCATACGTATAGAACATAGTCTGAAAGAACACATACGCTATACTAATTAAGTTTTTTTTTTATAAATCGACGCAGACGGAGTCGCGCGCGACAACTAGTTTAATATAAAAATAAAAGATATCAACCTTAAACTGAGTATTGTTAAAATAATTGCTTATTACTCAGAAGCTCATTTGTTTCCGATTCCAATGAAAGGCAGGTGAGTGGATTATCGAATGATAGTTGAGAGAAAACCAATGACTTGGCAATACTTTAACCCTTTATTACTTTCGCTGAGATTGGTATAGTACGTCTAGTGATAATTGGTCAACGAAAATTTACTTTTTTTAATTATTAAATTTATTAAGAAAGCTACTGTTTAAGGTGTATAATAAAGCCCTTATAGTTTTCCCTTAATCCATTAAATTTTATCATCGAGCCAAAATACAAGGCAATAAAATCCTGTAGTTTAAGACTATTTTTATAGCTTTTTAAGTGTTCTGATTACGCCTGATAAAATCCAGGAAAGCGTTCAAAATCATCCTACGTCGTTATATTTATATCCCGAGGGAATATTATAAGGTATTCCCTCTTGATAGAAATTATTTGCGAAAGTTTCTTTCCTTTCTTGAAATTCTTTAATAGCCTTTTTTTTGTAAATAAACAAACACGTTTTGGCGATTACGCGCTACGGCGTAGCGCTGTCCATAATAAGACTTTATTGCGTCATTATTACTATGAACCATTTAAATATGGTAACATCAAAAATACTCAATCAATTTATGTGTCGTGTCATATTTGGCTTTATTAAACTAAAATTTATTAAAAAAAAAACAGAACATAGGTGAATAAAGTTGAAAATAATAAAAAAAGTTGTGGCAAAAGAATAAGAACAATATTTGACGATTCTGGAAACAGATATTTTACCTAAGTCTCTTCATACTTTCAAACTGATTCACTGGCCAATTGTAAATAAACGCACTATATAGCGTGCTACACAGAGAGGCCAATGAAGCACCGCGACTTGCGATGCGCGATGACACGCATTATCAGCGATTAGCGGCTCTAAGTGATTGCTGACTCCGTACTCATGCCACTTTATCAATTTTATATACGAATTAGTAAGTTCATGATATTTAGGGTTCAAAAAGCTATGTTACGAAACAAAAGAAGGTCCGTTTCCACTGGTTCTTGATTATTGGCAACTCTAGTTAACTACATCAGCAAATAATGTGACGTTAAATTATGTTAATTAACAGACAAATTATGATTTAGCATCAATTAATTTCAATTAAACATACTGAAGAGATTTAATATTACTAAGCCACGCTTTGATACTGACCAAATCCACTTACAACCATCAACTACTCCTTATTATAATCTTCTTAATTATTATTTACTGCTTTATGTATGTATAAAATATTTAATATAATGAGTAAAGTTTGTTATTTATTAAAAAGCATAGTTGTGTTAAAATAACGTAACTTACGTATTGTGAAAAAAATTAATTTCCGATTCTGTGATAATTTGACTTCACAAAATTATTTTCTGTACACAAAATGGCTGACATAATTAGTATAAAATAGACATTATAAAAAGGTGGTTGTATTGTTAATTGAGGGGCATGCAACTACAAAACTGTAGCATCGAGTGGCGGGCAATGTGCTGACGTCACGCTACGTGCCTGCGCCGCGCCTGCGGAGTGGGCGAGTGGGGTAAGCAGCGATAACAAGCGCTCGAAGGTGACTCCTGAGTATGTGAATGGATTGTAGGTGAATGTTGCTACCATTTTAATAATGAAAAGTTTTTTTTATTTAAATTGATAAACATGTAATCGATCAAAGTCTTATTATGCTTTGAGAACGGAAAAAGAAGCAATAATTGTTAATACATTTGTCCTAACAAGAGGAGCACTAAATCGCGTCTTAGAGAGCCAAATAAATAATCCATTTACGTGCGTAATTATAGCTCCATAATTTACATTCATGTTTACTAAATCGTAGTACATATATTGAGTTATTACAATAAATATAATAATTAAATTATCTTAATCTGTACCCATTATATCCAAGCAGATATATTTGAACGATTTGTTTTCGTAATATTCCACTAAACATTTCTTCCCGGAAATATAGAATTCATTTGAAATAAACTTTTGCTGTAAATACTTAGAATGATGAATAAATAAGATTATCGAGGAACTCTCCTGGGAATATGAATCACATATTTAGTACACGTAGGATAAAAATAAGGAAGAGGCGCTCGGAGATATAAAGGTAGATATGATGCGTAACCCTTGAAATGCATCCCAGTTACATTTGAAAGTTACTAATTGGTACAAAGATATATATTTGGACGGACATTATGCTACATCTGTTTTTACAGTATGTGCGTAACGAGTACTTAGCCGCGATGGCTCATTTGTTATGGAACCGTGCATACGTTTTGTGTATTCGGGATCGATTCTTGAATTTTCGATAACACAATTTTTAATGGTGACCCAAGAGTAATATATAACGAGACAGAAACAAAATATACATCGCACATATTAAGAGTGTGTTTAAGACAAAAAAAGAAATCTGGATAGTAAACTGAAAAGAAATCTGTATTTGCATTAAGTTAAAGTGCAGTTTGTAAGTAAAAAGTTCACTTAACTCTAGTTCGGAACTTAATACAAACTTGAGAATAAAACTAGTTCCGGAAACAAATACGATAAACGGTAATCGAATACGTATTTAAATAAAGAGATTGATCTTTTACGTTTTAAATAGAAGATTATTTATTATATATCAATAAATACAAAAAACAATACTGGTTTTATACAAAAAAGGTTTTGGGTGATTAAAAGAAAGTTTCATAAAAACACCATTGTTTTAATAGTTTTAGTTTATAGAGATATGAGAACTCACTACCTTATCATTCCCTAAACTTTATAAAATAGCTGCGCGACAAAAATACTAATCTTGTGTCGAATCGACAAAGGTCAATCGAGTAATCTGTGCGTTTATTTCACTTAAATAGTTCTCTTACGATTTCTGAACTTTTAGTAACAAAATACTAGGGATTCTTAGTATAATCTCTGCAAGAATTCTTCTCACACTGTTGATCCCAATAAATTGGTGTAACACAAACAAACGCACTGAATAACGCGTACAAGTAAAATTAATCGATCTTTTTCTTTGCAAGAACTTTTGTGGTAGAGCTTAAAACTTTGATCTGACCACATTATTATTTATCTACAGGTAACTCTTTCAACTTTACTCTAGGTAAGGATCAATATTAGTCATCATTGAAGTAAAGTAACTTAAAACAAGACTTTTTCTGCTACGTCGTAGCATGTAGAGCTCATTTTCCTACTGAAATTTCAAGCTTACCAAGAACATTTTTAAGTAAAGCTCTCGATACTTTGGTTTTAGATTTTTTTACTATTAAATGATTATTCTAAGATAAATACTTACCTTATCTTGCCACCTAATGTTAGTTTAACATAACACAATTTAAATAATATTAGTATTATATACTAACAAGATCTAGAAAGTAACTTACCTGAAAGAACAACGTGAAGGCGACCCACTGGTAGTACTTGCCGTAGCGGCGCGGTGCCGCCCCTGCACCCCGCACACCCGGGTACGCACCGCCAGCCGCCTCGCCCGCTACCGTGAACGTCGAGTGGATCCAGCAGTACGTGTTCAGCACGTCTTCAGGAATATCTCTGTTGAAACGTTTTTGGTCACTTATTGCCTAAGTGAGCCATCTGCAGCATGT
This sequence comes from Papilio xuthus, assembly GCF_000836235.2. NCBI lineage: Eukaryota > Metazoa > Arthropoda > Insecta > Lepidoptera > Papilionidae > Papilio > Papilio xuthus. The sequence goes on from NW_013530969.1 coordinate 6,892,854, forward strand.
CGCTCGCTTTGATGCCTTGTTTTAGTATCTATAACACCTCGTGGACTCCATCCTCTTAGTCGAAACAGAAGATCTTTTTTGTATTTATGAAATATTTGACTATATCTTAAGTTTTAAACGAATTTACATCATCTTTTCAATATGACTTTTCTTTACATTCAATAGTAAAATCGTAATATCACTAAATCTTCAAGAATTTTATGTCTAGAAAAATATTTTTAAAACTTCCGTGAAACGTAGAAAAATTAGAATAAAAAACCGCGCCATCTATGATGCATCTGAAAAAATACGACAAAATGTAGCCGCGTTGATACAAACCTAGTGTGTATGCAGTCTATAGGGTTGCCCACAAGATGGCGCGTGGTGAGCGCAGCGCTCGCAGCAAGCAAAGCTGCCGTGGTCGCTCCGCAATGCAGACGGAATGCCACCGAGTCAATTTTAGGGTTGACTCCTTGCTGCAAAACAATAATCCATTAATGTCTAGGATTTATTGTTATATTTTTTAAAATTGACAGATAATACTGTCACAGTATTTTTGACGTAGTTTCCCTAAATAGAACAAAGATGGCGTTAAACATTACTTTAAAAAACGAATGGAAAGTAACTGTAGGAACTTTGAAATATTATACTATTATAACTATGCTAAATATTACTGACCATTGACATCATAAAAATTCGGGTCAATAAACTCATTAATTCAATAAAATTCAAAGATTTTTTCCTTATTTTACATAAGTTTGCAGGAAATGTGGGGCATGAACTCGACTTGGGACACAGCGATATAGTGTCTTCAAAAGGGTTAGGCAGAGTTTTGTTTATAGGCTCTTTGTACAGTGATTTATTTTTAAATGTAAGTTTTAATTCAAACTAAGGCAGACAAACTGGCCAGTATTCTAAAACAGTTATAATTTACAAAAGTCACATAATAACGCGGGGTATAGGAGAATAATGAGGACATGCGTCTCGCATTCAAAGATAAAGATCGTAAATAACTTAGAACAGCGGAAGTAGAATGGGGAAAAATGACCAGATTTATTACTAAGGAAATAATTCCGCTAAGGTCCAATGAATTTCAATACACAGATAATAGTCTACTTTAGAATTATTGAACGTAAAGATACTTTGAGATTCATTACAAGAAATGTATCTATTGTTTAGAAAAGCATCAAAGAAATATGAAATAGTATAAATAAGTACTGCGTAATATTTCATTTTGATTAGTTCACATGTTGGTGACTTTGTAGAGTTCATTCATAAGCAATAATTTGTCATCAAAGAATTATCTATATATATAAAAGAAAGTCATGTTAGTGACACTATTTATAACTCTAGAACGGCTTTACCGATATGCCTGAAAATTGGTGAGGAGGTAGCTTAGAGCCAGGAGACATGGGATACTATTTATTCTTTTTTTTTCGAATTTATGCCTTGAAGAACTGCTTTTTGTTTAACTTATTAATATTATAAATGCGAATGTTTAGATGAATGTGATGTGGATGGATGGATGGGTGTTTGAAGATATCTTTAGAACGGCTGAATGGATGTCGATTAAATTTGGCATACGTATAGAACAAAGTCTGAAAGAACACATAGGCTACACTAATTAAGTTTTTTTATATCTGCACGCGGACGGAGTCGCGGACGACAGCTAGATTAAAATAACTACTTTATAATTCTATCACATATCGCTTATCAATTATATATTGGTTCAATATTTGCACTCGATGTTACTTTTTCACAAAAAAAATATGGTAAAGCTTTTGACATTCTGCCAAAAATTAAAAAACAATCTGCATAAAAGTATTCGATATTCAAACAACGAATCAACTAATGGATTCTCTATGAAACATATTAAAAAAAACAATCGAAAAAGTTTTTATATGTGTTAAATAAAACTAACTTGAAAGATTAAAAATTAATTTAAGTACTTAGTTTCGTTACATTTCCTTATAACTTAAAAACGTAATTTAATATAAAGCAAAATATAAGTTAAACCACAACATCAAGACGTGAACCTTAAGACTCGATTTTCAATTCCTTTATACCAATTATAAGATGTTTTATTTGTTAAGAAACACAATTAAATATTCGTTTTCCAATTCAATTGTTCCACTACTCCCAATGCTACCAATCTTCAAGCAAAATCAAATCGACGGCAATGACTTCTAAACTAATTAATATTTTTTGTACAGTGCAATGAAAAAAATATTATCTTGCTTAAATAGCAGATTTTAATGAACTAGAAAGCTAGCTAGATATTAGAATTGTAACTACTATATTTTTTGGTTAATTTTATTCATTTTAGAGTTAGGAGAAAGACAAACTTTGTCTTAGGAATGTAATTTACGGACTGGCTACAGATGAGATTACTAAATTAACTAATGAACATCTATGGTAATATTATTGATGCATACTCTACTGATATACATATTGATAACCTAGTCTCATGTAATTGAAAAAATTCAGAAGAGTCAATTTCTGATTTTTAGAGAAATTAATGATTGTTTAACCTACAAAAACATCTACGCTATATGCATTTAGACTGAATTCAACAGCCAGATTCAATCTCTAATATTGCTTCATTATGAAACGTGATAGAAAGCTGACATAATTTAAATTGAATATTTAAAATGAATAGAAGACATAGCAAATGATTTGGCCATAAATGTGTGAAAGTTCTTGCGTTCTACAGTCACTGCCAAAGTCTATCTACGTAGTGAGGCATATGGTTACATCTTGGTGGTGTGGTGGGTTGCGTCTCACCCCGCCGGAGAGCAGCGCGTAGATGCTGGTGAGGATGTCCATGGGCCTGCGCGGCTGCCCCCCGCGCTCGCGCCGCCTGCCCGCGCCCGCGACGCCCGCGCTGCCCGCCCCGCGCGCCCCGCCACGCGCGCCCCACCCGCGGCGACCCCACGACACGCCCGACTCCCTACAACAACAACAATGTTAAACACAAAAAACAACAGGAGATCAAGCCTAACTGCCACACTCCCTTAGTAGCCAATTAATATCTCTGAGTGCGTCAGTCTGTACAATTATGCAGCAAGTGAAATCGCTATCAGTTGCAAACCACTCTATTTATGTCTAATCGTTGATCATGATTCGACTGGCCACTTAGTGGGTATGTAGCCTTGGGAAAGTCTTAAGTCTCAAAGTAGACTACAACGACCTCTTGTGGCTCACGACGAAATCTTAAAGATGCTAAGATGAGGTAAAGTTAAAAAATAGGACTTTAAATAACCGAATGGAAATAATCGCACCAACAACCTGTCGATTATATTCTATTATAGTATATTTTAACTTTGTGTCTCTGTACGACTAAAATATAGTGTCGCAAGTTGGCAGAATTCTTGGGATGTTAGACAGCGGACACATCGGCTAACTTTGGTGTCTCGCTACAAACTAAAGATATACACAATTAGACATTCTTTAAAAAATCCATAGAGTGCTTAAAGTACAATGTATGTACTTGTTTTAAACACATAGCATTTTTATTATAAATATTAGCATCCCATAAATTTTACGATTTAAAAATTAAAAAAATACCCGAGACATTTTTTAGTTTATTATATGTATAATAAATTAATGAACAAACAAAATAACATCACATTATCAAAAATTGCAAGCGGAAGCCAGTTTAAAAAAAAAAGACATAAAAAACCTGTTAACACAACATCCTCTTGATACTGAATAAACATGCATCACATAAATCATTTTAAAAAAGCCACAGAACCAAACTACTTATCACAAACAAAAAGAAATAAAAAGCTCACTTGTTTGGCGCGTAATTGCTCTCCGGTTTGAAAACAAATACTGGACAATTTTAGGCGGGAATTTGAACGCGAGAGGGAGCTGCGAACGCGTCTCTTTCCCGCGTTCTATGAAAGCTAACACTGAATGAAAACCAAAGGTATCTTGTTTAGATGAACGCTGTACATAGACGCGCATCTGCCGACATAATGAATGTACGAGGAGTTTAAATTTGTATAAGATTTTAATAGACTGACGATGATGGTAAATATGAACTTGACCAAGTTTATAATATAAAACGTAGAATGAACTGGATTTACAAAATTATTTATAGAATATTTATCTGTAGATTTTATATTCACGTACGTAACTTTACGGAGTAAGTAGAAAAGACAGATTATCATATGTCACGGTCCAGACAATCATGGAGCGATTTGCTTGTAAAATAAGGTTTAAACATGAAGTTCAAAGTAAAATAAAGATTCCGCAATTTAATCCGAAACTACGTAAAGTGGCGTAGACATAGTAAATTTATAGATGCAATGGTTAACAATGGTTCGTACTGTCTCGCTGGGCCATTCAGTCGACGCTGCGGATTGCTCGGGTGATATATCACACGTACAGCACTGTACAGCATTGTACAGCAGAGTACGGAACGCCGAGGGAATTAACTGAAACGCTGCAACTAATCGATTTTATTTCATCGCCTTACCCGATTTACAGAGCTAATAAATTCCAAAATCTCACAGCGCTGCGCCGTTATCATGAAACTTAATTAATATTTAGTCCGGTCGTTGCGAAGTTGGTAATATTATTTAAAGGAATATTTATAAAACTTAATGAAGTCTCAGATTATATAAATTATAGAGTCTTATTTTTTTTTATGAATATAAACGTAGTTTCGAGTACATTAATCCTAAGTCTATGGTATAGAAAGTCTTTGCGAAAATATTATAAAGGTGCGGATAAAAAAAAATCCAATACCATTTGTAGACCACAGATTAAAATATCGTAATGCAAGTATTATGCTATGCTTAGAATCGGTCACGACAATGTTTCTGTACAATCTATTCAAAATGTGTTTACAATAAATGTAAATAATTTTATACCAACGACTTCTAAAAAAATTCTTCATAAATAATTTAAATATATTTTTTTATCCTGAATAACTGAATAGTTTGTAATAAAAAATACTAAAGTCATAGCTGCAGCTTTAAACAAAGATCATGGTATTTGCCGAAATAATATCATCACAGCACTTTTGCATTCTAATTATATTTTTATAGTCTACAAATCCTTAAATCAACATTTTGGAGATTATTCTAATTTATAGAGCAACCAAAAAATACAACTTCCTTTCTGTTTCTAATCTTATTTCAATAATAAATTCATATAAAAACGTCATCAGCGATTAAAAAAGATCCATTCACACGAGTGAGTGTATGATCTTATTAATTTTGTGGTTTCATCGAAAAAACAACAGTTGGACGGTTTCCAGACGGACGATTAAACATTGACAAATGGCCTCTTGAATCCACTTTATATAAAGCTTGTTTTAAAATTCATTGCTCAATTAAAAGAAACTTCAATAGAGCTTTATTGTGTTTGTATAAAATTTATTCATATTGATTTACAAAGAATTGATGATTCATTAAAAATATCTTTAAAAGTTTGACAAAAAACCAAGGAGAACTATATTTTATTCAGTTGTTGAGTATTGTGACATATGAAAAAAGAATAGGAAGAGCAAATGGAATCTAAGTCGTATGAAAATGTGTAGAAAAAAGTCGACGCTACGTTGATAACTCTCCAGATAGATACATAACCAGGTATTTAAAGAGTTTGTTTGATTTATTAGTCCTAAACTTCGATGATGAAATAGGAATAGAGTAGTATATTTATTAAACAGCTAAAAACATTTTAGAATTGAATATAAACCGGACGTGGAAAAACGGAGAAACTAAAATTTATAAACACGCTTAAGTCTTTAGAAAGACCATTCATAAGATTCGGTTAAAGACCTTTGTTAAATAAACACGTAGCTGCTCAATGCTTCCCACGAGTTGAAAGCGTAGATTGACGGAACAACGAATACGTAGAGCGGCCTCATTAAACAAATATCTGTAAATTTACAATCGTAATACTTGTTATTTATAGTTAGGCCCTTCGTACACAAGGAAATGTAAATCTTCAAAACTAATTTTGTATTTTAATTTACGTTACCTTGTGTACGAAGGGCTTAAGATAACTAGAACATCGCATACATTCTAAGATAAGATAAGATATATTCTATAAACGTATAAATGATCGCCATTAAGAACATAATTTTTTTTACAGCAAAACGGGATTATTTTAAATAGAGATTTTAAATCTGATTAAACGTAATGATATTAACTTAAAAATTATATTGTTCATGATTTCATATTTATAAAAATAATACTGAAAAGAAACCTTCGTTAAAGTTGATGAAAGAAATTAATAGCGATCCAAAAAGACTTGCATTCATTTTCGTTGATTTACGATTAAATATGGACATTTCGTGTGAATTGTGAGGCCATTGATCCGATAGCGTATACTGCATCATTGCACTTGATACATTGCTGTGGCAGTAGATCAGAGCCACGGGTATTAACTGTGATGCCGCAATGGACATTAAATTTACACCAAAATACTATACAAATATATTGAACAATTTGTCATTAACTGAAATATGGAAACGTAGTACTTAAAACTATGATATAAATCTCCAGTTTATTGTTTTTTTAAGATCTTCTTCAGTGTACTCCATTCTTAATTCTGGCCAGTTGCAATCCGATGATTTCAAGATATTGTAGACGCTTATTAGTCTGTAGGATTTCGATCATCATGACCTCACTATAGGTCGGCACTGACGAACTAGGAGCCTACCCTTAGTTTGGGGTGACTAGGCCATAATCAATCATGCTGGCCTGCTTGGTTGACTTCAAACATATGTTTGATAACAGATATGTACAGGTTGCATCACGATGCTTTCCTTCATCGTAAGAACGTCGCATAAGTGTACATATGTAAATCGAAAAACACATTGGTACATGGCGGGTTTCGAATCCAGGAGCTGCAGATAACAAATCAAGTGCTTAACCCCTGAGCCACCGGCGCTCTAGATCATGTTACTGACCGAGGATCTTGATAGTTTCCTTTTATTTAACTGAGTCTTATCTTAGATTCTTTGCTTTATTAAAATTTTGTCGATAATGTTATCTATCATTGCCACTCACTCACTCTGGAAGAAATTCGATAACTTTTGTCAATTGTTTTAATAATTTAAACTCTATTTTTTATAATACTTCACATAATGCGCGTTAATTGATTATTAGCATTATAAGGTTTTGAAGTCTACTTATTGTGTTATTGAAAGCAAACATTTTAATAATACTTTTTGTGCAGTTTTATTTGTTAGAATAAATTTCAATAAGCGATTACCAAGCAATTATAAGTGATATATTTTACAATTATTATAAATTTAGCATGGCATGCTTAATTAAGCATTTTCGTATGTAATGAATTTTGAAAAGATCTTTTTGTTCATGCGACTACCTGCGATTATTGATTCTAAGTGCACGGACTCCAGCGTCAGGGCGTCCTCCGGACGTCTTGCCCATCGGGTGGTCGGCGCGCGACTGGCACCTAGCGCCTAGTCGCACCCGGCCGGAGTGCCATCTAACGGCCGCCTAGAACAACTGAAGACAGGATAATATTAACAAATTTACAAAAAAAAATTAAAATAATTTTATATCTAAGTGTATTGATCTGCTAATATATCGAAGTGGTATTTTATAGCCGATATCCAATAAGTCGCCATGTAACTATTAGGATCCTTAAGATGTCTGCGTGTTTTAATTTACTAATTAGATAAATAAGTTAACACCAAAGACAAGAAATGGTGTTAATCAATGTAAATAGACTATAAATAATATGGGCACAGATAAAATATTTTATGCTCCCGTCACTGCACAGCGCCGCGACGGGCTGGAAGTTCGTAAAACACACAAATGTGAGAGAATACTGCTCATAAAATGAAAACAAAAATTTCGACGCCTAGTAAACCCGTCTGATATCAGAGGCTGGCCTATCTTTATTTACGACTAATGGTTGCAACAAAGATGTCAAAATGTGACGCCATTTTTAATCTGTCATTTATCACGTGATTAGTATCTGGCACGTAAATAATAGAATAAAACTTAAAAGGACAAGTTTGAAAATTGTATGTCGTCTCTAACCAGCGTTATTTTGATTAATACTCAGGCAAAATTCAACGATTGTAATCCATTGAATATATTTTTTTTCACTAAAATATGAGTGATTTACTTAAAAATATTTCCAACATTGTCGAATACGTAACAAAATAGTTTGCAAAATGATAAAACGTAGTTCGGAAATTGAAATCCATTTGGTGTGGTTCCCGCGCACCGCGAGCCGTGAGCCGCGCGCTCCGAGCTATCGCCGGCAATCGGAATGAGTTTCCTCGGCTCTACAGAGAACTTTCAAAATGTATTGATATCAGACATCATCGTGCATTACACAACGAATTTTAAAGTTTTAAAAGTATTTTATTGGACGTTAAAAATATTAGTGAAGACCAACCATTTCATTTGAACCAATGAATCCTTAACTTCTCACCTTGTCTTGTAGACTTTTAGAGGTGAAATAAAACAGCGCGTTTTATTTCTTCTTTAATTTGTGAACCTCAAATTTATTTCCCTTCATCGTATACCCCGGAGGATCTTCCCTAGGGTGTTAACTTGGATCCATTTGAGTATTTTTATCGTTAGGTGGCAAACGAGCGAGCGGCCGTCTGAATTCGCCGAAATAGCAAAGGGACTACTGGCCACAGACATCCACAATCGCAGATACGTTGCCTACCTTTAATCGACAAAGGAAGTAACACACACGACAGACGAAATCCGCAATTGCGTCTACTTGACGCCTGCCTTCTGTGTGGTCGTGGTATTGAACGGTGCGAGGTGGCCCATTACAACAGATATGTTTGTTGCTGGTGTTCATTGTCAAAATTGGTGGCTGATATATATTTTAAAGTTTGTATAGCATTGTTGAGAGCTGTAAGCCGCTACGATATCGTATCGTTGGATGTCGTAACGTTCATGATACGTAGATTTATAGTCTACGGGGATATTCTGCAACCGAATAACTGACCGATAAAAATGCTCCGACGCTTTTAAATTCATTTAAAACGACATTTTTATTTTAACAGACTGTGTCAATATTAATCTCGAAGGATTTATGAGTATTTTGGACAGTTACATTTTAATTCGTTGTAACAATGATAGGTTTTTTTATGTTAATTTTATAAAAAGCAGCAGACGAATGGCCGATGAAAAATTTTCCCATTTTCTTTTATAATGTTTTTACAGAATAAACCTATAAATAATTCTATTATTTTTTTCAATGTTAAACTTTTACTTTATGTGTTTACGTTTTTATTATTTCTTCGAGTGCTTAGATATAAATTTTATTTAAGTTTCGACTTAAAAAAATAACTGAAAACATCGACTTTTAAATTCAACTTGAATGTAACATTGGGTTAATATAAAATATGTGACGTCAGCCACTACAGTGAACATTTCCTTATAAAATGGCCGCTTTACTGTTGATTTTATTGTGTTGTATTTTTAGAACAATTGGTGAGCAAAAAATACCAGAGGTGAGCTAAAAATTTAAGTTAAAATAGACAATAACTTATATAATTTATTTAATGAATAAACTATTAACCAATCAAAGGGATGTCGATATGTTTATGAGACGACGATATGAGATTTTAGTTTCAGAAACCAACGATAACTTGAGCGAGTAAATAGCACTTCTTTCAGATAAACGTAATTGCACCAACATGCATAATCCATGCCTGTCTGCCATATTTCAGACACAATTCTTCATTATCTTGTAATCATTACTATAAAATGCATGCATTCTGCATAACAAAGTATACGACATCTAAATCGTTTAATTAACAAACATGGTAATATTATTGTAAGCTATTTATTTATGAAATTATGTTAATCACTTTAACGTTTATTAAATGCTCCAAATATTTTCTATTTAACAATTAATCAGAGCCCTAACTTTACATTTTCAATCTTGATTTTAAAACTTTATGTTTCTATGTACAACCAACGTAATATAAAATATAAAATAGTAAAACAACTCGGACTATTCGAGTATACTTTATTTATTTTACTAGCAGCGAGGCACATAAAACTCCGAACGAACGCCGCTACTATGCCGGAATACATTTTTAAAAGCCAGCCTGCGTTTGTGGTCGGAACTGGCGCTGGTTTACAAACTGACAGTACGCTATCCCACTAGAAACGAGCTTAAAGGACATGTATGGTCACACTTTAAGTGAATTTTGTAGTACGCAACAAAATAGCGTGTTTTATTTTGTAGAGATTCGTGTTAAACTTTTTCAAATGTGAATTACAAAAAAAACTTAACTAAGTAAAAACTTGGCATACTTAAGTCTTTAATTAAGGATAAAGTAAGTTAGCATTTAAGTATATAAGTCTGATCTAGAAGGAAGAAAATGATTTTTTGACTGTATTAGTGTCAAACCTAATACCAGCGGATCTAAATAAAATATATTTATCTATTCTATTTCTTCCTATTTCTATTCCTAGGTTTTTTTTATATAATAAGATGGCAAACGAGCGAGCGGCCACCTGAAATCGCTGAAATAGCGAAGTGACCGTTGCCCATAGACATACGGAATTGCATATGCGTTGCATACCTTTCATCGACGGAGGAGAGGGAGCACAGAAAGAAAATATTTTCCCTTTCCATGCATCCTCTCATCCGGAAAGTGCTCTACCACTTCCCATCCTTTCCTTATAAGAAATATGATGCGAAGGGAAAGAGGCTTAAATTAGGCCTCCGGGACACACACTCATCAGACGAAGCGCGGAATTGCTTCCACTTGACGCCTGTCTTCTGTGTGGTCGTGGTATTTTACCGGGCGAGCCGGGCCGATTCGTGCGAAGATGTTAAAGCGGGCTCTACCATTGTTTATTTCTTCCGCTGAGTAGTTTTGTTTCATTTGTAATGATTGCTAGAGTGGAACGAGTTCCGATCTTCAATATATTATTAGATTATATAATTACATAAAAGGATTCACTAGCATTTATATGACTGCTGCAGCCACGGCCGAATGCAATAACATATTATATGTAACATACACAACATATTTTACAAATTTTATAATCATTCACATCGAAACAACACACGAAAACTAACCTTTTTTTATAATTAAATATATGTAAACAAATGAGCTGTAATAAGCAATTAACTGGGAAAATGTTAAGTTAAAAAAAAACAGTGAAAACTACTTCTAAAATCTCAAGTTCAAGGTCGCGAAAGTATTTTGAATGGGGATGAGAAATCAAGTAGTATAAGGCGAAAGTTCTTAGCTCAAGCTATAGTTTTATATGATAAAAAAATTATAGATATTATAGAGTATTACGTTTTCTATGTTTCCCTTGCGTTTCACTTTCTAAAAACCATACAAAAAATTCGTGGCATATCGTAACAATGACGTCATCAAAATACAATTTGCGACGTTAATGTCGTTTCATATTTCGAATAATATTTTATGACGACACAGATTTTGTAATAGACATCAAATAAATGCTAGAATAAAATTGATTGAAGCAATAAACGACCTAGATAATATCCGCGATGGCATTAAGGCTTTTGTTCCTAATGAACGATGTAATTAAGAATGAATGAACGACTGTAACTCGGCATCCTTAATAATTAAATCATACTTATTCCCACCTTGCAATTTTGCTCTAATAATCTTCAGTTTCAGAGACTAAAAACCCCGTTTAACAAAATATTTTTATCTATATTTTTTCAAAGATAATGACAGGGATGATAATATGCTTTATACAGACATTTTGGTCTCAGAAATCAACGATAACACATTATTGAATTTTACTTCTGTTTTAAAGGACGTACAAATTAAATATGGCGATCGAGTATTAATATTAGGCATATCTCGTAAACCGGGAGTTAGTGAACCAATGTCATATTAAATATCGCTTTCCTCTCAAGGTCAAGACGAGGTCTTAATCGAATGTCACATTAAATCTAAACAATATTTATTGATCAGATTATGTAATTCCTAGAAATACTTCCAAGAATACCGACGCCTTGCTAAGGCGATAGTGGAGGCGCTGCAGGACTCCAAGTTCGATGAGGAACTGCTTTTCGACCTAAAGAAGGAGAACCAAGTCTACCTTAATCGCACCATGTCTTGTATCATCAAGTACGTTGTGAAAAGGTAAGAAAAATATGTAATTTTGGGTAAAAAAAAAGCCTTTAGAAAGGCTTTTACTTATGATGCATAAACATGGATAGATAACTGCGAAACCAATCTCAATAAATCTATTATCGTATTCATTCTTGTTTAAAATAATCTTCGGATCTATTACTGGATTCGATGGTTAGTCGGTACTCGTAACCATGACAACGATAACGTATATTTGAGTTTTACGACTTTGTGTTTTTGAGTCGCGAAGTATGGACATTAATATAATTGTGTTGTTGCAGGGAGGTGGACAACTACAGATCGCGTCGCACGGACGCCATCAGTCGACGAATTTATTCCTCGCTTGTTATGAAGCTGATCGACATCGCAAAGGTACAGTGCATTCTGTTGACTGTGTGATAAAACAAAAACAATGGATGTCACTTATAACTGTGTTTGTATAAATAAATATCTGTCAACAATAATGTACAGTTAAGGTTATTCGTTAAATTGAGTTTAGCCTTGTGTAAAAGGCGAAGAAAATTTCGTAAATGTCACACCGCCAACGTAAGCGACTGTACAATTCTGTACTCCGTATAACGATCACGTTCACGAGTTGCTTTAATTACACAGTCGCGACCGATTTAATGTTATTGCAAAGTAAAGCAAAGTTAGAATATGTAGGTATCAAAGTATAAATTCTGCGTTAAATTCCCACGAATAAATAACTCTGAAAGTTCATCAATGACGCGTTACCTCCTACTTTATTACTTTTTCTTTAAGGGATAGAAGTTACCTTTCTCTTATTACGTTCTAGGACTTGCCGCGCAACACAAGCGCCACGAGCCGCATCGAGACTGCCCACAGGTACTACACCTCGGTGGAGAACCGCGAGCAGCACGACAAGATGGCGGACGCGCAGGTTTTCCATGCGTGCGCCAGACTCTATGACGTCATGTTTACCGTACGTTTACACTGTCTTTTAGTACAAATAAAATATTTATTGACTGAAATCTTACTTGACGCTAGATGGCGTTGTAATAAAAAATAATAAATTCTCTTAATTTTCTAACATATCGTTTCTTATGTGATTCGTTACCAGACTCCCCGGGTAATGGCGCATCTGGGCAATCTTGAGGACTTAACGCCCAAGCTGCTGACAAAGCGCCTCATGGAAATGCAAATCAAACCTGTCCATTTTGCTGTTGCTCTTCTTATTCAAGTATGTTTATTTTGAATGAACTTTATAAATTTGAATTCTCGCAGCACTTTATGGTGAGATAATGATTCAGAGGAAGGTTTTGGTATACGAGTACACATTTGAAACAAAAATTACGTTAAAAGTTTTGCTCAGAGATGAGGTTAATTTTACTTTTTTAATCCCATCCCCAGTATCATCTACGCAACACAATTAACTTCGCAATCCGCTCCAAGAGCCTGGAGGTACTGAGTACAAAGCCCCAGATGGTTGGACCAAACGTCATCGACATGCTCAAGTCTTTAGCCTCCAGACTGCTGCCCGTTGCCGAACTCCTCGATATACATCTGGCATACTACAGTCCAGCCTTCAAAGACACCTGCCCCACCACTTGGTTAGGCATTGTAAATAATAAACAGCCTTGATCAAAGCTTTCTCTTTATTGATCTTTGATAAAAACAAAATACTCTTACGTACTTTTAGACATTACTAGTTAGAATCGTTTAGCGCGAATGATGCGCTTTCATTACAAAGTCAAGTGTCAAAACGATTAGTGAGGGGACATAAACGTTGATATTTTAATAAGGCTAGTGTTGCGCCGATACACCGGCACAGTGTCGGATTTTCTTCCTAACAGTAATCATTCAGCCTAAATTTATCTGCTGCTGAACGTAGGGTCTCTCCCATCGATTGCCAAAATGCCCGGCCCTGTGCGGTTCCTTATAGTACGAACGTACAATTCTATATTTTAATTCCCTAATTATAAATTAGTCAAGGAACTACTTAATTACTTTTCTTACAATTTAAAATATTTGCGAATGTTTTACTATTACTTAACTAGACTTATAGCACTATTTTTATTACGTTAAATAAGTATTTTATCTATTCCTTAACAATATCTATCTCTAATAAACCTTTAATACGATAGAGTAGTAAAGTTTACTTTTTCCTACATTTAATGATCAACTGTACAAAAGAACATTCACAGAAAAGTCATTGTTACACCGGCCTTTAGGAGAACTAGGAGTGGGGACACGTAGCCAGCGGCTACGTTCTACGTTTGTAGAGTATTGTAGCACAAACTGTACTTATGAGAAAATGGTACAGTGAATTAATAGGTTAAGAAACTTAGGTCACTAGAGAAATAACGTTAAATAATTAAAATCTACCATTTAGGTGTTTTATAATGATATTTACTCTATATTAATTTGAGAAATAATTACGTAAACTCGCTCTATCAGTCGTAGAGTAGGACTTTATAGGATAAGATAGAAGATAAGTAATTAATAATCCCCTTCCCTACACTTCATTGCATTTTACAAGCTGGTATTTCAAACAATCATCTTACAGCAGACAATTTTTAGTACATTTTTGTTTCAAATTATGATGTTGAATTTGAAACTTTTGCGATGTTTGCAGTCTCTTGACCTATCCTCTCGTTAACACTGCATTATATGTAACTATTATTTATTTGCGCTGCGGATATTTATTTTAAAAGCTCGCCACGTGAGGGCGCAGCAGTTGCATTGTTGGCGCACATCGCGAACTGCGACACCTTGCTAATTGCTATTCTATTATTCATCCGAGAGACGAAAGAAAGCGATGTAGTTAATTGCATCTTTTTTTATTCATTTATTGAAACGGTTTTTGTTTATTGTTTGTGTGTGATGATTTAAATGAATTTATTTATTAACGTTTACAGATCAAAACGTAATGTTACACGTCTATATAGGAGTTACTATATTTCTTGCCAATGAACTATCATTGATATAGAATTATAATATTAAGTTAAGCAACATCAATGTTTAAATAAGTAGAGAACATGTTATAATCAGATATTTCTTATTATAGGATTTTTAAACCTATGAAAATAATACATTAGTCGCAAGCTAGCTGCGACTCACTAAACAGCCCGTTATAACTAATAGTCGTAACTATAAAAACAACGCATAAAATTAAAAACAAAATAATAATAATAAGTAAGAGAACAACACCACTTTCCGAGCGCCGAATGAATAATAGAGAAGCAATTAGTGGGGTGTTGGAGTCCGCTGCGAGACGTGGGCTTACACTGCGCTACAATACAAACTTTACCTGCATTAACGTTTTACTAACGAGTAGAATTGTCGCTTCCTTGCAAATTGGTGCAACAAATTACTTACTCGTAGACTCTACGCCGTAGCTAAACTACATAGCTACGCTATGTCGTAACCTACCAACGCAGCCTACAGACCTAAAGAGCAAAGACTTAAGAATGAATAGACTTGACATTACTTAAAAAATATTTATAAAAAGGGTATGCGACTAAGGCACGATATAAATAAATCTACAATTCAATTATGTATTTTTCTATTAAGTATATAACAAAACTAAGTAAATGTGAACTTTTCATTCATCTACTATAGCCAATGATATTTACAAAGCGGTCTACAGTAAAATGAGTTACAAGGCAGAAGCGTACATTTAAGGTGTAACTTAACCTCACCCAAAAGCCATTAACCCATCAGCTATAGACCTGAAAATAAGTTAAATAAGTATAAACTTTAACTGTATTTTAGACACGTAAAAATATAATCAAAACAAAGCTATTTTTAAAGTGAAAAAACGATCATAACCAGCTGTATTCCGTGTGTAAATGTTCTATACAAGAATTGCTATTAAATTATTTTAAATTAATTCATCTATGCATATACGATAAAACCTTGGCTACATCTATTAAAAAAGTAAACAACGTAAATTCGTAACCGCTTTCCCACTATTTTCTAACTAATATTATAAATGCAAACGTGTGAAACGTACACGAATGGATGGATGGTTGGATGTCTGTAGGTATCTCCAGAACAGCGGCATGGATCTCGCTGAAATTTGGCATAAATTAAGAACACAGTCTGGAAGAACACAAAGGCTACTATTTTTTTTTTAAATTTCGAAGCGGAGTCGTGGGCGACAACTAGTCTACGGTTAAACAAAACACAGTTTCAGTGACACAAAAGTCACAAAATCTGTGTGACCAAGTTTTATATCTACGGTGTAATAGTTCAATATTCTTCTTAATTTACTTGCGCTTAACTGATTCATCACACACTTTTAATTTCTAGCACGTTACTGGGGAAATGCTTGTGACAGTACTTTAAGTAGGAAAGACGTGATCTCGCATAAGAAGTGCATTTAAAAATGGCCGCCGCAGTCTCATTATTATAGAAAGAGGTAAGAAAAAACATTAGAAATTGAAAAGGGAATTAATTACATTTAACTTAACATAATTAACAATTTATATTTCTTTAAACTTCAATAACCTATGGTAACGTTTAAAAGAAAATATCACAAACCTTTTTAATCTTTTAATTAAACTTGTTTGTTAATTTATTAGTTATTTTAACACTTCAAACTAAAAGTCAATTATCCCAACTTATCCTACTAAGCTTAGTCCTAGTCTCTACTACTAGTAGGGCAGAGGGCGTCATCAGTGCGACAACACGCTCTATTCTAAATGTTCGGTCTTAAAGCAAATCTTTAACCAGAACAATATCCAATAAGAGACTGCCTTATAACATTTAAATATTTTTAAAATTAAACTATTTAGGCATTATTAAGTTCATAAACTTAGTACTTGTCGGGACAGTTTTATATTTCTCCGATATTTATCGCAACAATTCAAAGAAATGTGACAACGCGCCACTTGAATAAAACTATCGAACAATACAACTACATCCGCATAAAGAGCGGAACAACAAAGAAGTTTTCTATGTTCGTGAAATTGATACAACACTTGAAGATCAAAGGAAAAGTTCCGACGTCAAAGTTTAAGACGGACACAAATGCAAAACTTTACTGTTAAATGTATTTCTGTGTACATTTCAATAATTTTTATATTTAAAAAAAATGAGTATAAACAATACTCTCAATAATTTTTCCTACTGATTTGTTTAAGACTAGTTTATGGTTATTGATTTAAAAACAAACTATGCTCCGATTTTAAAATAAATAGTCTAATAACCAGTATAATATTAACTAAAGTAAGTTATCTATATTTATAAAAGAAAGTCGTGTTAGTTACACTATTTATAACTCAAGACCGGCTTTACCGATATGACTGAAAATTGGTGAGCAGCTTACAGCCAGGAGACGGACATAGGATACTATTTATTCATTTTTTTTTCGAATTTATGCCTTGAAGAGCTGCTTTTTATTTAACTTATTACTAATATTATAAATGCGAATGTTTAGATGGATGTGATGGGATGAACGGCTGAACGAATCTAGATTAAATTTGGCAAACGTATAGTCTGAACGAACACATAGGCTACACTAATTAAGTTTTTTTATATATCCACGCGGACGAAGTCGCGAGTGACAGCTAGTGTAGTATAAAGTCTGATGTCTGCTAATCTTATGAACCATCGGTTCGCACGTCACATCATAATTACGATGTCGACATCGTTCTGCTATTTTCCTTATCTGCCTTACTTGCGTCTAAGAAGCCACTAAACGGCCACTTAATTTAACGCTTCGATAATCAACTCTTTAAATGTAGGTTTCTGAGACCAAAATCTCCGTTTAAAAGATTTCCTTATCTCTGTTTTGAAAAAGATCACAGGAATGACAATATGTTTTATACAGGACTATTGGTGTCAGAAACCAAATGTAATAAAATACGAAGACTTAAGAAATAATCATGTTTATATAGTTAAGGTTATTTATTAAAAAACTATATGTAAATATTTTAACAATTATTTTAAACGAAAGTTTTGACGACTCAATTATTAGTTGATTTACTTTAATTCGTCGTACAGTTAATACTATTACTAGCTTGTTTACAGTTTCTTTGATGTTCTCTTTGAACTGTTCACCGTTCACTTTTTACTCTGTTTATTATTCATCATAACAAACAAAGTAATTAATAGAAACGTTCTTAAAATATACTTTTTTAGTTAAAATAACAAATCTATTTCGAGATTTATTACATAACCAAAAGTAGTAGTAAATTCGGGCAAAGTTCTTTGATGTGTAAAGATTCTGTTGAATCTTTAGTCTATGGGAATCCCAAAATCGAAAAAGGAATTGGGGAGAAAGAGGAATTTGAAACGAATCTGAATTTTCTCGTTATCTTACTAATATTGTATCTAGCTGGTGCCCGTCCGCGTGGATATATGAAAAAACTTATTATATAGATAAGTTAAATAAAATGCTGCTCCTCAAGGCGTAAATTTACATAAAATAAAAAAAGAATAAATAGTATCCTATGTCCGTCTCCTGGCTCTAAGCTACCTCCTTGCCAATTTTCAACTATATCGGTATAGCCGTTCTTGAGTTATAAATATTGTAACTTACACGACTTTCTTTCATATATATAGATGTTTATATGGCTGTATGGATGTGGATGTTAGAAATCTCTACAACCGCTTCATGGATCTCAATGAAAGTTGCCATAGATGTAGAACATAGTCTGAATGACTACATAGGTTGCTAATTTTTAATCAGAGCGAACGGAGTCGCGGGCGACAGCTAGTTGAAAGATAATCTTGAAATAATTGTAACAGACATTTGTTTCACCTTGTGAATTTCCGTTACATTAATAAACACAAGAGAAGCTAACACGTAAATCGGGTTAATGCAATTACGAACCAGTGAGGAATTCCAACGAACACAGAACAGTGACAAATTGACAGGCAAATGTTTATTAACATTGTCACTCTTTCATGTTATTCTTTTTTATTTTTATTTTTTAATAATCGCCTAAAATTGATTCCAAACAATTTTTTGTTTTTTTTTTTTATAAATCAATCGCGAATTATTAGTTTGAAATGGATATGGTATTTTATCAAAATAGAATCTGCAAGAACTTGTTCATTTAAATAAATTCATCGTTATCAATTAACATTAACTCATGTCTGTTCACTGTTTGACAAAGGCCTTTCCAAATGTATTTTTATGCATATTTTTTATTAACTAGCATAGGATAAGCTTGTTCGTAAACATGTCCAACTCAAATAGTTCCTCACAAGTTTACTCTCTAAAACATACGACTTAATATTTGAGCAATTCGAGAAAGTTCTATAGAAACTTGAACTGTTCAAATGTTCGTCGTAGTAGCAATGAACTGCCGAAGAGGGTCCGATGTCCTAATTTAAGTTTTATAATCTTACTTCTTATTAATATTATACATGCGAATCTTTAAATGGATGGATGTTTGTTTGAAGGTATCTTCAGAATAGCTCCATGGATACTGATGATTTTGGCACGATAGTCTGGAAGAACACATAGGCTATTTATTAAGTTTTTTTTTAATTCTGCGCAGACGAAGTCGCGGGCAATAGCTAGATTTCGTAATAAAGAACTAAAAGAATTTTCCATTTCTATTTTGATTACTTAAACACGTTTTTTTATCAGCATAAGTTATTCGTAAAGCGGTTGGGTCAATCATAAGGCGTGACGTCAACGCCTAATGGCGGGAAACAGCGTGCGATGTAATCAGATCTTACATTAACGGAATCTCTTGTAACATGTATTTCAACATTTTCTTTACTATTTATACTTAGTAAATCTATTTTTTTGCTTTAAGTATTAATTACTATTGGAATAAAAGATTATATAATTGAATCATAACTCGTGTTGAAAGACTAGCTGTCGCCCGCGACTCCATCCGCGCGGAATTAAAAAAAAATGATTAGCCTATGTGTTTTCCAGACAATACTCTACATATTGATCGATTGAGTCGTTCTGGAGATACCTTAAAACAAACATCCATCCAACCATCCATCCACACACAACACTAGACAAGTTTTACTATTTTTTTTTTAATTCAAGTTAGTTTTAAGTACATTGGACCTAACATAGCAATTTACTTACTGAATAGTGCTTGGTGTGTCTTCGAGCATTTTTACTTCGGGATGTAAGAAATACGCGAAATTTCGATTTGAGGTCGTGTTTATGGGTTGCGGAAATTAAATTTTCATGTTCTGCACTTAGGACGCCCCACTATTATCTGAGGGCAACGACTTGCATCGTCTTCGTTGACGAAATTTTTACATTTATGTGTTCGATATTGTGAATTTTATTGATAATAAAATAACAAAAGATGTACCTTTTTATGAAAATAAAAACCAAAACACTTCTATGATTTCTTTTATTTATTTTTTTACAGTAAAAAGTACTTATCTCTGTTACAATTATGATAAATTTCCAATTAGTAATAACATTAAAATGCTAATACAATAAAAATTTAAGAACGCATATTATATTTGGGCATTTGCCCGATTTTTATAATATAGCAATTGGCTGAATGAAGTTTGAAGCATTTCTGTGTATATGGATATTAAAAATGTCTTTATTACCACTCACTTGGCTCAGCGGGGCCTTTGTGCGCAGTATGGCCCCCGCCGAGACTTCAATGCAATACTGAGGCTTTTGAAACGAGTTATCTTGACAATACTGCGACTTATAATAATTTAGTTTATAAGAAACGGTTACTAATTTATTAAATAAAAATATAACATAGAAAAAATTTATTGTGTTTTAATAAAATAATACTTTTCTTAAGACTAAATATAAAAGTCCGAGGTAAAGCAAGATGACTGTAGAATTTTGATGGAGGAGGAGACGCATAATAATAGTATATATTCTCTTTCTGTAGGTCTCTGCGCCATCGATTAAATGTAAGCAACGCATCCGCAATTATGATCTACGCATCTACGCATAGATGTCTATGATCAGCGGCCGCTTCGCCATTTCGGCGAATTCATGTGGCCGCTTGCTCTAAAAAATCTTTTAAATTTCATAACGTTTTTGTTTTTCATATGTGTTTGTTACCTGGATATTTTATATGAAACATTTAAAATACACTTTCCATCTTGAAATTGTAAATAGAGCCTTGGAAATTTCTAGTTCATGTCGTTTGTGCGCCTTGCAAATTAAATTTTCATGTGGCACGTTTAAAAAGCGTTTCTTTGTAGCGATGTCTGAATTATACCGAGCTTTTGACGGAGTTATACGTTTTATATTCACTGATACTTTTTTACAATAACCTTTTATATACTAAAATATAGTCAAAATTCATAGTATTAATTTACATTGATTAGGTCAACTGATCTTTGAGCCAAAACATTGAAATCAGAGAGCCAAAACACGTACAAAAAAGGTTTTTGAAAGACAGACGGCCGGACAACAAAGTTATCCAATAAGGGTTTCGTTTTTTCCAATGTGGTACGGAACCGTAAAAACAAAATGAAACATCTCTTTTTTATCTGTGGTTACAATTATATAACGCAATAATATAACCTCAAAATTTACATAATGTATACTAAAGCAATATAAGTAAATCGCGAGCTGTTCTCGTAGAGTTGGCGATTGCTTCAGATAAGCTGTTGGCCATCTTGTTTTTTATAGTTTGGACGCGCGCCCAGCTTTAGTTAAACGTTAACAATAGAGTGTATGCAGTTTTTGCTCGTTCCATTCAACATAGAATTATATAATTACATATTATACCATTCTTGGATAATTTATTACATCTGCAATACAGACTAAGAGCAAATAGACTAGCTGTCGCCCGCGACACCGTGTACGCGGAATTAAAAAACAACTTAATTAGTAGCTTATGTGTTAGGTTATGTTCTACATGTATGCCAAATTTCATCTATATCCGTCACACATCCAAACATTCGGATTTATAATATTAGTATGATTAGCCTTAATTGTTCGGTTACGTAGTTAAATATTTTAAGTATGTAAATATAAATTAATTTACTTCATAGTGAGTATATGTTTTGATCTTTACAAAGGTTAATATTAGCGTCATTTAACTAGTGAAATAAACAGGCAAATTATAGTTTAACTTTGTATCTTCTTGATGTAATCTTAGCTTTCATTTTAATCGTTACTCTCGGACCTTGTGGTATTTTTAATCTATAAATCTTTGCTTGTCTGAAATCCGCTTAAAATCCATAACTCACCGATTATAAACTACGCGACAGTTATTCAAAATTAAATGGAATACCCAGAACAGTACTATGAACTAATGATTTTATTTTTAATTTTATAAATTGTTCATAAAAATATTTTAACAAATATATTAACATGTTATAAAATGTATCCGAAGTCACAATAAATGCGATATTTTTATTCTGTCGTTTTCCAAAATAGTTTCATATGGAACATGAAAATTTAATTTCCGCGTCGAAAACGGTTCAATAAGATATTGAGAAATGTGTGATAATACATCCTTCAATCATAAACAGGGATACGGAAGTTATAATATTGTACGTTTAATAGAACGTAGGAAATATAGAAAAACCCCGCTTGGTAACCATTACACTGTAATTGTAATCAAATATACAACCACTGGCGGTCGCCCGCGACTCCGTCCGCGCGTTATAAAAAACAAAATTAGTAGCCTATGCGTTTATAGAGACTATGTTCTTCATCTATGCCAAATTTTAGCGAGATCCATACAGCCCTTCTCGAGATAACTTCTAAGAAACATCTATCCATACCTTCGCTTTTATAATATTGTCTCAAATTTCCATTAATACAAATCTCACGATTTTTCCTAAAGCGCCATCTATCAGATAACAAATCAAAATGCAAGTTACCATGTTCTAAGAAATAGTTTTTTTTTTTAATGCGGTTTCTGTTGCTATGTGAAAAAATACACATTTATAAATCTGTCGCCATTCCAATATCCTATGTTTTGGAATTTAGATTTAGTATTGACTTCATCATCATCATCATCATCAGCTCCCTATACGTCCCCGCCGAGGGGCTCGGAGCCTACCCTAAGTTAGGGGTGACTAGGCCATAGTCAACCACGCTGGCCAAGTGCGGGTTGGTTGACTTCACAACATTTTTTTTTATATGAAAAGGTGGCAAACGAGCGAGCAGCCACCTCAAATCGCTGAAATAGCGAAGTGACTGCTGCCCATAGACATACGCAATTGCATATGCGCTGCCTACCTTTAATCGACGGAGGAGAGGATGCACAGAAAGAAAATATCTTCCCTTTCCATGCATCCCCTCATCCGTAAAGTCCACTTCCACTTCCCATCCTTTCCTTATAAAGAAAAGGATGGGAAGGGAAAGAGGACTAAATTAGGCCTTCGGGACGCACACTCATCAGACGAAACGCAGAATTGCTTCCACTTGACGCCTGTTTTCTGTGTGGTCGTGGTATTTCACCGGGCGAGCCGGGCCAATTCGTGCGAAGATGTTAAAGCGGGCTCTACCACTGTTAAATACATATAACGTTAAAACATATCTTTGAATTTCTTCTCAGATATGTGCAGGTTGCATCACGATGTTTTCCTTCACCGTATTGACTTACTCCATTGATAATAGTTTTTGATTCTAAAAGCAATTAAAAAACTTAATTATAACATTCGACCTTCGCAAGATCTTTTCATAAATCTTTTCATTATCAAGAGATAAAACAAAAGAGCGTCTTCAGTTTAAAATGACGATTAAGAGCTTAATATCGAAGAAGAGAAATAAAATTGAACAAGCCGGAGATTCTTTAGTATTTACGAAGTAGTTTTACAAATCTGTCAATTTTAAATTACTTTTTATTTGCATTTTCCGCTGTACGGTGTAAAACGAAAAAAGGATATAAAAATCACATGCTTATTTGTATAGTAAAAGACTTTAAAAATTAAGAAGAATCAGCAGAGAATAGCACCACAATTGCAAGTATGGGAACAGTTTAGACAATGAGTACAATGTGTAGGAGTTTGCTCGATTGTCATCTGTTTTAGCCACAATGGCTGACACACGTGGCTGCGCGGTGACAGACAACATATTGCATCCACAGATTAAAATTTATTACATTCTATAACAATAATGGACAAAATGTAGTACTGGAAAATTTCTTCATTTATTTTTGATCAATCTAAATAATAGTTTTCGTTACAAATTCTTTGATATATATTTTTTTTATCGATTTTATTCGTCTCGTATGACGTTTAATTTAGCTAAGAATACTATATTTTATTTTATTTTTTCCCATCGTAGTACAAAGCCTTTAGTACGCTGAGAGATTTCTGTTAACGGCTGATCGCGAGTATTGTTTTTTCATAATATCGCAAACACATTAAAAATACATAAAGTAAATGAATATTTCTTTCATTATTCAAAGCTTTGTGCGTCTGAACAAAAAGAAACAATACCTCAAGCATGTCATGTGCCACCGTGATCAAACGTAACAAGTGACAACACGTACATTTACTCTCATATAATACAGCTGATGGAATATCTGTGTTAGTGAATTGTTTGCAAATCAATTTGATTTGTAATGTAAAGTAACACACTGGCCAGTAATTGTTCATGTTTCTGATTTTTCTTTTTTTTTTCAAACATTAGCGGCTGGAAATAAATAATCCCATTAAAATAACCTTTAGTAATATTACGACGTAATGTTATACTGTATAACTTTATAACTGCTCACATAGAATGTAGTTTTATCTTTCACCTGTCAACGTCGAGTACTTTTTGTTTTCCCGCCAACACGAGCATTCACATATCACCACCATTGTTGCAGTCCGTATCGTGCTGACAGGTGGCGCCACCGGACCATTGTAGCATTTCGCGCTTTTTGTACTTCGAAAGAAAGGTTTAGTCTGTGGTAACAGTTTTTTTATTTATGTTAAAACTTCAAAACTAATTTCATACACATTTTGTCTATTACTATCAAATTTTAATTTCTCGATATCTTAATATCTAGCTTAGAGTTATAATTCCCTTTTCGATCATTGCTTTGAATCCTGATCTATGACAAACTTAATCTTTGTTAGTTGGGAAATGTTAACGGCATATTAATAAATTCTTTTCCAGATAATTATGATTAAAGCCTGACATAAATGTAATCGATAAATAGGCGTGTGTACTCATAATTTATGTATGCGGAAACATCATAACTGTGGTCATTTCGAGATATAATTTCGCGCCCTTTTCACGCATCATGTTAATGACAGCTGACAGATTGGCAACGTTCCGACTTACGTCTCACTCCTATCATAAGTCATGCGTGAACTTTTCATGTTATGTCAAAATTTGACACATTTGTGTCGACATAATTAATGCTAATTAACCAACAGAACCTATTTATCCATAGAATATTTTATAATCTGTTGTATATTTTTGAACGTTCAGATATTTTAATGTAATTTTTTTGACTTTTTTGTTTTATTTTCTCTTGCTAGACAATCTTAAGGTGAATACGAATGTTTATGTAGATCACACATTTTCTAGTAAATCGGTGTGAAAATACTAAACATAACTAAACACAGATAAATAATATTTAACGTTCCGTTAGAACATAAACTGCACGGGATATTTTGTACGATGTAGTTTTTACTTCACAGTTCCTCGGTCGAGTTGAAACGATCTTTTTAACTACATCATAAAAGACATACGACATCGATGTCACAGCCAAAATATATTTTATATTATATGTTCATTTATAATCTGCTTTTATATTTCATTACTATCGTTGTGCTATTAATTATGGCCATTAGTAACAATTATTACGAATAATGTCTATGTCATGCTGATAAAATACTACTGAAGTTCAAACGTTATTAGATAATTAACTAGATGTATATATGTACTTCAAGTAACAATGATTTTTCGCTTATTAATTTTTAATATCTCTTATAAGTATATAGAAAAAAACTATTATAAAAACATAAATGTACGTGCACACGATCGAAACTCGGTCAGACGACTATCGCCAGTGCAACTTAACTTACTTTAGTGATTATACAAATCGGGAAATCCTTTGGCCTTCAAAGATCGTCGCGGGTAAGGCTTCGCGGCACACGTATAACCTACATAAAACCTCGTCAGCTATGTACCTACGCCTGTTCGATACTGGCTGGTTATGAAATAAAATATAAAGACAATTAATAAACAATCTAAAATCCTTTAATTACGTTCCGTTTTATTTCACTGTTTCGTGGCTATACCAGATTCGTTAACCTTTGAGTGTTTATTAACTATCTCTAATCAAATCATGCAATGAGAAAATATCTTAATCTGTCCCATGGAACCATAAGTTCTTATTGCGTTCACATTCTGAGATTAAAAGTAAACGACCACAAACAAAATGGCGTCAAAATGAGCACAGAATATTAAGCAAATTTTTGCTAAAAGCCGCAGCCCAATCACTTAGTCGACACTTCTTAAATATGTATGTGGATAATAGTATGACAAACGACGTTGCGCCTCATAGATTAGATTTAACGGGCCCGACAGCGACCCTGTTAAACGGCCCGCGCCCATTCGAACTTCCTATACATAGACAATGGGCTGGGGCGGAGATGCCATAAAGATAACCGGGCAACCGCCCGCCATGTTGGCAACGGAGCTGTCATAAAACCATAGACACAAAAAATTGTATATTACAACTAGTATGAAATATGAAAATAAATAATGGCTACTTCTTAAGATATTTATAAGGATTTATTCAATTATTTTTTATGTTTTAGGATTATTCGTACTGTCTTATAGTGACTAAGTATATGATTAAGGACGATATTTCTAAAATATCTTTTGACATTTTTAGGATAGATTTGTAAAATTTAAAAGGAATTAACCCTTTCCTCATTGTGTCCTAGCCTTGTTCTAAACCTATCCCTACACGTATAGACATGGGATAAGAAGAGGCAAAGGGAAAGTATCAAAAGGCACGTATGATCCGTCAACGTAGGAGCAAGATGGCGTCGAGCGCGCTCAGCGCCCCCTAGCGACGTACAATGCCATTGTCTCACCTCTCCAAACTTATATTATGAACATTATGCCCATTTAGCGTATGGATAAGAGCCGTTGCTTAAATTTAAGCATTTTTTACAATTTTTGCCTGAATTATAGTCAAGTTAAAAGGGTTAAGTAGTAACGTAAATAGGTTTTAAATGACATTTAAAATTTCATTTTTTTATTACACTTATGGTTTAGGAGTGATTTTTTTAATTGAATCATCATTTTAGTTAGATTTAAGAAATTAGCTTATGCTTAAAAATTAGCAGCTTCCCAATATAGGCTTTACTTTATTAAAGATGGATTTTAATTTTCTTTATTCTCTAGATTGAGGACTTTTTAAGATATATAATGGAGTCAACTGAAACACTTATAGCACTTGAATATTCATCGCAAGTCAAATGCAATGAATATTCAAGTCTCAAAGAAAATCAGCGTTACCCTGACAACGCGTCACATACTGCTGTATTCAGACTCATCAATTGGTCACTAAGGGAGACCCTTACTGTAGGCTAAGTAAGATAAATGCACAATAACGGCTTAAGTAACCATCAAACCTGTCATAGTTCAACTGTGTAAAATATAAACTCTAAAAATGCTATAACTTCTGAGTTCATTTTACAGGTTACTCTACATATTATAAACATTAGTTATACGGAATAAATTCATGTATAATCTGTGGCTTTATATAAAAAAAAATTATAAAATGAACCTATCTTTTATCACATGAAAATCAGTCTAATTGATAAGAATCGCCGCGAACAAAAACGGCCAGCGAGTGCAGAATGTGGCAGATGAGGGCAACTAATCGTTTAACGAGCGAACGCAAACCGGCGTCGTTAGCTATCGAGTGGCCCCACGAGAAGTGCCCAAGTGCCATAAAAACTTGGCCGCTGACGGCCCCTGACGGCCCCCGCGGCCCCCGCTGGCCCCTGCCGGCTGACGGCTCCCGATACACTCCATCGACCTCGAGAAAAGCGCGCGAAATCGATACACGAACGACTTCTTCAACTGTCACTTTATTAATTTTTTTAATTCACTTTTTTTAATGGCATGTGTTTTCAGCCAGCGCTAACTCATACTTTTTTTACTAATAAAAACGTCAACAACTTTTACAGTTGATTTAGAAATAAAGCGACACAGGAATAATAAGTATTCGTATAATACAAATAAGTATAAAATGTTTGTGTAAATTCCTATAAAAAAAAGGTTCGAAGTAACTATGTCAGTGGAGAAAATGTCAAGCAAATTTTTAGCACTCTAACTTTAAACTAACTAGATCTTTATCTTTTTGTAGCCATAAATCAATTCTAAAAGTCTTAAGTACGATGATTTTTAAATATGGCATAAATTTTATTTGTGTCAATAATTCTATTCCTTCATTTGTTATTTTTTTTAATGTGCTTACAGCTTATTTCGAGTTTTTTTTTTTTTTAATTTTAATGTCAAAATTGTTATGTACACATATTTAAAATAGTTGTAGTTATTTAATTAGATCTATAATAACCCTGTTACTGCCGGCTACAGCGCTATTCTGTAATCTGCGAACGGCGCGAGCGGCGGGCTGCGGGGGACGGGGGGCTCACGTGGCTGCAAGGTGAGATTTAACAGGATTACCGCATGGGGTGCACCCCCCGCGCCCCCCGGAACCCCACCCCTTTCACTTCTCACAAACATTGACATTTAATTACTTTATGCTATACGCAAATTATGACCTTGACCGTTTACTATATACATACACTAATATCTATATTACTTATTCTCTGACTATAGCTATTTTCTAAATAACAAAGACGTAAACGTTTTGTAAAAATTAAAAAAAAAATTAAAAATATTGCTAACTATATTTTTAAAGTAATAAAAAAAAAAGTTAGTGTTAAGTACTAATACATACTATTTTTACTAAACTAAAAAGTTTATATTATGATTAATTGATGTGAACTTACCACATTAATAATCATTACACCAAACACGAAACAAAAAAAAATCACGACAGCCGAAGTTCTCTTGCGACCGATTTATCAAAACAACAATTTGTCATGATACTGACCACTGGAACATCGATTTACAAATGTCCAAACTTAAATAGATAAGTTCGTGTCCACAGTAAAAACAAACTTATAGACATACTGACCGACTAGCACTATACGTGCCACGACGCAGAAACTTCGCGAGAACACGCTCCACGAAACACAATAAAATCAACAATAATTTTAAAGAAATTCATTTCTAACCATTTTTAATAGATTACAAAAAAATATTTAGTATGAAAATTCGAATTTGCTTTGATGTTTCACGTTACATTGGAGAGTTCTTCTAATCGCCAATAATTCTTTAAACTAGGGCAAAGCAGTTCGGTTCTCCTAATGACACAATTCTCTATTCTGAGTGGATTATATCGCTTGAATCATTGTTTTGTTTTTTATTATATTTTCAGATCAACAGTAAACATATTGAGGTGGTATGTGACACGTGAAACAATTAGTGCCATCATTGCTCATTGTTATCAAACTCTACTTGAACGCACCTGAAGGGAAAACGCGGGAACATCATCTGTCAAAATCGCTGACGCCCGAGTTTGCCGCCAAAACATGCCACCGAACAAAAACCATTCACACGAGAGTCTCATTGTTTATTTCACAATCACTAAAATTAATTAACTGTAACTAAACTGATTTTTTTTATTTTTTTCCAGTTATATTTTGAGGGAAACATAAAAAAATATTTACGTATATTGAAGTGTTTTTTATAATAGTGCGGGGAGACGCGTAGGTGTCGACCAACGCGGGAAATGTTGGAGGGCAGACTGATACGGGCCGGCGGGCGGCCGCTGTGTCGCCGCGGATTTTTCTATTTCACGGTTTTTCTTGTGAATCGAATCATATGCTCGCTGTATAGTGGACAGTCTCCGCTAATAATAAACGGCCCTAAAATCGTATCGACGTAAAGTTTTTAAACATTTCATTGTTTAAGATGTTGAAGGTTTTTTCGAACATCATTAGAGCGGCTTTAACGTGATTTGTCGTGACATATTGAGGCTGAGGTTTTTAAAGTTGTTCGAAATAGATTATACACGCAATTCTAAACGTGAAATAGTTCTCGATCGTTTTTAAAGTACGAATTATTCTGATTTATTAATCTGATCTTAACAATTTTTAATTTTATTTCAATGTAAGTCGTTATAAGAAAATTATTTAGATGAGAACTCTTGCACTTTCGTTTAGACGAATGAAATAAAAAGTGCAAGAGTTCTCATAAAAATGCAAGAGTAAATTCACTAAACTCAAAAAGTAAGACAACAATGTATAGATTATTATCTCTTTGATGTGCAAACATCCTTAAACCAACTGATTTACATCAAGTGGCTGTCCTAATTAACATCACAACTATAATTCAACTGACAATCTCAAAGCAAAACCATTCGGTAGCAAACGCCGCTCACGTACCTCAAGCAGACTTCAAACAATAATTGTACGAGTACATAGGAACATTTTAGTTGTTATAAATCTTATTTATAATATACAAGCGTTCGTGTTTCTGTAGCAGCAATAGTTTGTACAGGAATAGTCGAGCAGCGCCGTGTCTATCGGTTTACGAGTACAATATGCCTAATGGCACACAGACCCCACTGAACTGTACAGTCGGACGCAATAATGGACACGCATAATATATATTTATACATTTTTGTTACAACTAAAATCAAAAAAGATCTCAAGAAAGCTCAATTTCCTAATTTGATATCTCTCTTTACATTTCTGTGAGACGGTAATGTAAAGAAGCCTGGTAGATAAACGACAGTGTATTTAAAAATTTTTAATTGATGAGTCGTTTACGGTTATTGAATACCACAATTATATGTTCATCACACTAATTCAATTAGTTGTAACTTATATATAGTAATTACATATTTAGCGAATTCGTGTTAAAACATTGATAAGTTCCATTTATTTTGACAGTTTTTATATGATGGGATATAAATTTTTAAAACTCGTACGAGCGCACCTGCTCGAGGCGAAGCTATGCAATGCAACTAACATTTGTTTTATCAAAATTTCAAACTTCGTGAAGACTTTTTACCTAAACTTTTTCCATTTTAAATTAACCCATAAATCTACTATTAGGTAATAAATAGTACAAACCGTGTATTAATTAAACTTCTTTAAATAAGTCAATTAATTTGGAATAATTAAAAAATACTGAGTACCCATTTTTTTTGGAATACCTAATCGCGATGTGTCAATATGTAGAACAAAACCTCCGTGTATTTAAATTATTCAAACTTTCGTGAGACATTATACTAAACTCCAGTCAGCGATGGGCCGCGTCCGCGAAATAATACCAGTACCACTCATCCTGATGAAGGGCCCCCGATGGTCTCGAAACTAGTCGGTGCCGCCACCGGACGAATATACGTGAGTGTTTAGCCGTGTTTATATATCACTCCGTGTATTTATTAAACTTTTTAAATAAGTTAAAGAATTTAGAATAAAAAATTTTTTTTTGGTGAAATATCTAATCCCGATGTATGTAGTCCGCCTGTACCTCTATTTCAATCTCACAATCATTTGCCGTGAGTCCATTACAATGTTATTACGTTGTATACCAACTGTATAAAATAAAAACATTTTTACATCAACTAAACATGGTTGAGATTTTATAATCTTGTATTATGTAATATTTTCTTGCTTACGCAAATCGACTTTACAAATAACATCTCCTGTTTATGATTTCATTTGCCGTGGGTTTCTGAGACTGAAATGCCTGTTTAAAACATTTTTTTATCTCTGTTTCTTCAAATATAATGTCAGGGATGAAGATATATTTCACACAGAGATTTTGGTCTCGGAAACTCTCGGTGAATCTGGTCACTTTTTGGTCACGTTTGAATTTTAAATAATCATTTAATAAACAAGCAAGTTGTGTTATGTGTTTATATCATAAGCATAGTTAACAACGATAAAAGTTGTAATCAATAAAAAAAGAAATATGTGTTTAGGATGATTTCGCCTATTAATAATTACTACAAAGTATTACTACTTTTATTAAAAATAAGTCTTTTATCAAAATAACATTTGAAGTCATAACCACACCAACGCTCAGTTTTGAGGCTACAAGTTTCATTTGAATACCACCAAATGCCATCTAGCGAGCGAAATCAATACCTTTGCGTTTCCTTGCATTTTCGTTTTCGGCTAGCAATTGCATTTTGTACATTTTCACTGAGATGTCTCTTATAAATTAAAGAGAGGGATAAATTTAAAAGGGAATTCAAATCAAACACAGTTCTGATTATAGTACACATAAACTAGCTGATTTTGGTCCTGAGAGATTAAATGGGTGAAAGCAATGTAAAAATTATGTCACAATTAATCTTATTTTTAGTGTACTTTACGCCCGATAGAGGCGCTGCACATAATTCGATGATACGATTGCGATTGTAAATTGTCACAAATATTAGTGCAAGGCACACTGGCCGCCAACAAAAGACTTTTTTTTTTGTTGTGGCATTCGATTAATAAACAATTTTTTAAACTAGACAAAATTTGGCATTTGAATGACATTGCTAAAATTAATTAGCAAAGTTAATATTTTTTTTATTTTGATAAAATCGTATTTTGGATTTATACGTAAAAAATCATGTGTTTAATTACGCGACTAAATTAAAGTAGGATCGTAAATAATACGACGAAAACGCTAGAGCGTGACGTCACGTGTTAAAAGGGCAACTTGTACTAGGAGATCATAAGTTATAAAGGAATGCCACTGCAACTACTGCTATTGAACACTGCATCTTATTCCCTTAGTTTGTGACTCAAATTGTATTTACGCTATTCCCTTCGCAGGATGCATAATAAATTGCAAAGTAAATTCGATCTAATTTTAAGGTGCTTTATGGTTCAAAATTTATAATATCCTCAAAAATTAATCACCATACCATATACCTATCTCTTTCAATTATAAATAACAAGGATTAATTTGCGTCGTTCAAAAAATTTTTGTACTTCCATTTTTAAATTACTTGATTTACCCGTTTCTGAGACTAAAATTATTTTTTAACACACCTTGTTATTTGTGTTTTGTCAAACATAATGAGAGGCATGACGATATGCAGTACACAGAGATTTTGGTTTCAGAAGAGAGCTTTTAACTAATATTTGTTAAAAAGTGACAACATGACGTAATTTTTGGGCAATAAATAAAGAGACTGAACAAACTGAGCAAATTTTTAGATTAAAAATCTGGAGTATTAGGATAACACGGACATTAGGAGTTATTTTGAAGTCCATTGTTAATTTAACTAATGAAAAGAAGATAAATAGATTGATAAACAAAACAAAACAATGTTTTGGTTTTTAAAGTGCAACATTCCTTACGTTAAGATTTTATTTTTAACATTAAATAGTCTATAAATATAAATGCAATATTTCCTTGTAAAAGAAAAAAATATGTCAAACCGCTTTTGTAAATCTGAGTATTGGTTACTTATATTCTTGGCCATTGAAAGATTTTGTGCCCATTCTTTGTATTAAGAACTACAAAAGACCGGATACATAAAGTCGACAAAATAGCCCCATTTATGTTATTTACTTACGTGCTTTCTTCATTTCTAGAGTATTTACTACGCAATTAAAGACCTCTTGCCATGACACAATATAAACCTTTGTTTTTTTTAATTATTATTGTCCTCTTTCTTATTTTTTTTATAGCCAACTTAAATTTTACTAAATATTCTTTACAGCTAACCGTAAGTTATTCTCGATTATTTTACTTTAACTTAACTTAAATAAAAAAAAGACATGCCCGGCTATTCACTGCCGGCAGCAAAGCTTTTTTTTCCTTACACGACCTAGCTCGAAGCCACGTGTTTTGAGAATCAAAAGTACCAGGATAGTATGGGGTACCCTGACGTAGTCTAGAGCATGATGCGTGTGTGATGTACAGATAAGAAAGAGACAGCACGATGTTTCCCCCACAGTTTTTAAAGTACGCACTGTGCAAAAAGAGGGTGGCAAAATTGATACTTAAAAATAAGACTTATTAAATGGACAATTTTTTTTTATGTTTTTATACTTTTTAATATTTTTTAGTGAATGGTGACTATTACACCCCAATTTATTATTTGATAGATAAATTGAATAGAGTTTAAAATCGATAAATTGTAAATGTAAAAGCGCAATTTTTTTTTATAACTTATAGTTGTTGCCCGCGACTCCGTCCGCGCGGTATTAAAAAAAAACTTAATAAGTGTCTATATGGTCTTCCAGACTATATTCTACGTCTGTGCCAAATTACTACAACCTACTACCAAACATCCGTCCGTCCATTCATCCAAACATTCGCATTTATAATATTAGTAAAGTCTACACATTGCACGAACCACATTGTGTATGTGTTACCTCAACAACCGCACACAAAGGTTTAATCATGTCAAAGTATCTTTTGTATTTTCTGATATCCTGTTATTTGCTCGGTTGAAACACGTGCCTGCCAGGCTTAATGTGGCCACATCCTACATCAGAGTCCCAATTTACTTGTCAATTACCACTAGGGCCAACCTCTTTTCGTCTTCTGATGTCCGAGTACTGTTGTTTTGGAAAAACGTGACTTTTTCAATTCCCGTTTACTCCCTCCCTGAGCCTGGACAAGATCAATAGGGGGAGGAGCCTAAAAGGAAAATTCACATGTGTGTTTCTCTCAACACTGGCACATGTATGTATTCCTATCGCGTCATTTCTGATACCCTAGTACAATACCACTGAGAGCACGTGTTTCGCCAGTTATACTCGAAGCCACCTTGAATTTTTTTACCATACGAAGTAGGTGTAGGTAGTTAAGTAACAAGATAATGTTTGTGTGTGTGTGTTTGTTATTTCTCGTCTATAGTAAAAATAAAAAATAGATAGTACTCTATAGTAGATACTAATTTCTATAAATGGATAGGTGATTTCTTGGATGTGGCTGCTTTTACTATGTTCCGATACAAAAGTTCTTGTTGATGTTACGTGACAGTTAACTATCTATATAATTAGTTCGAATCCACACCACCGCTAAAAACTATTACCGTAAGCGCCAAAATGACGAAAATCAAATACGCACAAAATAGCCAGTCCTTTTATAGAGGCCAGTGGTCAATTTTTTTTTCTAATTCTACTATTTAACTAAAACCATTCATCCACTAGGTTGTTTAATATCTATACTATAAAGTGTCAGATACTCGTAACAATCGAAAAATTACTTGAGCTTCGTGGGATTTCATATGTTTCCAAAAGTCGCTACCAACTCGAAGAACATCGTTCAAAAAAATGTGTCCTTAGGCCTACAAAACTGGTCTTCAAAGTGCATTTTTATCCGTTAGCAAAAGATTGACCCCGACGTGATTTGAACACGCAACCTTCTGATCTGGAGTCAGACGCGCTACCGTTGCGCCACGGAGTCGATGGTTATGTCATTGAATTATGACATAACCATCGACTCCGTGGTCACAAGTGGTCCAAAAATCATTGCCATAGATATCCCTAAAAAAGGAAAAGTTTGATGGACAAATTGACATCGATCAATCCGAGAATAGTATAAACTAGCTATCGCCAGCGACTCCGTCCGCGTGGATATATAAAAAAACGTAATTAGTGTAGCCCACCCATCCAACCATCCACATCACATCCATCTAAACATTCGCATTTATAATATTAGAAAGTTAAATAAAAATCAGCTCTTCAAGGCATAAATTCGAAAAAAAAAATAAAAAAAACAGTATCCTCCTATGTCCATCTCCTGGCTCTAAGCTATCTCCTCACCAATTTTCAGCCATATCGGTAAATCCGTTCTTGAGTTATAAATAGTGTAACTAACATGACTTTCTTTTATATGTATATATTAGAGAAAGTTTAATTAGAGAATATTACCTACCTAGTACCTAGTTATTGTTCGTCGCTTGAATCTTTCTAGATTCCGCCACTTCTCACTTTTTAGTTGTGTTAATGTAAAAAATGTTTTTTTTCTAATTATCACACTCAACTATAAATGTAAGTAAAACCCAACACTCACAACAATATCAATCTGTTTGTCAAGGTAACCGAGACACGTGTCCTCCTGCTTGCAGCACCAGAACGTCAGAACTGTAGAAGAGGTGGTCCTATTAAGGTCTCTGCATTAGTAGTTGAACAGCTGTTTCTACGGAAACCGAAAGTCATGGCATCGGCAATCAATAAATTCAGTACTGTTGGACTTATTTACCTACACTGTGCTCTGATACCCTGGTGCATTAGTGACGCGAACACGTGTTTACTGCATGCAGCCAGCCCGTGCCCGTGTACTAAGGAACACACTATTCGGAACGGAACGAAAACAGACGGAATACGAGGTCCTTCTGATCACTCAGTAAATCGGACGCTTTGGCACGTGTTCATGACAATGCGTCCCTCATCTGTGGGCGATTACGACAATCGCCTTCGTATCGTCATCATCAATTATGGCAAAATTAGGATGATATTTTTTGTGCACTTAACACCCCCGATAGGTTTTCCTAACTTTTAATTAAATTTTATCAATGGCGATTGTCACAAATATCCATGCTAGGCCCACTGTGCTCCACAGTCGGTCAAAATGTAGTTTTTTTGCATTGCAGTTCCACAAGACCAAGTCACGTGTATGTACGCTTGTAGTACAAGAGCGTCAGAAGTGCAAAGGAGTTAGTTTGAACAAGCAACACTGCTACATTTGCTTCCGTGGCTATCGAAAGTCAAACAATGAATTCTGTGGTTCTATATCCAGTTTTTATTACAAAATGTGAAAGAAAATAATTTTGTAGTTATCAGTAAAACTTACGCTAGGTTAAGGAAGGCAGATAGCGATATCGATATAGATTTATTTGACGTGCGCCAAAAAACTGTACGCTTATCATATTTAAATTGGTAATTTACAGAACTTTGTCACCGACTCCGTGGCGCAACGGTAGCGCGTCTGACTCCAGATCAGAAGGTTGCGTGTTCAAATCACGTCGGGGTCAATCAACAGTCATTTATTTTATGAAAATAATTTCTCTGCCTCAATTAAAATTGATTAATTTTTGCGAATACTGGCGTAATCTTTTTTTAAAAAGCTCGGAGTTTAAAAATCGTACTTTATGTCCTATCCATATGATCGTCCAGCTATGTTCTAAATGCTAAATTTCAGCAAGGTTCTAGAGATACTTCCTAACAAACATCCATCCATACATCCAAACATTTATTATTAACGACCTTTGGACGATACTTTTTTTTTAATTCAAATCATTGCTACCTCACACCTGTCTATTAATTATTATTAAGCTTCGCTTTTGTACGTCATCAACAGTGACGAAACACGTGTCACCCGCGAGCGAGTATCAGGACATCAGGACGCAAGGGAGGTGTGGTCCGACATCCTATATAACACATTCTCATTGTGCGCACATTGACTTTCAATTCATGCTTCCCTAGTAAACTTTGCCCTCCAAACACGTGGTGTCATGCCGTCCATCTTTTTCTGATTCAAAGAAAAAAAAGAATAGCCGCTTTATGTTAAAATGTTTATGTCAAAATGTTATTCCTTCAATGATCTATTTTTAATGGCAATAAAAAAAAACATGTAAATTACAAAACATTAAAAATGTCGGCAATAATTGGATTTTATTAGGATATATTTTCCATCAGTAGCGGCAATAGTTAACGTTATATTTTTTCTAGTGATTACAAAATAACCGTTTTTTTAATTTTGAATATAATCGCTATAATTTTCACTATATCTTAGATCCAAAATAAGAGAAAGTGCACATAGCCAAACTACACCCTAGACGCGTAGACTTGTAATTTTCAATATAACATCCATAGTGTTTACAAATCAAACATAAATGAAATATAGCGTAATGTTGGGGTCCTAGCGCAGGCCGCGTTTCTCCCCCGGCCGATAACCCGGCCACGCCCCTCCGCTCTTGAACTACCCTCACCACCACACATGCGTGGTTCCCATAGCAACACGGAGATTGCGCAACACATACCAACACTTTCTGATATCCTAGTACTCTTTTAACAGAAACACGTGTTTGTGATTCCGTTGTTAGGGCCTGTCAATTGCTTAGCAACCGATGACAACCAATGAGAGGGCCTCGTAATTCCAGTAGGGTGCATTACTCGGTTTTTCAAATAACAACAAGCATTGGTACAACAGCATTGTACCAAGCTAAACTTACTACTATTATAAATGCGGATTAACGGATCTCGATGAAATTTGGCGTAGATGTAGAACATAGTCTGGAAGAAAACATAAACTACTAATTAGGTTTATTTGTTAATTCCGTGAGTAGTCGTGTGTGACAGCTAGGAATTATTAAAGCTTGTAATTAATTAATTATGCTATTAATTAATGTGTAATTTATTCTTCTCCTGGCGGTATAATTCTATCCGTTTCACACACTAAAAGCTTCACACTATTTCCATAACTGGGTAGCCTATGTTATCTTAGTACATTCTATGCCAGAAACACGTGGCAGGCAACGCTCGTTTGTTCGTGTTGGCAAATTTGTCAGTTTTTCTCAATCAGTGCAACCACGTGTTCCTCATACGCAATGTACCAACACTTCATAAGTGTAAAGTAGTAAAAATGCGATGCTGACGGACTTTAACAAAGTGAGCGTGTGTCAAGGGGCTCCACATTGTACAAGGACAAATGAGTCTTTATAGAGATAAAATTATTTTTGTGAAAACGGTTGAACATCATAAGACTACGGAAAACCCATTTTTTTGTAATTGTCCAATTTATTCTTGATGGGGTTCAAATTGTCAATTTTCTTAAGATACGTGGAGGCACTAACACAATCAGATATGCTTGGAAGTGCTTGGAAGAAAGGAATTTATTTAATTCATATCTAATACAACTGAAATAGATTAAAAGTTTGAAGTAATAAAATGATACGAACTGCTCAGTCTGAATGTGAAAGATAAGATAACAAACCGAAAAATAAAGTGTTTGTCTTTTCAGAAAACTACTGCCTGTCTATAGACCATCAAAACAACTTGGATCCTGAAAAGTATTTAATATTCTGAGATGGGGTGCACGTGCATCTGACGTCACAAACACTAGGAAATCAGAAACCTATAGTATGAACTCAGGAAAGATCGGGAAGGAGTAGGAGGAACATGAGATGAAAATTGTACAAGCGTGTCTTTCATATATCTAACTATCTCTCTCCGACTGATGAAAGTTGCTTTACCTGAATGAGACAGATTCATCAGACAACTTAATACAAGGAGAAAGACATCGCATCTGCCTTGTGTTTTTGTGTTTGAATTTCGAATGCAAACAAAAAAGGTGCCGTCACATCCCGAAGGCGTGGAAGTACCCGAATTTTCTCGTCTTTTTTTGCTGATAAAGTAACAGATGGCGCTGCCATTATAAAATTTATCTTACATTTAATATAATTTTTTAAGAAAAAATTACCAAATTGTTCAACTTTGACTGATATTAAATTTACAGAATCATCTTTTTCCTCACTTTTTATGGCCAAACAACGCCATCTATGAAAAAATGCTTACATTATTACGAACTACGCCAAGAATATTATTATAAAACGTCAATAGATGACGCTAGCAGTATTTCAGATCTCAAGAATTGCTTTTTAACCATCTGATACGATATCGAATATAATCTTACTTTGACATCAAATGAAATGTTCTACAATTTATGTCTTCATGAAGATACAGAAAATATAGTAAGTTAATATGTTTAAGGATTAAGTATCTAAAGGTCAGAGACTTCCTATAATTAATTAAAAGTCTTAAAATAAAAGAAACAATACGTGTGAATCAGGGGACGCACCACATGATATACTGATGATGATGTTGAAGATGTTTCTGAGAATCTCCGTTTAAAACATATTGTTATCTGAGTTTTGTTAAAGGTGAAAGACAAAGCTGACGATAAATTTTATATAGAGATTTAGGTGTTAGAAACTCACGTTACCTCTACGATTATGTATATATATAATAAAAGAAGGGTACAACAAATCTCTTAACATTATACAAACTTTTTCGTTTGTTCAAAGTTAGGTTTTAAGATATTCATTATACGAGTAGGATTGTCTAAAGAACATTAGAAAAAGGGCTATAAAGAAAATAGTTTTAAACATATGTAATTTGAATAAATTTGAATGTTATTTTTTTTTTGCCGAGCAATAAATAAAGTACACATCTTTTCTATAATAATATTTAATATACTTATGCTCACAGTCGCTTATAAATCTTCGTCAAATGGTTAAAACTTAAATTAAAAAAATATTGTTTTTTTTTCTCATAAAATCTCACAATTCTCACCATTAAATATTTTTCTTTTATATCCTACTCCAGACTCTTCCATTCCATCATCAACTCGCACTCAATATCTATCTTTTGCAAATCATCCACTTGGAGAGAGATTACGTCGACTTCATCTGGACAAGTTTCGGGATCAAAGTTTGACGTCTCTTCGTAATACTCTATTGAACTAAACTGATACTCGCTGCGTCTTATTTTCTCTGCTTCCACATCTTCGGAACCTTCAGATACAACACTTGCAATTGTTGCTGGTGATATATTAACTACAGTAACGTTTGCTTTTATATCTTCTACTTTTGTTACATTTTCTTCATTCCGTCTCTCTACGTCTATATTACTTATACACGGGTCCTTAATATCTTTAAGATCAACAGGGATAGCGTCAACTGATACAAATTCTAACAAAGAAGCATCTTCTCTAATCGATTGTTTATATCTGGCAATTCTATCTTGTAACGTCTCAGCTTTACATCGACTATTGTCCGGTCTATCTCTACCCTTTAGATGTGCTACATGCCACTCCTCGTCATCGTCTTTCTCGAATCTTCTGTTAGATCGATGTGAATCATAATCGACATTATCTTGTCTACGGTCATTTCCTAAATCATGTTTTTCATCAGACACTACATTGTTGAGTTCGACAAAATTTATCGCTAATTGAAACAGAAAATATCTTATAAGTAAAATGTTCATTTCTTTTTACTCGATTGTTCTTGAATAATCAAATTCTAGATTTTGTAGAACAAGAAATATTGGTATCGCAGTAAGCGGAGCGTAATCTAAACACAATTTTGATTTGTTATAATTGTAAACATTTTTTTCTGATCGCGCACAAACATTTGGTTACATGAGAAATCATACGACTTAACTAACTTGTTTAATTTCTCAAAACTTTTTCAAATGTTGCCACTTTTCTTGTTTTTAGATTATTGCAAAACACTTAAAAGAAAGATGTGGACTATGAATATATAAACAGAAGCGAATGTAAGTTGATATATTCTTGCACTGTTTATCTATGATTTTTTTTCTTTTTATTTATTATATCATTGTTATATGTTATTTACTGTTATTATAAAATATGTTATCGTGTAAACTGTTATGTAAAGTGTGTATAGTGTCAAATTGGTTGTATACTGTAATGATGCTATGCAGTTTTTAAATAAATAAATAAAAAAAAAATGTCTTTTTTTTGTTTAAATACAAAGTCTTACTAATATTATATATGCGAATGTTTGAATGTATCGATGGATTGGTGTTTATTACAAGTTAAGTCTAGAACGTCTTAACGTATCTCGATGAAGTTTCGCATAAATTTAGAGCATAGTGTGAAAAAACACATAGGCTACTAATTAAGTTTTTTTTTAATCCGCGTGTACAGACTCGCGGCCGACAGCTTGTAATATTATAAAAATAACGTATAATTTCTGTCTTTTAATACAGCATTATCAAATTAAACAGCTTTATTGTTACTCTAGTGATTTAATATAACCACTCAATAAAGGCTGACCGCAGTCGCTCGTTCGCGAAGCATCACTGACAGATAGTTATCTACTCATAGTCTGTGGCACCGCTAACTAATCCATTCAACTCCGGCTATCCAGCCACCGACATAACTACCCTTCAAACGTTGGAAAATACTTCAATTAGAGGCGCACACCCCTTGCCAGATCAAAACAGCCCAATTACCTCGCAGCACGACCCCTTTAATAAACCCTCATTTGCTCTAAATCTGAAATAAAGACGATGATAAATAATAACAAATTTGCAAAGTGAAAAGTCCCGAAATTAGCATGTCGTTTGAATAAATTGACAGATAATGCGACTCCGAGACCCCGCCATATTTGAATTTTAAGTGAGATGAAGCGAGATAGCGCTCTAAAGCATATTTGCGTTTAACGATACA
Source organism: Papilio xuthus (assembly GCF_000836235.2). Classification (NCBI taxonomy): domain Eukaryota; kingdom Metazoa; phylum Arthropoda; class Insecta; order Lepidoptera; family Papilionidae; genus Papilio; species Papilio xuthus. The sequence continues at coordinate 6,935,072 of NW_013530969.1, forward strand.
GCGTATGTCTTTGTTTGTGTCAGCGCTTCAACCGCTGCGGAGCCGCCGGAGATGTTAACAAGTCGCTAAGAGATGCAAATTGCCGGCGGTTGGCAGCGCTGTCTCCAAATGGCGCCAACTCATTTGCATAATTTTCTACGAATTCAAATGTATACATTTTGAGAATTGGCAAAATTGAAAAGCTTTTTTTCCTTTTTGTAGTATTTAATAGATCTATTTTGTATACGTTAACATTAATCTATGGATTAATAAATAATTTAATTGTAATATCTTTGATTTTTCAAAATAAATATACAATTTTTAGAGAAGATAATCTACATGTATTAAACGATCTAAATTCACGTCTATATTTAAGATATACAATACATAATTAAATCTAAAAACTAAAATCATATTGCACATTGTCCTTCTTTTATGAACATTTACTTCTATAAAGATTCTGCTTTGCCACGGACATTCGGTCTTTATTATTAAAAATAGAACTTAAAAATGGCACGTGATATATTTATATATGTCACTGCAGAAAAACAATCATAATTGTACCGCCACAGCGTTTTACAGTTAACAATATTATAATAAAATTTCATCTCCGTTTAAGCGATGAGACTATTCCAAATGAGGCTGCACCAGATTAAACTGATCCGTGTTCCAGATGGGAATAACTTAGATGTAGTCTGGGGCATTATAGATGGCAGTGCATGTATGGTGGGTAAGGGGGCAGCAGAGCGCACGCCAGAGGCAGCGCATGCGGCAGTTCCCGCTCGCCACTTGCCGCCTGCGCCCGCAACTGCTCCAAACGAAGTTGGTTTTGTCGTTTCCATTTTGTTCTAGAACAAGAAATACTTTGATGACATTGAACGATACACCTAAAAGAACAAACGAAATTAAATAAAGCGCTATATACCGTCGGTTCTGGTACCATGTCTTGACTTGCGTCTCGCTGAGACTGAGCGCGTCGGCTACGTCCCCGCGGTCCGCCACGCTCAGGTACTTCTGGCAGCGAAACTTGCGTTCAAGATACGCGAGCTGCGCGTGTGTGAATGCTGTGCGTCGGCGTCGCGGCTTCCGACCACCCGATGACGACGCGGGCTTGGCGTGCTGACGATCTGAGATATTGAAATAAAAATTTAAGATCGAATATATTAAGAATTCATCAAATAAAATGGAGGTAATTGATTACACTATCTCACCAGCAGACTCCTGCGAATCTCTCTGCGAGTTGCCAGCCATTACAGACGCGAATCCAGCTAGAAGTTGAGACTGGAAGGTGCTCTTTGACAGGTCCATGGATCTTCCGTAAATACCCTCCGATAGACCACCGCCCATGAACCCATCGCCGGCTTCATCCTTGTTGCCATCCCTTTCCGTCCTGTACAAATGAAAGAGACCGTTGTCGTACAGCTTCATCGACTCCTCCGTCCGGTTTTCGAATTCATTGTCTTCTTCTTTAAACGGTGAATTGTAACTCGAGTTTTGTAATCGATTCAAATTGTATTCGACTGGGGAGGATCGTTCTGTGTCGTCGGTATCGATTTTTTTCTGGTAACAATCAGCGTCGGTGTCGAAGCCGAATCTAGTTTTGTTGGGCGTGGAGGCGTCGCTGCGGTTGTCGCCTACAGAGATATCGTCCTCGAGGTCGGAGGTCTCTATGTTGTGGCCGGGGGACGATTGGCATCCGCTCTCCCTTTCTACATCTTCATGGACTGCACCTAAAGAAACAAATACAGATATTGTATTGTAAAATGTACTAAAATTATATATAAACAACTATATTAGATAGTCCATTCAATTGATTGATGAATTGATTCAATGCAATATTTTGCTACACCAGGTCTTCAATTTTTAATAGACGACCATTAATTTAGAACTGAAAAAACAGCCCTTATTTATTGATGACGTCTCGGTAGACAAAAATCCGTGCGGGAACATTAAGATCGCTTACTTATCCGACCCTAAAACATATTTATGCAAAAGTTATAACGAGAGAAACACTCGAGTACCGCCCCTTCGAAAATCCGACGAGTAATCGACTCCGGTCCAACTTGGCGCTGGAAAAACCATGAAAAGCGACCCGTAGTCTGAATGGTGGTGAATACCCGCCTCGCCATTTTCATGCAAATTAAAAGACACAAACAGACAAGATTTTCCCGCGCTAAAACACCATTCAGGGCCGTCGTATTGAATCGCTGGAGTGCGGGACGCCCCCAGGCATTAATTAGAGCGGAAACTCTATGGCCGGTTCTTTTTCAAAACTGACGTCTTTATGTGAGCCAGAGCCCGCTTTTGTGCTCGCGGTTAAGTGTGAAGTCTTAGCAAACGATGAGTTTATTTTTTGTTGTTTTTAAATAATTTAGTCAACAAAGGAAGCAGATCTCTATATAAGTACATAATGTAAAGTTCTTTTATATTTGTTTTTAAATGTTGTACAATTCCTTAACAATCCGAATGGCATAGACAACGCGGATAGCTTTTGGAAAGTTTTTATTAAAAGTAAAGTTAAAAACAATAATTCCCACTCGATGTTTGTTAAAACTGCAACATGTTAGGACTGGACACTCTTAGTCTGTAAGAGGTTGGGGGTTCTAACGCACGTTCGCAACTAACAAGGTACTCTAAACTTTCTGACCTCATTGAAAGTTTAACTATCGATTAATTGATTGTTTTTATATTATACTAGTAATCATCCGCGGCTTCGTCAGCGATGAAAAGAAAAAAAAGAATTATGTCTATGACATGCCCGCCTGCATCAGCTACCTTCCCATCAAAGTTCCTTCAAAATCAGACCAACCGTTTCGTATTTTACCCGGAGAAACGCGGCCTTGTGAACAGACAAACAGACAAAATAGTTTTTATCATCATAAATCATCTCCAATCCTATTTTATAATATCTTAAACCACTTAATTCAGGAGCATCGCTTCAGAAGCTTCCCTTCAATAAAATTCAAAGTCAAAATCAATTGATAATTATCGTTGAATGCGAGAGTGCATATGCTCTCGAGCGCAGCGTGGCGCCTCTTGTGCAAGCGCACGTCCGGCACGCGCCGCGGTCGCGCGCCGATTTACCTCGCCCCGCGACCCGCACACCGACACACCGACACCCCGCGCCTCCCTATCCCCTCTACCGTCTATACATCTTAATACAATTGGAGTGTCTGTATATAATATCGAAAAGAATAATGTATTTGCGTTACTCATAACAAACAAAGCAATTTTTAAAACTTGTCTGTATGTCTGTGCGCAAGACTGCGTTTGTTCCGTGTAACCTCCGGAACATTGCACCGATGGTACTATGACAGGAAGGTAGTTGAAGCACAGGCGCATAGACTATACTTGTAGTTAAGACCTTATATATCTTGAAAGGACTGCAATAAAGCATCAGAACATATCAGCTTATTTACTATAATAAAATACAACTAAAATCACTAGAAATTATTAAATATAAAATGTACTATTCCGGCTTTAACGATCTAAACACTACCTAGGTGAAGTTGTTTATTTTATCTGCGTAAATGCGATACAACGCAAAGCTCCTGGACGCACTTCTTATATTTAGTACCCCGAGGCCATTATAGATGTTATTGTTATCGCTCAATATTGCTGGATATTTACTCTGTAACTAAGTTCATGTTTTAGGTTATCTAAAGATTGTATATAGTAAATACAGTATACATTCAATAACTCTGTAAATCACTGAACATCTTTCGCAAAAGCTTTTACAATTTGAGATAGACGAATCGTTAGATACGAATAAGCGGCCATCTTTAACTAAACAATTGGATTTAAAGTACATACATTGACAGATACTTCTCTGCGTGTTTCTTTTAAAGCAAGTTTCAACTATCATCAACATAATTCATAATTCTTTAATTGCATTTGACTGGCCGACGACTGCACCAAACAACTCAAAGTTACGGACTCGCGGCGGATGACAAGCCGACGGATGTATTGCCCTACCGCTGTTTTTTCTATGTTATATGTATATTAAATTGTGTATAACAATAAAGATTTTTTCATTTTTATTTAGTTTTCATTAAGTTACACTTTCATTTAAACTATGCCTTGCAAAATTGTTTTCACCGTACGAACCGAGTTGGTATTTGGACCGCTTCCCGCTATAGTAAAAACAAATGAACTCGATTTCTAATATGAACTCTGACTTATTGAGTTAACATTCATAATTACATTGTACAAGTAACTATACTGAATTTAACAACTAGCTGTCGCCCGCGTATCCGGGCGCAGAAGTAAAAGAACTTAATTATTAGCCTACGTGTTCCAGGTAATGTTCTAATTCACTAAATTTTAAGATCCGTTGAGCCGTTCTACTAATATCTTCTAACAAACATCCAAACATTTGTATTGTAATATTAGTAAGATATATTGAAACAATAAATCATCAAGAAAATAACAGATACAAAGTAAATAGAAAAGAATTGATGAATTAAAATGTAAAAAAAACATGGACATATCCCCTTAATTACCAACTTAATCTAAAAACTGTATAGACTCATAAAATAATGTAATCAAGAAGATCATACATCATTCCATACCAATGACTTCAATAAACTCATCGAATGATTATCGTAACCCTTAATTAGTATAATAGAGGAGCCATTAACTAAACATCAATGCAACAAACGTTACAAATTTCAAATAGAGTAATTGTAAGCAATCAGGGCTGATACAACCGCAGCTGATAAAGCCAGTTTGTCTTACAATTACATGTAAGTGATTGTTAGGGGCTCGTTGTTAAAGCGGACAACCCTATTATAATATAATAACGACTGTACACCGTCCTACTAATCTTGATATTATTAATCAAACATCTATTACAAAAACTATTGTACGCCAATGATGTTCGGAAATATATTTGCAACCTTTAGGCCTATTTTGGTTTATTTGATTTATATTAACGAATGCAAATGTATGAAGCACCACCAAATTTAGATTTTTTACACACTAACTACCAACCCCAGTTTCGTTACTAAGTCACTTAATGTAAACTTTATTAGTAATAGCGCCAAACCGTGCCTTCATCAGTATAGAATTTAAAAAAAAGTAGGCTAAGTTACTCCTGCATAGATCAGCTACCTTCCAATCCGAGTCCCATCACAATCGATCCAGCAGTTTCAGAGATATATGGAAAAATGTGGATTTGCGGACAGACAAACAGACACAACGCAAATGATTACTTTTATCGATATTATACAGACACTGTAATTGTATTAATTGTTTGTAGATTATAAATCAACACTAAGTAAGCTACTAAGTAGTATATAATAATGTAGACGCATCAATCACCGACATATGATTCCGTTTTCTTTGTTTTATGTTCAAGTATCAAATATAGTTAACCGCAGTACCTTAGGTGATAGGGTGTCGATGGTATGTTCGCCGCGGGGGACTGCACTAATTTGTCGCGCGTGTTGTTTATATCCCGTGCTCAACGCGGGCTTGTCCCGGCTTCAACGAGGTTACACCTCTTCAGTTATAGCATTCGATCTTGTCTTAATAAGTCGGGGAAGGTAAGGGAGCACGTAGAACTCAGGTAGGTTGGAAGTACGAGTATTGACTGACAGAGAGATGTGTAGGTATTTTAAATTTAACCATAAACAGAGAGTAAAATATCAAAAACACAAATGTTGAAAATACTGATTGTACATTAAAAGTACATAATTACTATTATACAAGGATGAAATTATAAAAAATGTCTTACTAATATTATAATTGCAAATGTTTGGATCAGTGGTTCCCAAACTTATTTTGTCTACTGCCCAATTTGAGAATAAATATTTTTTAGCGCCCCCATATTTTCACATATTTAAAAACCATTATAACTTCAAATTAAATGAATTAATTAATGTGACCTATGTATGTATATTAACGGAGAATTCTAAACGAAACTTTTACTATAACCCGCAACTCGAGACCTGCAGCGCCCATAAGGGGGCGTTATCACCCACTTTGGGAGAGACTGGTTTAGATAGATGGATGGATGTTTGTTTGAAGGTATCTCCAGAACAGCTGAACGGATTCCGCTGAAATTTGGCTTAGATGTAGAACATAGTTTGGAAGAACACACAGGTTACTAATTAAGTCTTTTAGTCCCGCGCGGACGGAGTCGCACGCAACAGCTAGTTAGTTAATGATTCATATTAATTTATCCATTTTTGCGACGGATATATCTAGACACATAACGCGTTAAGCTAAAAATAGCTAAAATAAACCGTAACCAAAATAACGAATGTTTTAATAAAAAAGTTAAATTCTATGAAAAATTGATACTTGATGGTACTATATAGCAATTGTGAAAAATGTACTAGCAATCAAGCAAATAATATAATCCATTTATGTGGTAAGGTGTTTTAACAAATTTTACTTTTGATGACATTACGGACTGTTAAATCGCTGTCCTAAATATCTAAAAAAATCCATCAAAATGCTAAAAAAGCATATCGTCAGACATACAGAGAGACAACAAAGTGATCCAATTTCGTTCAGTTCCGTTTTTTTCTTTCGAGGTACATAACCTTTAAAATTAGCAAGCAGGGCTTGTACTTTAAGACAGATAATGTTATTTGCAACAATAACCATTCTCCTAAAAAAACACATACGTAAAAATATAACTCTGTAAAAAAAGAGACAACAGTATATTCCTGTACAATTGTTTGAAAACCATAGTAAGTTGTGTCTTTTAATGCAGCGTCGAACTGGCTCTGTACGTGCCTGAGAGCGGACGGCGGCTAATAAGCCGACAATTTGCAACTGTACGCGCACACTTAACATGTAGGTGCATAAATTAGGACCTAATTTTACAAACTTGAAACGTAAATTAACTGGATTTATATGAATTTTTCATAAAGCACTTTGTACTTGATGTGACTAGTTTGATGGCTGTCTTTGTACAGCATTATTTTTGTTGTTAGTATGACTAACTAAATTTTATAATACATTGATTAATAATGGTTTCAATTACAACCAACATCTCAAGAAGCTCTCGCTAAACAGTTGGATTAACGGCCCGATACAGAAGGCAGTTATCCTAGAAACCCCACGCATCGTGAGAAGGTTCCTGTCTCTGCAGCCCTGAACACTGGTTGTTTGAGTCATGGAGTTCCGCAGCCGGTGGTGCTCTATTTTTAATATAATATATTTTATATATTTTTTTATTTTATATATGAAATGTACTATATTAAGAATATGATAAACAAATGAATACATGTTTCAATAATAAGTGACAATTAAAAACAACGCTTCTATTAATTTATAGCAATGTTTCTAACGTTTTAATCATGTTTTTAAAAGTAAAAACACTAAAGCCACTTAGTAAATAAGGTAAAAATTTATTTAAAAAAAACCTAACCTAACCTAAACATTCAGGTAGCCTTTAATTTTTTAATATATTAAATTTAAATACTTAACTATAATAAAATATAAGTTGTTTGTTCATTTATATATTTGGTTTCAATTAAAAACCTAATTACGTAAACAAATGAACGTCAATTTTCAAACATGGCGGCCATTACGCAATAATTTTTGGTATTGTTTCATGAAAATTGTGAGATTAAATGAGATAATATGTGATATAATGATATGAATATAAATCTGGATAGATTCATAGTAATAAGAGAAAAATTGTTTTTTTTTTTCAAAAATTATTTAGTATACGAAAAATTAAGTGAAAACAAGGAACGCGTAGACTAATTTATTCATCGCTTATATTAGTTTTTTTTAATTAAAGTAAATAAATGGTGTAATACTTTGTACTTGTACGTACCTTTGTACATTTAAGTCGTAATTTATATACTAACTTTGTTTCGCGGATACGTTTACACATTAAAATTATAATGAAATATGAATTTTGATAGTCGGTATAACAACGATAATTTTTAAGAAGTGTTTTTTAACAGTGGTAGAGCCCGCTTTAACATCTTCGAACGAATCGGCCCGGCTCGCCCGGTGAAATACCACGACCACACATAAGAGAGGCGTGAAGTGAAAGCAATTCCGCGTTTCGTCTGATGAGTGTGCGTCCCGGAGGCCAAAATTAGTCGTCTTTCCCTACCCACCATTTTTCTTATAAAGAAAGGATGGGAAGTGGAAGTGGACTTTCCGGGTGAGAGGATGCATGGAAAGGGTATATATTTTCTTTCTGTGCATCCTCTCCTCCGTCGATTAAAGGTAAGCAACGCATATGCAATTGCGTATGTCTATGGGCAAAGGTCACTTCGCTATTTCAGCGATTTTAGGTGGCTGCACGCTCGTTTGCCACCTTGTGAAATAAAAAAAAAAGTATTTTGGCTATAATTATTTAGTTTATAATTATTCATCTAAAGAGCCCATAGAATTTTAATAAAGTAATATTTTAATTGAATCACTGACATCTTTCACTTACAAACAAAAATAAAGAAACATCCCACTTCTCAAGATCCGGTCCAATTAAAAGTCTACGGAAGCGCTACGACGCTCCGAGGCGCGCTACGAAAAGTTTTCATGTCACAAATTACATTCATTAAAATGTAATGTAAAATATAAATATGAAACCTGATTACATTTCACAAGGTGTAAAGAAATTAATGTTACTTTCTTTCATTTACATTTTCTGTCTCTTTCCGCTCGGATTTTCCTGTTATGATGTGTTTTTTTCTCAATTAAATGCGAAAGCGTTAAATAATTTAATATATTTTTGATTTGGCTGCTCATTAAGAGCATAATCTAAATATTCGTAACAAAGTCTCCGTAAGAACATGTCCATTTACAAGCTGAACACAATAATCGATCATTAAAATTGGTCCTTTTTTTGTGACTGAGTAGTCACTGTTTGCCTTTACAGCTCCACCGGGCTTGAGGTGGCCGAGCGCAGGTGGCGCTTAGCCTGAACCTCGCTTAAGAGTAACAAGACTCGAGGGCTTCCTCAGAAGCCTCGGCTCGGGCTGTTACTTCATTATAGTTACCGGACTGGGAGGTCACCGAGCTCTTAGATCGCTTAGGTGGACGCTCCATGGAGTGACTGGTCTCAAGGGCCCCCGAGAGGGCCGAACCTCGGCTTGATCGGTTGCTATTATCAGATTGCTTAAAATTGATCCGAAGACTATTTCAATAATTTTGAATATTAGAAAAATACCACATTCGAGCTTTGCATCATTTAAATTTGAAACAATTTAAAATGTATAGTTTAAGATTTCTCCGTGTTATTATAAACAGATCAGTCGACCTAGTACAAAACTTTTCAAGAAAGTATTCGTAACGTCATAAAGTACAAAAATAAATCTCATGACGTGACATATTATGTCGAAGTCGTTACGAATACACATATCGAAAATATTCGTGATAGATTCAATTGTGTTAACAACAACAAAGAAACCGTTCCCCGCTATGTTTATTTTATTGGCTTCATTTGTTTCTGATTCAAATTCTAACTTCGTTGTGTTTTCACCGCCGTAAAACATTATAACAACATGTGTCTAAGCGGAATTCGATTATATTACGTCAGAGGGCGCCACTAAAAAAGTAAAAAGTTACTGGCACATAGTGGCGCCGTGATATTTTATTTCTCTATTTTATCGAGTGTGTTTTGTTATTTTTTCAGTGTAAAAACGAGTGAGTTGTAACAATGAACAGAGAATAGTGTTGTCTTAATTTACTTATATTTACTTAAATCGTAGTGTGTTGTACATATTGTGTAAAGTTAGAATTATAATTTCTTAATAAACATTTAAGTGGAGAGGATGATGCTTTTATTTTGAACAACATGTTTTTAACATGTATTACGGAAGTAATAATTAAATAATATTAAGTATCAAACTTAGAGGTGACCGATGATATGTTATTAGGTACATTAAAAGTTGAATATCTTACTAATATGGAGGCATTTACTTCATCAACAACCAATCATAGGTTAACATCAGCGATAAAGCTCTATAAAACCCAAAATAAATGGAAACTCTATTATTTATATCACAATTATTTTAAGCATACTTTCTTAAAAACATATCGTGTACATTTTTTTATTAAATAAATATTTAAATTTATTTTAACTCTTCTTTCATTCGTTAGCGTTTCCATTTCGTTTCCATTGCAAATATTAATTTATCATTGTTTATTCTTATCAATAGAAACAGTAAAACGTGGCAATTGTTAGCAAATTAAATAAGTAGAGTAATATAAATATAACAAATAAATCGGCAATCATTAATGATGACGCTCTTAAAAGTGTCAGTATTACTTTTGAAAAAGACGTCAAACTTTACAACACTTTTATGGCGACAGACAATGATTATTTTATACTTAACACACGTTGTAAAGAATCTAAATAACATAGTTTTATAAATTCTCTTCGTATAATTAATTTACATTATCCTGTTGGCTGTTGCTTACTCACCGTGTGTGTGTGTCGCGGCGGGTGCACCGGGCGCACCGGGCGCGCCGGGCCGCAGCACGTCGCCCAGCAGGTCCTTGATAAGAAACGACTTGTGACTGTCCTGCATTCTCATATACCTTCAAATACTACGCATTCCGTTTAAATATATTTCAATTCATTGTCTTTAAAATTAACTTAGCAATATAAAATTATTCAAACTTTATTTTACAAATGAAATATTGTTTAATTAATGTTTTTACACTCGCGGTAATATTAATTTATATAATTGTCATAAATTATAACGAGACGTAATCTCTTTGCGGTATTAATTAGAAAAGCGATATACACAATGCGAGATGCACTTTCGCGCGCTTTCTCTCCGACTGTCAGCCATGTTCAGGCCGCTCAACCAAGAAAATCTTTTCATTTAGCAACGCCCTACTCCTAACCGACGTTACGTACATTTTCTTGCGGTTTTGGCCCAAAATACCGCTTAAACGGGCTTTAACGCGCGTTTAGCATGCGCGGCGCCCCGGGGGCGGAGCCCGGGACTCCGCCCCTTAGCCACCGACCAATGGCGTGCCAGCCGCAAACTTTTCCGCTCGGATGACAACTAGAGTACGCCACGAAACGGGGGTTTAGACCCTTAGTTATTGAGTTGGTTTTTAAAAGACCGTTTTGAATGTAAATCGAAAAGTTAAGCGAGTAAAGAGCCTCCCGCGGAGTCCCAATTAAATTGATAGTTCGCGTGGAGTGCGCCCCGGCCTCTCAATGGAAAATACTGGGATTTATTTCAACTTAAGCCTTCTATTATGTACGGTTTGGGAAATTGACCTATCAATTATGCACCGGTGGGTTTGCACTTTTTGTATGGACTCCGCCGCTGCAGAGAACGCTTGCATTTCGCTAACGCGCTCTCTTGTGTTCGCATTTGTAATTAAACTTTTCTTTTGTATCATATAAACGTCAATCACCACCTCCATGTTTTTGTGCGCTTTTTTTTGAATTTTATCTTACTAATATTATTTTAATTACGCACGGACGGAGTCGCGGGCGACAGCTATTTTTATATACAATAAAATTCATTTTAATTAAGTAACTCCGCGACGTATCTTTGTACATTTATTTCAAGTATGTAATACGATACGATGTTTAATACGTCAGACGAAATTCTAAATCTAATATCATACCCGAAACCTTTCCACCACAAATTAAATGATTTCTCTGTCCCTATTAAAAATATCACCGAAGCTATCTACATGCCTTACGTTCGTTACGCGACATGAGGTTTGTAGGTAAATAGTGTATGTACTCGCTGTATAACGAAGCCCGACGGAGACGGCACAAATAAACTATTGTATGTTTTATACATATTGAGGTAAGCAATTATGTTCTCAATTAACGTTTAATTGCTTTGAGATGTCGTTACACTTCATTATTGTATTCTTATATTTTATATGAAGTGTTTATGTTAAGAGAAAAAATACCGGCCGTGTACATTACCGCGATTGTACAACGAATATATATTTTTATATCTTACTAATATTATAAATGGATGGATGTTTGTTAGAAGGTATCTCCAGAACGAATGTATGAATCTGGCTGATATTTGGCATAGATATAGAACATAGTCTGGATAAACACATATTCTACTATTTTTTTTAATTCCTCGCGGACGAAATCGGGACAGCAAGTTCAACTACAAATGTTGCGACTTCAGGAATCCGTCGGAAATTTGACAATATTAATACCAGACATTTTAGGAGTAACTATCTTATATATAAAATTCTCGTGTCACAATTTTCGTTCCCATACTCCTCCGAAACGGCTTGACCGATTCTCATGAAATTTTGTGAGCATATTGAGTAGGTCTGAGAATCGGACAACTTCTATTTTTAATCCCGCGCAAACGGAGTCGCGGGCGACAGCTAGTATTTGTATAAATATATAAATTTATTCTTTTTATTGTTTACAGTTTAATTTCATTTTTTTTCTTTGTTCTGGGGATACCTTGTATCAAACATCCATCCATTTATAATATTAAGTAAGATGTATGGGTTCAACGTACTTTTATTCCAATTTAAACTTAGCAACCCTTATGTTTGTATTATTTGGAAGAAAATCCGAAAATGTGTCAGTGTATTGACCCAACACTAGCATTACAAAAATGTCGACGTTTGTGTCCCCTCACTATTCATTCTGACACTAGACATTGTAACGATGCTCGTCATTCGCGCCAAATGATTCTACCTAATACTGTCTAAAAGTATGTTTAAAAGATATATAAGGTTAGATATATAAGTTGTTTATAAATAAAAACGCTATCTATGTATTAATTATTTATTAAATGTTACAAAATGTCTTATTCACAAAACAAAGACATTAAATTCGTGAAGTCTATCTGTTTTTAGGGTTCCGTACCTCATAGGAAAAAAACGAAACCTTTATAGGATCACTTTGTTATCCGTTCGTCTGCCTATCAAGACCCTTTTTCTCAAAAATGAAGGTATCAAGCTGGAATTTCTTTTTAATTCATTAATTTATTATAATTACAAGAGAAATGTAAATGAATATAAATGCAAAAATACTGGTTCGTTGTCGCGTCGCTTTGTGTTTCATATTTCCCAAGTAAATGAATTCAATCTTTTTTACATAATAAACATTCGATATATTACGACCAATTAAAATCTTTTATTGTTCAGTTATTTTTAATAACAAAATATCAAAACACAGTCACATTTTATTTTTATTCGTAAAAATATTTAGGAAATTGTTTTTAATAGATTCAAAATGAAAAAAAAATTACGTCCGTGGTTTTCTTCAGAACGGAAAATTTAAATTAATCACGTTTTTTTCATACAATTTCAATACAAAATGTGGAATAATTACAATAATTATATTATTTAAACTTTTTAACAGATAATATTAACAATGTTCAGTCAGCTTCGGACCGCGCCTCATGTTACATAAGTTCAACAAATGTTATCATCAAATGCCAGTGTGGGTGTGTCATGTGTCATGTGTCATGTGCGGTGTCATCAGACGAGGGAGAACTGTATGATACGTTTGATGTCCTTAAGCAGCACTTCCACGAAGCCGCGCTGCAGCGGAGGCTCGCCCTGTAAGTTAACGTACAATTCCACTGTACAACAACTCATATCTTTTTTATATAAATTGTTAATTATAATAAACAAAATATATTCTTGTACATATTGTAAGTAATTTTACTATTAATGAGGAGGAAGTTTATAGTTTTTTGTTTTTAATTTTAATAATTTGTGACGTCACAAAAAAGACGTCGCGTCAGGGAATCACAAATTTATGTTATTTTGGTATATTTTAAATTCAAGAAATTGATAACAATTTAATATTATTCATAGTTAATGTTGTTACAATTAGATATAAAATCGTGTGTATACCTTGACGGTGTCGAGCAGGTCCTCCACGAAGCGGTCGTTGAAGAGCGCCACCAGGTCCGCCCGCAGCGCGCTCAGCTCCTCACCCTCCGCGCACAGCAGCGCGCCCGCAGACCTCATGCCTGCACACACACACACACACACACATATCTTAAGTGTATCTCAGTCCAAATGAACGTTTAAATGTTGTGGTATAAACGTGAAATGTACCGAGTTCATGTGGTGCGGCTGCCTGCAGGTGCATGCGCGCGTGCGCCCACAGCAGGTAGAGCGCCTGCGCCAGCGCAGCGCCGCAGTACTGCAGCTCCGCGCGACGCACCCGCGCCCTCCCCCGCAGCACCGACACCACGCCCGCGCGCACCTCCGTCGGCGAACCCCCCACACCTCCAGCACCACCAGCACCAGACTTCTCCTCGCCCAGCAACTTCTTCATGTCTGTCGCACAACAATAAGTTAGATATTTTGGTCCTTCGAGCCGGACACAGGACCGAAGAGTAGTTGCTTGGTGTACCGACCGTCGAGCGTCATGGCGGGCAGGTTGTGCAGCTGGTGCGCGACAGTGGCGAGCAGCTTGGTGTGCAGGCGGTGCGCGCGCGCCAGGTGCTGCAGCAGCGCACGCGCCGCCGCGCACGCCGCACTCGACGCACTGTGTGACGTCACGCGGGCGTCCTCGCGCTCCAGCGTGTTCAGCGCGTACGTCAGCAGGTTGCACACGATCTGACACGACACGAGACAAATATCATTTGTTCCAACTTTCAGGTTAAATAACGGACATCGGTGAAGTACTATGAGGGAAGAATTACCTTGAGATAGAGCCTGTTGTCGGGGTGGTCGGAGGCGGGCGCGTGCGCGTGGTTGGCGGGCGGCGGCTGCTGGAAGCGCGGCAGCAGCGCCAGCATGAGCCACTGCACGCGCTGCAGGCTGGGCTCGGCGCGCTGCAGCGCCGTGTCGCCGCGCGCCAGACCGAACACCTCGCGCCCCGACGCGCGCGCCACCACTGACGTAACCCACTCCAGCTCCACCAGCAGACCCTCCGGCGAGCTCGGGTGCGCCGCTCTACTCGCAACGAACACGAATTTCAATCATAAATCTAACATTTTCCCTGAATTAAAATTGAATCGGTCGCACCAATTATACCTCAGCACCATGTCGATGCACTCGACGTGGCTGACGAGGAAGTGCGTCACGTGTATGACGCAGCTGTGGTTCTCTGTGCCCAGTGACGTCAGCAGCGCGTCGCACAGCGCCAGCGCCGGCACCAGCATCTGACGGAATCTGACACAAGCAAACAAAAAAATTAAACATATTTCATTTAAACGCAAAATGCATGTAAATAAATTCAACCAGCGATTAGGATATCGCTTCGGCTAGAACCTGGAGGCGACGGAGGGCACGAAGTCAGTGTCGGGGCGGGAGTTGGCGGCGTGCACGTCGGGGTGGCAGCCGAGCGCGGAGAGCGCGGCGAGGCAGGCCAGCGCGCCCTGCGCCACCACCGTCTCCGCGCCGCGCCGCGACCCCGCCAGCTTCAGCAGCAGCGACATCTTGCACTCGTACACGTACAGCACGCGCAGAGACTTCGGGCTCGGCTCCAGCGCCTCACGTGGACAAACACAAATAATAAACTTACTCGTCTACATTGTATATCCGCAAAACGGTTGACGTAGGAGCAGTGTAACGTGCGCGTACCTCCTTGAGACCCTCGTCGTCGTGCAGCAGGCTGTCTATGAGGCTGCGCAGATAACCCTGGTCGGTGAGGGTGTGCAGCCAGTCCGTGGCGGGGTCGATGTCGAGCAGGGTGTCGAGGCAGGCGAGCGCGGCCATGCGGCAGACGTCGTGCCCGGCGCCGGTGCAGTCGCCGCACACTATGGCGCACAGCTTCTCCCCGAAGCCGGTGATCACATCCACAACCATGGCCTTGAGCGCGGAATCCTCGCGGTTGGCGCGCCCCCGCGACTTGTCTAGTCGGCTGACGTAGGTGACGTCGCCCTCCTCCTCGGGCTCCGCGGGGCTCGCCTTCAGGTTCACAATGTTGAGGAAGTTAAGCAGCGCACCGTAAAGGTTGACACGCATCTTCTGCGTGCTGCCACCCGACACCAGGATCCAGCCGAGTATCTTGTGCAGGATGAACTTGAGCGTCAGAGACTTGGTCTGCATTATTTGGTTCGAGGGACCGAAGAAGCTCGCCTCGAACTCGGAGGAGTTGAGATTGGACTCGCGCTTCTGCAGGATGTAGCAGTGGCGCAGGTTGACCAGCAGGAGCAGTACGGTGCCGGAGGCGAGGTTACCGAGCTGCGGCAGCACCTCCGCGGGCGGGATCTTGTTCAAGAGATCCTGCAGGATGTTCAGCAGCAGATTCTTGCGGGACTCGAGAGCCAGCACGTCGGGCGGCGCCACGCAGAAGATGATCTCTGTAAGCTGCCGCCACGAGTCGTAGTAATGCGTCAGCGTGGCGGCCAGGTTGCGCTGCCGGTTCACCTCCGTCACGTAGTCGAGCACCTGCACGAAAATTTGATAAAAATGAATACAGTGCAATATTAAAATGTAATGTTTTATTATATAGCTGTACTGTACGTGCGACGTGGCATACCTTCTGTATCTCGAGGGCGACGAGGCTGCGCTGTGGCGCGGTGGTGCGCAGCGCGGCCAGCTCGCGCGCCAGCACCGCGTGCAGCCTGCTCACACTGATGCGCTTGCCGCCCACACCTGATTCAACGTCACCATTACATTATACATGATCTAGTAACATTATTGATATGTAAGGTGTGCGCATGTACCTGTCGGCAGATCGCAGTCGTTGATGGCGCTGCGCAGCTGGTGCGCGTGGAAGAGCTCCCAGCGCGGCTCGGCGGGCGCGGCAACGCTCACCGCCAGCCCCTCCAGCGCGCGCCGGATCACACACCACTCCCACTCCTGACCCAAAAATTACTTATATAGGATATTATTTCCCAATAATGAAACCTAAACTCTGGTTCTGCCGGAGTTGTAGTTTTACCTGGTCGGGATGGTGTGGCGTGTGTGTGAGGGCGCCGAGCAGTGCGGCGAGTGCGGCGTGTTGTCGCGTGCCGCCCGCAGCGCCCGCCTCGCACGCGCACGCTCGCAGCACCCACGACCGCGCCGACACTGTCGTCACTGACGCCGTCTGCACAAAACATGACACGATTTTATTTGTTGTAAAAATACATCACAGAAAATTGATGCTCCTACAAAGAAAACAACTTTTATCAGAGAATTTACATGAAAGATGGTTTGTTTGACTCACTTCGAGGTTGACGGTGGCCTTGACGTGTCTGGCGAGGAAGTAGTCGCGAGCGCGCAGCAGACGCAGCGCAGGCGGGGAGGTGGCGGGCCGCGCGCACAGCCAGTACACCAGCCGGTAGCAGCTCTCCACCAGCGGCGTCGCCTCGCTACATCACGATAACATATTCACATCGGTAGGTATAAGACAAGCTTACTTAATAAGGTCTCTTTTGCTTGTGCATGTGTTACCGTTCATGCGCGGCGGGTGCGATGTGCTGGTCCAGTATGTCTAGCACGGCGTGCAGCACGGTGCGCGGCGTGCCTCCCACGCCCGCCTCGTTCAGCACGCTGCGGCTCACCTGACACAGAACAATGCTCACATTACATAGGAAAGGGATTAGAGAAGATAAGTGAATGTGTAGTATGCTTACGTCATCATTGAGCTGGTATCCGAGCAGGAAGTGCGCAAAGTTGGGCGCGGCTGCAGGCAGCAGCTGCAGCACGAGCAGCACCACGCCCTCCTTGGCCGCACGAGCCTCCTCCGCAGCACTTTGTTCGCGCTCCTCCACCGCGCCCCCGCCTGCGCTTCCACCCCCGACATCTGTCCCGGCACCGCACCACTCCTCCGACTCCAGACACTCAACGAAACCATGCCTGAGTAACATAAATATTAAAGGAACAGCTTAGCTTAAACCAAATATATATAAAATAAATGTCAAATGCACGAGAATAAAAGTAGGGTAAATCACCTGATGTCCGCGGCGAGGGCGTGTCGGTGTGCGAGCGAGGCCAGCAGGTGTCGCGCCGAGTGCGGGGAGAGCAGCGCGCGCCGCAGCAGCGACACCGCGCGCCGCGTGCCCGCCGGCAGCGCGCCCCGCCCCACCACGCGGCAGCACGACACCAGCCGGTCACACTTCTCCGGACCCTCCGGCGCTGCACCAACATCACATATGTACTATATTCCCATTTTCAAAAGAATCGCTCAATATGTGAAAAGAGGGTCTAACCTAGCAACAGTTTGGATAGTCCTACGACGAGAAGCGCGCGGCCCGCTTCGGCAGCCGCGTCTGTTAAGGCACGCTCCAACGCCAGCGCTCGCTCCAGCATCTGCAGCGTGGACACCAGCGCGTCCTCTACGTACTCCTGGTCACAAACACCAACATGAGTACCTTGACACATAGTTACACACGTAACACACAGGATGGCGTTAGTTGTGCGGTGATACCTTGCCGGGTCCGGGCTGGCGGTCGAGCAGGTCGTTGGCGCGGTCGAGCGTGGCCAGCACGAGGCGCAGCAGCTCCGAGTCCGAGTGCAGCTGCACCAGCAGCGGGAAGCCGGGCGGGGGCTCCGCGTCCCCCGCGCCCCCCACACCGCCTGCGCCCGTCGCGCCTCCCGCACCCGCCGCCGGGAAGTCGCTCGCGCTCGGCTCGTACTCCTCCAGCCAGCGCGCGAACAGACGGAAGCACAGCGCGATCACCTGCGGTGTATTTACAATATAGACTTATTAGATTATAGAATATGTAGAAATATGCAAACTCAGTAATGCAGGATAGAGCTTGTGTGACCTGCCACTCCTCGTGGGGTACGGCGTATCGGCGGTGTGGCGCGGGCAGGGCGAGGCGGTGCAACACGTGGTGCACGTAGGGCTGCAGGCCGGGCGCGCGGCTGCCGGCACCCAGTGCACGCGGTGCTGGCCCCGCGGCACACAGCGCCTCCAGCAGCTCCAGGAAGGCGCGCGATAGCGGGTACTCCTCCATGCGGCACTCCACCTGACAACACAAACGACATTACGAATGTAGGAAAGCGGTTTTAAGATATTAAAACTTTTCACAGTAAGGAAGTGCGAATACCTCCTGCAGCTCAGCGTTGAGGCCGCGCTTGTCGGCAGTGGAGACGAGCTGCGCGGCGTCGAGCGCGGCCCAGACGCGCGGCGCAGTGCCTGCTCGCCCGCCCAGGGCCGCTAGCGTGCGGCACAGCGCCGCCTTCAGCTGGATTGGCACGTGGCAGCACATCAATCCTGACACACATGCCTCTTATAGTTCTTTGATACAAGTAAAAACTACTGCACCGAGAAAATGTAACAGCAATTTACCGAACATGCAGTTGACGGCATCCCATTGTAGGTTCTCACAGATGGCCGCGCTGGCCGCCTCGTCGACGCGCGCCACCGCCGCGATCAGCTGCAACGATGCTATCATCGCTTCCACCTGCACACATACACTTATTGTATAATGCTGCACCTCTCACTGGGTGTCAATACATCACATGGTATGGTGGTTACCTCCTCCTGGCGCACGAGCAGTTTGCCGGGGCGCGCGGCTGGAGTCACCACGGCGGAGGCGCCCAGAGACGATGAATGCAGATGCTCCGCGAATGGTGCTGGGTCTGCACGCAAGTTCCTAACACACACATGTATTAAAATAAAATTCTATGTACGAATAGGATTGTAATGTAAGTTATATTATGCGATGAAGAGGATGTTGTATGTTACCTGTGATAGAGCTGCAGTGCAGTGAGGAGGTGGTGCGCGGAGAGTGCATCGCGGCGCGCCAGCAGGGCCCAGGTGTGCTTGGGCACGGCGAGGGCGGCCAGCGCGCGCAGGTAGGCGGCCAGCAGCGCCGCGCACACCGCCTCGCCCGACAGCCGCACGAACTTGTACAGCGTCGCCTCGCGCCCGCCACCACCTCCACCACCGCCAGCACCGCCAGCACCACTGCGGCTGCAACACACATGTCGTATTACTTTTTAGTATTCTGGGAAATCATTTAAATTTACCCTGCTTTTTCGGGAAACCAATATTATGTAAGAAAGCTCTATATTTCTTTGAGGATTTTTTTGACTGAAAAAAAAATTTTGTACTTTTTTATATTCTTATTTTAATCAAATTAATTAGTGACAATTACTTTCGTTTCAAAGAGACATTTTGTTATCATAAGATTGACTGTAACTTTAAAATCGAAAAAGATTAACATAACGTGTCGAGTAAGAGTAGATTTACTTAAACCCTCACTGTGGCTTTCTTCGAATTTAGTTGAGTTCAAGGTTACTTGTGAGTACCTGAGGGCTGAGGGCCAGTAGTCATCGCGCAGTTGCAGCGTGTCGTGTTGGTAGAGACGCTCGACACAGCGCAGCAGCGCGTGCAGCCGCGTGCGCCCCGCCCCCGCACCGCCCGGCGCTGAGAGACCCTCCGCCGCGTACATCTGCACCGCGCGCGCTGCCTCGTCCGCCCTGACACGTTACACATAACAATATTAATACATGCATTCAGTTGAATTAGTTTTTTTTTAATTTCTTCCCAATTTGAGCACCACGGAACGATAACTAGACATTGAATAGTTCGCTAACCGTTATGTTTTAAATGGGGATTTTGGTCTCAGAAATCTACAGTAAATTTGTTTAACAATTTCACTGTAATTGGTACTGACTTGACTCTCATCTCCATAAGCTTGGAATGCATGAGGACAATGAAGTCTGTGAGGAGCGAGTGCAGCCGCCGCTGGTAGTACTCCTCGCCGCGCACCAGATCTGCCGACAGCATCGCCTCGCTCACGTACTCAAACACCTACAAACAAACAAACACACATACAATACCTTTCCTATGACAATAAGGAGACCTGCTATAAATATCAAATATAAAAAATAAAATTGATATACCCATTCCCCCTTCCATGTCCACAGAAAAGGTACCGGTTTTTTTTAATTTATAGTTCTATAATAAAAAAAAGCTATGAAAATAACTCACCTTTCCATCAATAGCTGCATCAACCAACATTTCATCCTGGTCCAACAATTCACTCTTTATATCTCCCGAACCAGAAGCCCTAAGTAATGTTTGTGGGGCTCGCTTTAGTGCGGCCAATGCCAGTCCTAGGGCCAGCTGACACAGGGCCCGCAGCCCCGAGCCCTTGTCTTGGCCCTCCTGTGTCTGGTTTGGGTTCATAGGTGGGGAGAACTCATCCAACAGAACTGATATCAGCTCTGGATCCTGTATCAGCGGTAATTTCTTTGCTAGTTCTTCACCATCTTCACGCCTGTTAGAACAAATTACTTAGTTTTCATTTTATTTACTATGTCCTGTACAAAATATGTAGTCAACTCTCTTACTAGATTGAAAAAATTAAAATAGCATAACATGTATCTGTACAAGTTTTCGGCAGTGGAAACTGAAGGTCAAACAACATAATATCTGTAAACATAGTAAGGACTGATACAGAAAATGGTTAGAAATTATTTATTAAAAAATTTCATATAAATTTAAGGATATTTAAAAAAACTAATTTAGTACCAATTTTATTAATTATTGGACACCACAATTTTAAATCAATAACTTTGTAACTATTGTAAAGTAATAAATCTCACTTGTGTAAGACAGACAAGTCGAGTGCATAGAGCAGCGCCATCTGCAGAGAAAGCGAGATCTCGTCCAGCGCGCCAGTCGGCCCGTGCGTCGCCGATGTCATTTGCTACATACACATAATACAACACATTTTATTCTACAATTATGACAAAGAGTTTCATATTACAATCTATTCAAATACATACTTTTGAATAATTATGACAAACTTACTTCTCTATACAGCCGGAGCAATATATCTCTGTCGAGCCCGCGCTGCGCAGACGCCGCGAATATCACACCGGCGAGCAACTTTCTGTAACAAAGCCACAAATTATAAACAATACAATTTAATTTCAAGAATATTCACATATAATTAAAAAGGTAGGAGCTGGTGCAAGTAACCTGGTGGTCTCTATTGTGCCGATGAGTCGCACGAGATGTCGAGGTGGAGGCAGCGCTCGGTTGTTCTGCAGCAGCTCGAGCTCGGCGTCCAGTGAGGTGCGGCGCAGCGCGTCCAGCACGCCGCCCAGCAGCCCGTCAGCTATCAGCTGTGACACGTACCGCGACACGTAGCTCACTATCTCCTCGCGCGCACTTATTGACCTGCACACAATTGGGAAACATTTTAAATACACAAAACTAAGTACATCTATCTATAGTATCTACATATCCTGGTTCGACCCCATCCATGTACCAATGTGTCTTTTGTCTATCGAAATTCTTAAGGAGAATTAGCCAATGACATTATACAAATATGAAAGTGGGGTATTCCCCACTTTCATATTTGTATAATGTCATTGTCTGTCACTGTCAAAAAAGCAATGTACTAACCAGGAGACACCATCCCTTGCCATGACGAGATGTCTGAGTGCCTGCACAAGTGCACGGCGGCCGTCATGTTGGAGCAGGACTGCGAGCAGGCCACGTGCCAGCCCCGGCTGCCGTGGTGCTTGACGCTGCGCCGTGTGCAGCAGCTCCAGGCACACATACTCGTTCACATTGTACATGTCTGCACAAATTGCGCAACAATAATTGTCATAATTATTTACCTGATGTAATTTTTCATTAACATCAAGATAGTATTTTATCAAACTGTAACACTGTAGCATTCATTGCGCTATATTTGGCTCGTTCACGTACCGACACATGTTGCTGGCTCAAAGGTCTGATATCGACTGACGTCCCCCCTCTCCAGCATGTACTTATGGCATGTACGCTCGAGACAAACAACACTATGTTTATGCATACACTACAAGCACAATACGAAATAAACTATAGATTTTATTTCACATTAGTACTCATGGCCAGTGTGAATTTTACCTGATATTATAATAGCTTCATCAACAAGCTCCTTGGACAGCAAAGTCCTGCCTATACTGGGTAAATTAACTCCTTCTGTCACACCTCTTTTGATCTCCTCTCTGCTTGTTGGGTTTTTCGGCTGAATGAAAGCAAGAATTACACATAATAAACATGACAATTATAAATAGTTTACAAGTAATGACATATTGTTCGTTGATCAAATAAATGTCAACAAAACTTTTCATGCTTATGTATTTTCATGAAAATAGAAGACAACATTTTATTTAACAAATTTATGGAAACCAATAGTAAAAAAATTTACTTACAGGATATTTTAAGAGTGATAGAAATGTTTGTTTGTGCCTTCTCAGGACGGATTCAAATGTGTGCACTGCATATGGAGCTCCACCACTCTCATGTGCCAAGTATCCTTCCACCACAGACACTAGTTCCTTGTAAGGTGTCCATAGATCTTCTATAGTAGTTCCTACATAAAATGAGTCATTTACAAAGAGTCAATTAAAGATTAACTAGCCTGTGGATGTGCCCAATTTATTTAGATTGGATACATTTTATACATGTAAGTTATAGCCAGTATCTTCTCCAATAATACCCGTAGTGTTAATGAACAAATAATTTGATACCAAGGTATTCAACAAGGTGATTCTGTGGGTTGTCAAATACATAGTATATTCGTAGAAAATAACATTTATCATTGTACATTTATGTCATTTATTTCATAAATTTCGACTGTAGGGGCTATTATAACTACTAAAACTAATCTAAAGTTACAAAGCCGCCAAAATCTAAGTATAGGTTAGAAATTGAAAACTTCTCATACCTTCGTTAATATTCATTTTGTGCTGAGTTTGGAATCCACGGCGATTAACAATTAGTAATTCATTTAATACTTGGTCCTCTAAAAAAATATACTTATCAAAATAACTAGTTTACAAGCAATTGTTTTGAATTGAGGTGATATGCCATTATGACAGTTCGTTTAAATTTCAATAGAAAATGTAAAATTCTAGCGTACCTTCTGTTGTCTTTGATTCTACTGGTCTATGGTTATTCTTATAAATTTCGATAAAATCTGAAAGAACCGAAATTATTTTTATGGCGGTAAGTTTAATTAAAAATACAGTTGAAATTGTTAAAGTTCAATTAATTAAACTATTCTATGATAAATCCTGCACGCTTGTGTGACAAACATTTTACAAAAAATTGTTAGTTGTTATAAAGTATATAAAATATAGTATATATGGTTGTTAGGGATATCCTGGTTCGATAAATTTGAAGCAAAGCGACATCAAGAAGTCTTTTGTAAACATACTTTGTTATGAGAGAATAAGGAACGGGAGACAACCATTTATTTTAAAAATAGAAAAAAATGTTGAAACATTCAGAAAGTCTTTAATACACACACATTGTTAGAAGACATCAACAACAGGTTTTATTACAAGAATAAACGCAATTAAAAAAATACTCTCTACTCATTGAATACATAATTTAAGAAATATTTATACATTTATAAAGATTGTTTAATCTTTTCCAAGTATTCGATGCATTTATTTCTGTAGAAAGTATTGTTGTAGAATACTATGTTACTGAAGAAATCCTCCGAGTTGGTCACCTGGACCGGGAGACAATTCAACACATCTTTCTTCTCGTCCTTACGAACATTGTTGCATTCATCATCAATAAGTTCCATGTACTTTAAGCAATTTTTGTTTATCAATTTGCTCAGAATTATATTTCCACAAGACGTGAGTCCCGTCTTTTCAAAACATGCCTTTGACAGAATATAGAGAATACTAACATTAAAATGAGTCAATGTATTGAAATTCTGCAACAAAATTGATTCACCTTCCAATAACTCTCTCATTCCATTCAAAAAAGTCTTGAAACAATTTTTCTCATAAACATTATAACTCTCTCTGTATTGGAACTCGGGTAATGAAACGATTTTAGATGGTTCTGGTCCTAAAAGACTAGGATCAATCTTTGGTTTAGCCGGTCTGTAGAGAATGATTTCTTTGAATTCTTCCTCAGCAAGTATCTGCTGGTAAAGTTTGTAGATAGGGACAAATATGAACTTTGAACTGTTTACTTTTTGCAAAGGTTTCCCATACGTAAATATAATATCTATTTTTGAGGAACCTTCTCCAATCATCCATTTAACTGGTTCTGTGATATGTATCATTGGGTTAGAGAGCATCTCAGCTTGAAGAAATGTATTTAAATTCTTATGTTTTTCTTTCAGTGACATCTTTGTGTACAGTTGACGCTCGGTATAGGAGCCACGATGGTATCTAGGATTTGTATTTATTTTATTTTCCTCATGAAGAGTGCCTTTTAAAAGTTCTTGATTATTACTTATCGGTTTGAGATTGTACTTCCAAATGAATTCCGAGGCTACAATAGCCCTAATCTTTTTCATATCCCTGTGTAGAGCTATGTTCTTTTGCATTAGATATGCCTGTAGATTATTATTTATCACATGGCATTGTATGGAGCAGAAATAGTATGCACATTCCTCAATTTGCTTAAGGAAGGATTCCGGTATTTTGTCAAGGGAGAACAATGATTTATTTGAATAAAGTTCTGTTCCGAATGCACTCTGTAATGTTGATATGTAAGGTTTTAGATCTATGCCCTTGTATTGCAAACAGATAGCGTATACCTCGGAATTTCCTTGACGAGAAGTTATTGGCTTATATATGTTTACTTCTTTGAACAATTGATTGAGTAGATATAAAAGGTTTACTGTGGAATGTTCAAAAATAGTGAACAATTTGAAGATTAATGTTCCACCTGAAAATAAAATACAGTTTTTACACACTTCATACATTTTTTTGCAAGAAATTTAACCACATAAGTTATGATGTATACCTGGGCTTAATGCCTGTAGTGCTGTTATAATTTCACAGTAATGGAGAGGTGAAGTAACTTCCTCTTGGGCATCAGGCTTTTGGAGACAATCAATTGATCCATCGGCTGTTACAAGCAGAACCTGAACAATTATACATTTTCTTCAATACAAATTTAGTTTATAGGTCATTTAAACCTTCACAAAAATATAATTACTGATTAACATATTCACATATTGTCTAATATTAAGATATATTTTCAAAGTTAATTTTATCTTGAAAGTTATTAAATAGGTCTTACTTTGCCTAAAGACTTGGCTTTCTTGACAATAGCTTGAGAATTTTCCCAATCCATCAGATTGCCGGTGTTGTCAACACCAAAGTCCCAGTTGTCCAGAGTGTGGAACATGAATCGGTCATCACTTATCATATTTGATGATGAGTTGCCTTCATAGTATGGATTCAGTGTATTTGCAACCCATTTCCACTGGAAAACACAATGTATTGTTACATTATAGATTTAAAACAAAGAGTATTGTAGTTCCATAAAGTAATTTCAAATGATCATTAAATTAATAATAGTTTTAGTGTTACAAAAGTAATTACATCAATAGCCTGATGATGCAGCTTTAAGTAATGGTTCAAAGAAGTTATAAATGCACCCGGTGCTTCGCACAGATGCAATGACACCATTTTCATGTCAGAAATAGCCTCTGGTGGCACAATATTATATGTTGAAGCACATTCGTAGAACTTAGTCCAGGCCTGCGTTAGGAATTCGGGATTCACCAGGCATCTGAGCTTCCAGCAAACTTCGCCGGCTGGATTGCGTCGCCGAGTGTGACTACTCCATTCCTCAATGCTAAAGTCATTTAGTTGACTCTTGTGGAAGTTTAAACGACTTTTTAAATATTCCAAGCCCTTTACTTTCCACGGTGCATCAGTAAACCAAGTATCGCCAGGCGGTAATGTCCACTCACTGTTATAGCGGAATTTAAACTTTTTATTAAATAAGTCATTTAGCTCGTCTTCAAACTCTTCACCCCTGTATAGCTTCTGCCTCGATTGCATTAAGAAATTTTCCATTGATGGATACATATTTCAATATTATTGTAGGCAATTGCGTATTATTGCTAATAAATGTCGGTCAAGTAGTTTGAGAACATTTTCACTCAATTCAAAATAGATTACGAGAATCACACAATTAGCTGTGATTTACTAATAATTCAAAGACCAAATACTAAAATCGCAATTCCCACACTTTTATACTACATTCTCCTCAGGTTTACATTTCCAGAAATCAATTAAATGGTTCTCAATGTTTACAAAAGAAAGATGCTTGTCAAATTGGTCAAATTGTCAAACTTTTGTGATGACACCCATTATTTATTCTCATTTCTTATAACTCAGATGTTGTTCGGAAATGGTACTGTGCAAAAAAATCAATTTATTTTCAAATAAAAATCATTTAAATTGTAGGTATTTATAAACGACTAATAATAGTGGTCTTTGGTAAACTTACGCAAGAATAGAAAAAAGAGTAAAATAAAAATGAAATAGCCATATTTGAGCAAAGAGTAGGTATAAAAAAAACCGCAAATAAACTTATAAATCTTTGATCACTTTGACGTACGTAAATTGAATTATCAATATTGCAAACTTGGATGAAAGTAACTTTAAAAGTAATTAATTTACAATCACATAACTGAAAAAACGTAATCCGACTGAAAGGATACTGACATCGACGTTCTCCAATAAATGCTTATAAACCATTGCACAGGAAAGTACTTTGTTGACGTGACTTGACTGTTGACTCGACATACTTAATAACTTTACGGACAACAATGAGCACTTGGAACCAAATGCTACGCAATGATGAACGAAAAGAGGATAAACCTCCTCATTCCAGAATTTTCGTTGTTTGTGGCAAACAATCCAAGGAAGAAGACCTTAGGCCACCTTTTGAACAATTCGGTACCATTGAAGATATATACTTACCAAAGGATCGCGCCACTGGCGAGCCCAAAGGTGTAGCTTATATCAAATATAATAAAACTTCTTCAGCAGCTCTAGCCATTCAAGAACTGCACCTCAAAACCTTGAGAAGTGACTCAAAGCCTATTAAAGTGATGGTTGCTGTGAATAGAAATGACGCTAACAGCAGCAGCGAAGACAGGTATACGCGGCTGTTTATTAAAGTTCACAAAGAGGCAACTGAAAGTGAAATAAAACAGCATTTCTTTAATTTTGGATATGTGGAGTCAGTTCATTTGCAAAAGGATAAATTTACTGAGGCAAATAAGGGATTTGCATATGTTCATTATAAAACTTTTTATGATGCTGCAAAAGCTTATGAAGAATGTGACAGAAAGTACAGACCTATGTTTGCAACTCCTAAGGAGGAATTAAAAAGAAGTAGGAATAGCTTAGAGATGGATAGCTTTCATTCAAGTAATTCTCCATGTAGGGAAAACCATATAGAGCGTTACCACAGTAGGGATGATACTAGGAGAGATATATTAAATGGTGTAACATTAACTAAACCTTTTGATTTTAACCGAGTAAATGTTAAATGTTACCCTCCGGTGCCTCAACGATATATAGAGCAATTGTTTAATGTTGTTCCGGGGATGAAAAATTGTCAGTACACCTTAGATACATATAATGGTGTGTGCAAGGTTAATATCACATATGAAACTGAAAAACAGGCTGCATTTGCTTCGGAGAGGCTTAACAATTTTGAATTTCCTTCTGGTGAAGTATTAACAGTCTGGCCAGATAAGAATCCTCTGAATAAAGCTGCAGCAGAGTTAAGTAGCATAGTTAACAATTTTAAAAATGCTATTGATGCTGGCTCCCCCAACCTAGTGCAATTAGCTGATGCCATAGCTCAAGCATCCACCTTAATCAAAGTTGTCACTTGTACTCCTGAAATATCTGAGGAATTGGAATATGATGTAAACTACTGTAGTGTCCCTCTCCCCCCACCCCAACCTTTAGCCAACAACAACAGCAGAGTGGTGCAAAGATGTTTCATAGTTTGTAAGCCCCAGCCTCCACCTAGCTCCGTGTTGAGAGATGTATTCTGTAGATTCGGTGACCTTATACATGTCTCAACATTCCCCAATAAAATATTTGGTTTTGCAAAATATGCCTCTATTAAATCAGCGCAGGAAGCTATAAAATGTTTAAATGGAGCAGTCGTATGTGGAATCAGGTTAAAAGTCATGGAGGCTGATGAGAAACCTACTAAGAGTGATGATGATCACAGAATAAATGACGACGAACAAAGTGATAACAGAGACAATGATATAGACAGAAAAAGGATAAGACTTATTGACAGATCGGAATAACGAGAGATAAGCATGACATGACAAAAAGTACAGACAGCATAATATTAACTTTACATTACCTTATTGTTAATTTTAATTTGTATTATATGACTTTTCCCTTACTCATTTAAATTAGTTTGTGTTGTATTATTTTTTGATTTTTCTATTTTTTACCAAATTACTATTTATCTTTATTTGATGGCTTTTTTATTTATTCTATATTTATTTTACCATAAAATAAACAAGTTAAAAAAACGACTATTTTTAGATAACTTATTTATTAATCGACAAAAGTTTTACAATATTCTGATGAGTCTTGAAAGTATTAAAATTTTTATATATTTAATATTGTATGTATGACTGACTATAGGCTATAAGAATGGTAAATAAGTAAGTATAATTTAGCCTTTTACATTAGGCAATATTTAGAATGTTTATTCTCACCAATTTAGTGTATTATAAGAGCTTTTCATTTAAATACCATAGTTTTGGAAAAAAATCCAGTATGAAATTAAAAAATAAATAAAAAACATGGTATTTAATAAACAAGATCATTGACAGCAGACATAGAATAATAATTATCAAACCATTTTTGCTTATTTTATCATCATATCAAAGGATTATAATAAGGGTGATTAATATTCTTATCTCCAATACAAAGTAAATAATATTCATTTCAAACTTAGGGATTGTATATTGGGTTTATCCATTAAATATAACATGGAATTCCCCTGTACCTGTTTTTCAACTTAATCCTCATAAGCTGTCTGAATCTACAAAGCTCAATGTTTATTCTTTAGTAGATATGTGACTTCATTTATTCCATTCAGTAATTTGTTGATGGTTTCATCATAATACAAGGCAATTCTCTGTTTACTTCCTTGTTGATTGTCTGTCCAGTTTTTGTTGCACTCACTTATAGCTGTTTTTGTTTCAACCATCTAGAAAATAAAAGTATTATAAATCTACATACAGCAGGGTATCAATAAATTATATGCAGGAGATAGATTGTAATACATTCATTTACATTAAAATCATACACAAATATAATAAACATGAAGACATAACTTAAATACTTTAAAAGGAACTCCTATATGTACTTAGATATTTTATATTCACATTGTTAAGTTTACCTGAGTAAATGAATGAACATCTTCGCACAACTGTGCCAACTTTGCTTCCAGTTCTAGGTTTCTATTGTTAACATCTGTATTAAATTTGATGTTGGCCAGACTTTTAGCAACTTGGTCAAAATTCATTGCATATTCCTTCAGATCTATCTTCTCAAATTTTTTCGCACTGTCAAAGCTATGTGATGGCGAACTTGCAACTTCGTTTCTGAGATTTTCAGCATAATTCTTCATAACCGCTATCAGAGATTGCAGTTCCTCCTCAGAATATTGATGTTCGCCTTCATTTTTCATGTCTGACATGACCAAATTGGGAACACTCGCGTCTAGAAATTCTGAAGTAATCGTATGTGTTACAATATTATCCTTTTTGTTTACTTGTGCAACATTTACTTTAGATGCAGCATCAAACATAGTTTTGATCTCTTTCATAATCTTTTGCGATTCAGCAAGTTCTTGGTCTAAATTTTGGGTAATCTTTTGTAATTCGTCCAACTTGACCATATTTGGCAAAAACTGAGCAAAAGCCATGGCATGATCCTTGTAGTTGTAACTCATTTTAATGCAATTTTTTTCAAGATGATGTTTTTAAATATTTTTTTTAAATCTGGTGTAAAAATCAATCCAGTTGGTATTGATAGAAAGATCTTATTATTTTGAACGTCGAGAAAAAGCCTAGAGACTTGATTAACTTTAAGATATTCAATTCAATTTTACACAGCGTTCTCGCTGTTTTCTTTCTGCGTATTTGATGTTTGATAAAAGAATCCAGAAAAATGAAAGGGCCAAAACCCTAAACCACAGACAATATAATTTGACGTTTTACAGTTTTAAATTAAGGATAACTTTGAAACTAAAGAGTATAAAGTCAGATGCTTTTGCCTTCCATTCTTCCATTCGATTGAAGTCAAAGAGTATATATTGAAGTTTGTATTAAAATGGTATTTGAGCAATATTGAACATTAATAGTAGTTAGATTGACGAAAAACATTTTGTACCAAATGAATAATATAATTGAAACTTCGAAAAAAACTCAAACAGTCTTATCCATAGTGTATCTCTTAACGTGGAAACGGCTTTAAAATTATAAAGCTATGAGAAAACTACGAAAATGTACATTTAAATAAATAGTTTACGAGAAGATAAACCAGGTTAAATGAATTTAAAAAAATCATACGATCAACAAGCCTATGCCTTACTAGATAACTTATTTGACTATGTACTCTTTGGTTTGATTAACAAATCTTTATGTCAATGTCACTTTGACAATCATCACAAATTTTTAAATTTACGCTTGCTTGTTATTTACATTTTTAATTCCCAATATTATTAAATCAAACATATTATGGAGTATATTTGTTTTTAAGTAAATAATTACTAATAGTAAATAGTTTCTTTAAGTAGCCAATATTGGACTTTTGTAGTTGGGGGCCAAGACCCACTCGGGGTCGCTGCGTCACCCTAGTTAGCCAATATTGGATGTTTATATTAAGTGTTTTGGCATTGTTATTTGCGGTCTATAACACTCAGTTATGAAATAAAACACTTCATACTCATAAACTCCATTTAATTTGTTTTAAAGCGACGTTTTTACAATGTATAGTTAGTTTTGTGGGCCTACACAATAAAAATGATTTTAATACATAATTAATAAATAAATAATAAATTAACAAAACATTGACTTCAAACGTTTTTAAGGAAAATATTATTATTTATGCATAAGTTTTTGCACTCATTTTTTAGTTTTCAAAATGACTATCATGACATTAAATTATATTTTATCCAGTCTTTATTAAAACAATATAACACAATAACCTTAGTTGTATTAATGCTAAGGTTAGATTTACTCTTTTCGCAGCCTATTTATCACTGACAGCCAAGATGTTTCTACTTCTAATAAGAGTTTAAAAACACGTAGCTATTACCACAAGTAGATATCTTCATGTTGATACATGGCTGTGTGTGCTGACGAACAGTCTGATTAAAATCAACTTCTGTGTTCCAGAAAATATTCACTCCAATGGTCCAGACATCCTGCTTGTGCACAGGCTATGGAATCATTCCATTCAGCCAAGGTCACAAAGGCAGAAACCCTCAGGATAGCTTTCAAAATGTAACACATTCACTGCCACCAATTAAACTTGCAAGTTCACTTAGACTACCAATCATATTGACATATTGTCCCTATTCCTTTTCTCCAATGCTATGGCTATCCGTGTGATCGCTTCTGCTTGGGTCATGGCAGCTTCAGATATGTGTTTCAGAGCCTCGGCTTGTAGTAACATTGCCTCAGCACTCTTGGCAGCTACACTTGCTCTATGCTCTTCAGCTTTTGCTCGAATAAGTTCAGCCTCTGCGCGTTTTTTCTCTACTTGAATCAACCATTTTGGATACAGACCTATAATGAGAAAAATTAGTTTTACTATTATTATCAGTACTTTTAATAGATAGTAGTTGTTGGGTAATAACTGTCTGCAATCTTGAGGCAAGAGCCTATTCTATGTTATGGATCAGAATCTGGCCAGCTTAGTAAAAAATCAATAAATAAATGAAATAACATAAATGGAGAAAATAATTAAACATACTTTGTATGAGAGGTTCATTTGAATTTTGGTCAGAATCTTCATCAAATTCATTATTTATGTCCATACATTCTTCAACTCTATCTCCATCTAAAAATAGATAAAACAGTTAGGAAATGGGAATAATTATAAAACACTTTCATATTAATTCATTTATGCGACATCCTTAAAAAGAGGTGCAAATTTTTCCTTTGACATATATGGATTGCCTTTTGTAAAACAAAAAAAAAGGTTGAATTTACCTGATAACCTATCACTAGTGTCACTTTGAGCTTTACTGAAATCACTGAAAACATCATCTTGATAAGCTTCTAACTTTATTTCTGGTGGCATTTGACTCTGGAACACATAAATAACTGTCCTTGATAAATCATAGTCTTGTCCAATTCTAGTAACATCCATAAAATGCCACTTCTCTGCCTCTTTGAAAAAAAAAATACTCAAATTTATACTAGAATTGTGTCGCCTTAGCTTGAAAAATTACCCTAGATACAAAAGCATCTTCATTTGACTTCTTTATATGAGAATGTTTAGGCTAAGATTGAGTTAAAAATTATCACATAAAATAGTAACTTACAGACATTGCATTGTTAGAGAATTCACACTTTCTCCTGGCCTTTTTTCTCTCAAAATAGGGTCCCAGTATCACAAGAGCTCTCTTTTCTAGTTTACTTAATGGTGTTATGCCTTTTTTTGATACTGATGTTGATCTCTGTCTCTTGTTTAATATGCTCACTTTGTTTTTAAGTTTATTCTTGAAATCACTCCAGTACTGAAAGTTACAACCACAGTAATGTTAAAAACCGTCAGGTCCTTGGCTCTAAAACTTAGATTTGAACTCCAGCTGTATATTTTCACTTTATTACAGACTTCAATTATTAAAAATAAAAACATTCAGTTTTATCAAAAGTCATCTTGACTCGTGTTGTTAAACAAATAAGCTAAGCCTGTATTTTTATAAGCTATTTAGCAAATTATAGTCAAACAAACCTTACTCCATCCATCTGAAGTCTTTTTAGTGCCCGTGCGACTGTTGTTAAGGGTTTTTGTTAACTCGTCCCATAAACTCTTCGAGGCATGTCGAGCTTCTAAGGAACGGCAATTACCAGTGGCAAATTCAATATGCTGTCCCATGAAGTCTATAAGAGATTTTAGCTGCTCGAATGAGATGTTTCTTGACCGGCTTGTGTTTTCGGTCATTGTTTCTAACAGAATAAAAGGAGCAATTACACTAACTAACCACTAAATAAAGCGTACATAAATCTAATCCAAATCCGGAGCACAAAAGTAAGACAATTTGGCAAGATTACTAGTTTTAAAACCATACAGGCTTAAACTTATACACGGAAAGTTTCGCTTTCGCACAAGATTGACATTCATATGTATACATTTCTGAATTGTCACATTAGAAATCCATTTTCGAAATGTCAAAAAGGTAAGTAAAAGTATACCAGTGTATCATGAACACATTTACTGAATTTGGAAAAAAATAAATAAATTAGTTTTTATATTGTCTTAATTTAATTAATAGTTAAAGGATACTAAAAACTAAGAAATAAAATAAAAACTTAAGAAAAGAGGTTGTTCTACGTTTAATTTTAGCTGAGTTAGAATGCCTCCAAAGGCCTTTTTGTGGTAAATTTGCCCAGTGTTGTCATTTATAGTAATTAATTTACATAATAATTAAATAAAAAAACCTCTTCCTTACGTGAATTTTTACTATTTAGTTTTTAGTAAAGTTTAATAATATATCTAATTAGTCGAAACATTTTTAAAACACTGATTTTTAGCTTACAACAATAACATAACACAGCAAAAAAAATTACATTACAATGGCAACAAACAACACCTGTCTCTCCTGCGCGAGTGTGCGCGGCGCGGAGAAAATTTAAGAAAAAATAAAAAAAGAAAAGAAATGGCAGTTACTAGAGAGAAAGAAAATTGTTCAAGAAAAATTAATGGAAATATACCTGCATTATCGCTCAATAGTGATAATATGTCGACATCGACCGACAGTGACGACGTAGCGGACCCGACATATGAAATTAGGAACATTCGTAGTATTATAAACGTGACCCGTGAAAACATTGATGCATTGAACGCAAAATTTGCTGGTTTCCAGCACCCGCCGCCGTTGTATTTATCCGAATATCAAGAGTTGACGTTGAAGTTGCATAACTTAGAAGGGACTTTACGGGAGTTGTTGCAGTCAGAGTCGCCGGATAGGAGTGAAGAGTGTTCGTTACAGGATGACTCGAAAAAGTATGACACGCTTACGAGGCAGCCGAAGGTGTTCCTTCGGGCGCACCTTCCTAACCAGCAGCGTACGAGTGTGCAGGTGAAGGAAGGTGTGACGCTTCGGGAGGCGCTCTCCAAAGCCCTTAAGCTACGGAATTTAACTTGTGAAATGTGCGAAGTGGTGAGGACAGGCAATAGCCAAGTGATTCCTTGGGATGTTGACATCACCATGATTGATGCTGAGGAGGTATGTCTCGAAGTTTTTGTTATTATTACAATTTCACAAAGTGATCAGAAATCATAAACAAATAGCAAGGGAATAATAATATGGGCTGTTATATATTTCTTTAAGTTTTTGTTTATTAATTAAAGTTCATATTATTATTAACATTTAAAAGAAAATCAACAAGTTGGTAAATAGTTTACTTTTTTTAAAATTGAATTCAATATAAATATAAGGTGAAACAATTGAAGTTGTTTTATATAAAGAGTACATAAGTGCACCATAATTATACAGGAAATTCACTTGATGTAAAATAATACTTTGATAAATTCCATAATTTGGTATATAATTAAAACAGTCATAATCTATAGAATTTATATCTATTTAACTTCTGTTTTAATTAAACAGTCCTAATGTGTAAACTAAAAACTCTGTAGTCAGTTTAACATATAGAGAAACATCATCAATGGGGACTTTTTTGTCAAGGAACTAGTAAGTATTTATGATTTATGTGCTCCAAATCTCTAGCTGTTTAATACTTACACAGTACCTTTTTGCGTACATTTTTTTTCCATCCTTTTCACAGTCTATTAGAATTAATATTTAATCATTTTCCACTGTATACAATATCTTTAACAACAGTTTAAATAAATTAATAATTTTGGTGGCTATCCACGTTTTTGCGATCCCTCTCATACTCTGGAAAGAAAAGGATAGAAATAGTATTTCTTAGTAGGTGTCTCCCTGTTTGTGATATGCATATGTTAATGAAGATTTTTTTATCAGGTAACAGTCCGAACTTTGGACAAGCTGCCGATAATGTCGCACATCTCACACCAGTTTACGCGGAAGACATTCTTTACACTTGCATTCTGTGAGTGCTGCAGGAGGTTGCTGTTTAACGGCTTCTACTGCTCACAGTGCAATTTCAAGTTCCACCAGCGCTGTGCTGACAAAGTACCCAGTATATGTCACCAGGTAAAAAGTTTAATTCAATACAATTTTATTTGGTAAATTACAAGTCATGGAAGTAAAAGTATAAATTAGAAAATTGTATATTCATAATTATTGTAGTTAAAAAAATTACTTATCCCATATTGGTAAATATTATTTTAGCTGCAGTTCTTGTGTGGTATTAAAATTAATTCTTGATTAAATTGTATAAAGCTCAGTTTTATTGGTGATAAAAAATCAAGTCTGTGTGGACATACTCTAAGACTTCCATATCTAAATAAAAATTAAAGTCATGTTACAGTTACTTAAAGGTCCATTAGTGTAAATTTGTTGCAAAGGGTTTTGCTTATTGACTTAACAGTTTCTTTAGCACCTTTGAAATGGTCCAATCTCACATGTGTAACTAATCTGTACCAACTATACTTATGTTGTATTTCAGATGCGTGTGACGGATACATACTATGCAGCGCTGTTGGCACAGAACCCGGAGACGCAGGCGGGCATCCTGCACTACCCCTCTCACTTTGGATACCACCACATGATAAATAGGCCCGACCAGAGCAAGTCAGTGCAATATATTTGTATATCTACAACTATTTACAAATTACAACCAATCTATAAAGTTAATATGACTGTATTATATGACTTTACTAGGAGAAAAGCATAAAAAAACACCTAAAATTGTTTATATTATATTTGAACTAATTGCAATTTTTTTAAAGCTATAAGCGGACCGAAAGTTAGATAGGCATGTAATGGTTGATTTGTGCAGGTCTGTCTCTAAGAAGCTGAAGGAATTTGACACTCACTGGTGAATATTCTTGCTGTAGTCTTTGACATCATAGCACTGATTGTTTTAATAAATAGAAAAAAAAGGCTATAATAGCTTTAAAATTAAGTTATTTAGAATTATTGATTGGCTTTAATGCAGTAATTTATATGTTTTTGATAGTTTTCATATTGGAATTATTATTTAATATGGTTTTGTGTCAGGTCGCAACATCCTCGCTCACTGAACCAGCAGGACCGCTCCAACTCTGCCCCCAATGTGTGCATCAACATGGTGCAGCGTCCCATCACACTTGCTGAACACCAGAGGAAAAACAATCAGGTTTCTGAAGTTACCTAATTTTACAGTTGATGTTTTTATATTATAATCCTATTGCAGCGACTGTTTATATGAATAAATTTAATGACTGTTAGTGTTAGGGCTATATTTTATACGTAAGTAAGTATATTAATTGTTTTTTGTGCAGAGCAACAACTCTCCGCAGTCCAATAAGTACCTGACGTCGGGCAGACACAACAAGGAGGATAAAGATAAGAATGCAGATCAGCACAGCCACAGTACACAGGTATGCTTCAAATTCTCTATGGTAACTGTATGAAGGTAACATTTCTAATAGTTTAAATTCAAAGAAATTCAGGTAGAGTTCATTTTTTAGTAGCAAAAAAGTGGGAAAAGAGTCATCCACAACAAGTTTTAAAAATGTGTTTGAACACGTTATTTTTTTTTTATAACCTGTTATATTTGTGTTATAGTATGTATAATTTGAAATTCCGTGTGCGCATGCGCAGGCCTCCCCGACAGGCACGCTGCGGCCGCGGCGGGCGCGCGCGCGCTCAGCTGACGAGTCGTGGAAGCACGCGCTGTCGCCGCGCGAGAGCTACGACGACTGGGTCATACACGCTGACGAGATACTCATAGGACCTCGCATCGGTATACATACGTCTCATACAATATGCATCATACATTCAACACATCTTTTTCTATTTTACAATAGTATTGTTAAAAAGTACTATTATATTTGCATCACCTCTGTACAATGTCAATTACATATTTTTTGTCATATTGAGTGTATATGTTATGGTGCAGGTTCGGGCAGCTTTGGGACGGTGTACAAGGCGCACTGGCACGGCCCCGTCGCCGTCAAGACGCTCAACGTCAAGACACCCACTCCAGCTCAGCTGCAGGCATTCAAAAATGAGGTCATACACGCATATATGTTTATTGATATATATTATATTATAGATTACCTAAAATCATTTTAAAATGCATAAATTATATATTTGGTTCTTTAATTTGTCACTCGTTTTAGTGTAAAGCCACAAAAGAATGAACGATACTAAGGTTTAAGATCATGGGTGTCGCTTGAATGAGAGTAAATGTTTTCCTATTTAAATGTTCAGTTTATACGATGTATGTGGTGTGTTTGGGGTGCAGGTGGCGGTGCTGCGCAAAACGCGGCACTGCAACATCCTGCTGTTCATGGGATGCGTGTCGAAGCCCTCGCTGGCGATAGTGACACAGTGGTGCGAGGGCTCCTCCCTCTACCAGCATCTGCACGTGCTGGAGACGCCGCTGCCCGTGCTCTACCTCATCGACGTGGCGCGGCAGACTGCGCAGGGCATGGACTATCTGCACGCCAAGAATATTATACATAGGTACGTACGTACGTACACGTGCACTTACAGACGTGTACGTATACGTAAAAGCACACATATGCAGAATCAATGACAATGTTTTCTTTATTTGCATCAGACTTATATTATGTGTGCACTTGTAATGTGTAATGTGTTTGGTGATAAAAATGTATTTCAGGGACCTGAAATCAAACAATATATTCTTGAGAGACGACTGGTCGGTTAAGATCGGGGACTTCGGTCTGGCGACCGCGAAGGTGCGCTGGTCGGGTGAGTTACTGGATTGCGATTGTAAATCATTTTCTAAATATTGTAAATATTATATTTCCGAAAAAATTAACATACCGTGTGTTTGTTAAATATATAAACCTATTGGTCATAGTATTTGTATTATGTGTTCAGAGTCGTCCCTGGCGGGCGGCGTGCAGTGGCAGCAGCCGACGGGGTCGATCCTGTGGATGGCGCCCGAGGTGATCCGCATGGAGGAGCCGGCGCCCTACACCTTCCGCTCTGACGTGTACGCGTACGGCGTCGTGCTCTACGAGCTCATGGCTGGCGAGCTGCCGTACGCCCACCTCAACAACAAGGATCAGGTCACTTTCACATTTGTTTTTATCTTAATAATGCAAAAAGAATCTTAAAGCCAACTGCTTGGCACAGCTATTAAGCCCTTGACTGAACCGGACGATAACATTCTCATTTTAAATATAACAAGTTTAATTTAGTTTTTCATCAATATAATATTGTACTAGATCCTGTGGATGGTGGGTCGCGGTCTGCTGCGGCCGGACCTGCGTCGGCTGCGGCAGGACTCACCGCAAGCGTTGAAGCGGCTGCTGGAGGACTGCATCAAGTTCGACCGCGAGCAGCGGCCGCAGTTCCGGCAGATCCTGGCCGCGCTGGAGGCCATGCTGCGCGCCATGCCCAAGATCACCCGCAGCGCCTCCGAGCCCAGCGTCAGCCGGCACCTGCACGCCGCGGACGGGGCTGACGACTACCTCGCCTACAGCTGCGCCTCGCCCAAGACGCCCGTCAACTTCCAGTTCAACAATGACACCAGCTTCCCCGCTTTCTACGGGTCAGTTTACAAATTTATCTTTCGCAGTATGCACATAACTAATGTTAAAAAGAAACTATTGCTAGACTACGAGTCCAATTTGCACCTAATGTAATGATTTGATAATGTGCATTAGTCATGTTTTGATTTATTGTCACACACATATACACACACACACACACACATTTAAAAGAGATATTTAATTGTAACCAGGACTAATTTAAGATTCAGAGATATTTTAGTAACATGAATTAAATGTATTTCAGAATCCCAGTGCCAAACCAGCGCCATCCTTAGTGTTTGGTGGCGGGCTATGAATAGCCCCCGCCCCCGCCCAGCGATACTCCGCCCCCGCTCTGCGCCGCGCCGCGCCGCGTGCAGCGCTACAGTGTCAATTCAGACCCTCTCCTCTGCTCTGTGTGTGATCAAACTCGACTGCTCGAGAACTTACCACCCAATACTTTGGGTACAAATATTCATTCACTTATAACATATAATTATCATAAAACTATTTGTTGTGATTTTTTGTTATACTCATCGTTCGAATGCATTTGAAGAAGTCAAAAAGTATCAAGATTATCAGTTTACATTTAGTTGTAACAGATGTATATTGATATACTTGAGTCTGAGGAATAGTTTATTTTAAAAATATAACTAATTGTTTGATGAAATCCCGAGTCATAAGTAATTTTATGTTCATATTTTATATTACAAATTGAACCAATAATGTTCAAACCTTTTATAAACTATACACCACAGTTCACTTTGTTACAATCAATGTCAAAAGAAACCATAGT
The DNA here is from genome assembly GCF_000836235.2 of Papilio xuthus. Classification (NCBI taxonomy): domain Eukaryota; kingdom Metazoa; phylum Arthropoda; class Insecta; order Lepidoptera; family Papilionidae; genus Papilio; species Papilio xuthus. The sequence goes on from NW_013530969.1 coordinate 6,975,330, forward strand.
TTTTTTTATTAATAATTCTGAAATCTATAGAGTTGTGTTGTAAATATAAAATAATTAAAAAGTTTGCGAGTGCCTGAATTGTTACACAATGCAATAAATCTTGTTTCTATTTAAGTAAGCGGTGTGACATGGTTTGCTCTAGATTGTACGTTGTCTATGATCTAGTGGAGACGCGCCTTGCGTGTCTGTGGTTCGCGTTACGAACATTGTCTATGGTCTTGCTGAGTGTCGCGGCTCGTATTCAGCTGTCTATGGTATGGAGGATGTGTAAATATTTAGATAGACCATCACAAACAAATTCATAGCATTGAGTTTTTTGTGTTGACTCACACTATTTTCTAGATCTAGATTATTGAATATTTTATTTATTACGAAATTAGATTAAGGCTTTATTTTGACAGTATTTAAAAGCGAATAATTTTCAGTGAATCTTCTATCTTCGTCCATAACTACCATTCAAACGTATAAAAACGCCATAGCTATGTTAACATTTTGTAAGTTTTTAGTTTTCCATCATTAACTAGACTCTATTATATATTTTAAATTTATAACATTTATTTCTGAATATCAATTTGTCTCTGATCGCTGTAGAAAGTATGAAATTATACTTTTTAATATTTGTTTAATTTTTTTTAAAACCATTATTTTGACTTATTAACATCAAAAATTATTTATTGTGTTTAGTCATGTAGGGAATTGAAATTAAGAATCTTTTTTTAATTCATTTTGTTTAAGTTTTATTTTGAGCTACTATTTTGTAATTCGCTGTGATAATGAAATTAAAGAGCGGGAATAACTAGTAAAATGCTACAACTGCATTTTATGGATTCATGGGATGAGTCATAAGTAATTTGTGCTGCAATAAAAAGTGATAAAATTTTTATTTTTGCATAATTATATTTTTGTATAAATCTTAATTGACATTTACATGGAAGAAAATGGCGTTCTCGGTTTGACAGATTGTATTGCCATCAACATATATTTGTTTGAAGTATTATTTGTGTAATTGAAGGCGAGCGGAGCCGGGAGGCGCGCCTCTGTATCATTTATTTGTGACACTGTAAATAACTAATTGTAATGATCGTAGCTTATCTTATTGTTAAGGACTTGTGTATAATTAGTTTTAACGCATAACTACTGATTTTAAGGATACAATAAATTATTGTTTCGATTTAAACATTTCTTTTATTTTTTAATTCATGATTCAATATCGAATATAAATTTTGCATGCGAGACATTTGTTTAAATTGTCTTAATCGAAGAACTAAATGAAATTTTGATTGTCCTCAACAACGTTTCCGTGGTGTAGCGGTTATCACATCTGCCTAACACGCAGAAGGCCCCCGGTTCGATCCCGGGCGGAAACATAAGTTTTGCCTTTGATTTTTTTCGTAACGCTAATAAAAGTCGGAAAAATAAAGAGAATGTAGTGTTTTATTTGACTTTTTTATTCAAAAATAAGTTTGTTACATTTTTAGAATTACACAATCTATATAGCAGTTACAATACATTGTTTTAAAATTTGTAAAATAGACGGTCTTAAAAATATATTATTATCAGCATTCCTAGTCCTCTGAAACTAATTTCTGTTTAACAGCAAGCAATTAAAAGACATGAAAATTTTTATACAATTTAATAATATGACGTCACATTCAGAGGTACATAATTTGTACAAACGCAACATTAAACTCACAATTATAACACAAAATGTTCAACATCAAAATAGCTCAAACAGAAAGTGAAAAATATAGGTTATAAAATGTAATCTAATCATTTTTGTCATCATCAGAATCATCACTGTCCTCATCATCATTAACTGGCGGTCTCTTTTCATCAACTTTATCTATTGTGTTGCTTTTTTTCTTGTTTTTCTTCGGTTTCTCATGCAGCTGGAACTTGGTGACATATACTTTCTTGCCGCCGACTCTAACCTCTTCGGCCATTTTCATGGCGCGCTCCACCGCCTCAGGTTCGTCTAGCTCTACGAATGCCGTAGCTGTAGAAATAAGATGGAATGGTAAGTTACTACTAATAAAAGTTTTTCAGACAGAATAAGAGCAACAAGGATCATGTCTACGCTATAAGTCAATTTAGTAGAAACCTGGATATTAGTGAGACTCAATATGTACCTGTTTTAATAATGTTAGTAACAATCCAACTATCCTAAGAACCATGTAGGCTCAGAATAAATAATTTTCGTGGTGGTTAAAGGTTTGATCCTTTAGGTCAATTTTAGCTAAAAACTTTTTTATTTAGTAAAAACATTAAAGAACATATTCTTACACATGGATTTCTTTCCCTTGATAAGATGTCTTATTCTCCTTATGCGTCCTACATTACTGAACATCGTGCTTATGATCTGTTCGGTGAGTGGGCCATATGTGCGCACCACTGCTGTTGTCTCTGTTGGAGGGAATGGCTTTAACACCCGAATGGTGGTGCCTTCAAAAGATGTGTTGTCTTCTTCTAACGCCTGTAAGTAATAAAAAAAATGTAATATTAATGAATATAAGTTTTTATGTTACTTGATATTGAAATTTTTGTCACTAAAATGTTTCGTAAACTAATGAGGAAATAGCAATTTCAATAACATAAATATTCAATGAAACCTTAAAAAAGACAGGGTAGGTTTTGTACACATGTTTCTGCAGTGGAATCTCACAGTTTACAATTTGCAAACATATTAATATCTTTAGCTCTTACCTTCATAGCATCAGCTGCGGTATCAAAATAAACTGTTGTGTTGAAAACTGGCTTGATACCCTCTGATGGGTAGATTTGTGCAATACTGAAAATTAAATTATTTCTCAATGTTAGATCACCGCATATTTTATATATACTTTATATTTTTTTATTAATACTTATCACACTGCACTCAATTAGGATAGTATTTGACTTTTATGCTAGCACTTATTGTAATTTTTAGACTTGAAAAATATTGAAAAAAATTGGAACATGTCTTGCATAGCCTCTATGTTGTCATCTTACTAATATTATAATTGCAAATGTTTAAATCAATGGGAATGGATGGATGTTTGATAGAAGGTATCTCCAGAACAGCTGAATGGATCTCGATGAAATTTGCCATTCATATCGAACATAGCCTTTAAGAACACACTGACTACTAATTATGTTTTTTTTAATTACGCACATACGGAGTCGCGGGCGACCGTTAGTATGTAATCTAAGGGTTAGTATTTTTTGTTTTAGTATTAATTTATTTACTAACACTTTCAACATACCCAACTCTCCGTACAGTTCCACACTGTGCAAAATGTTCAGCTAACAATTTCTTATAGCTCAAAATTATACTAAAAGGTAAGTTTTCTACATTTACAGGATGCATGCCTTTATCAGGGTCATCTTTTCCTTTCTTTCCCTTATTCCATCTTTTTTTCTGCCATTTTTCTTTCTCTTTACTTCCTTCAATTTCAGCTTTAGTCTCTGCTTCTGGTTGTTTGTCTCTTTTTTTGTTAATTTTGTTTTTCTTTCGTTTCTTTTTGTCAACTACAGTCATTTCATCAAGGAGGTTTGATAAAGTGTGTGTGTTATCTCCAATACTAAGGTTTTCAAGATTTCCTGCTATGACCTCGGGTTTATTTTCATTCTTTTTATACTTATCTGAGTCAATTTCAGTTTCATTATTTTGTGCATTTGTGATGTTTTTCTTTTTCTTAGCCTTTTTAGGTTCAACTGATGATTTGTTATCAGTTGTGGATGTACCAACATTTGTATCAATTTCTTTATGTTGTAATTTTTTCTTTTTATTATCAGTTGTTTCTTGACTTTTGTTTATCAGATTTACATTTTCAATATTGCTATCACCTGATTCTTTACCTTTAATGTTTTTCTTTACTTTTTTATTTATCTTCCTTTTTGTAGGATCACTATATTCATTATCTAATTTTTGTAATATGTTCCTTTTCAAGTTCATAGTTTTGTCAATTGAATTTGATGTAATATCTTCCTTCTTCATGTCAACATCATCATTTTCTACTCTATCTTGAGACTTATTCTTCTTTTTTTGTTTTTTCCTGTTATTCTCGTTATTAATTGTATCTTGTTTATGAGTTGTTATATCTGACTTAGTTTTTTTAACAACCACCTCTTCCTTGTCATCCAACATAAAACTAACAGACTTGTTCCTTTTTTTAGGTTTTATTTTCCCCATTTCTGTATTAACTACACTCTCCGAGTTATAACTGACTTGTGCTGATTTTACTTTATCTTTTTTTCTAGCATTTTTATTTAAAACATTGTTTAACGGTTGGTTTTCATCTGTATTTTTTTCACCTGTTTCACCTACTGTGTTTGATGTTACTAAATTTGATTTCATTTTTTTTCTTTTCGACTTCCCAAGTTTGTCCTGTGTAGATATTAATTTAACATTTGTCTCGGCGGCACTTTTATACAAATGTGCAAAATTCATTGTTAACTAAGTTATTTCAGCGTTGCGATTTTAAAAACAGATTAACACATTTAAATATAACTAAAGACCTACAAGAAAATAGGACTAAAACTAGAAATATCTAAATTGAAAAACAATGTGGTGCAAAACCACATGCGACAATGTTTGACAATTAAATATGACAGCGACAGCGATATTGTGTAACATGACATTAACATTAGACATTTATCAATGTTGTCTGTCGTGTGTTATTTTATTTTCTTTATTTATTAACATGGCAGACTTACAGCTAATAAGTAACAATAATAGATATATGATAAGTTAAAGTACAACCATTTATAAGTCTACTTTTGCTATAATGCATTTCCCTTATTGAAAGGTAAAAAAATATAATGAATTATGTATAAACCAAGTAAAAACTATCAAGTAATACTATTTTATTTAAAATCTATAAATGTGTGACATGTCTTTAAGTCACTAGAGATGAGTTCCTTTTTTTAACTTCAAGCATTTTATTTACATTTAGCAATCAATATTTTATATACTCTTTGTTAGCAATATGCATTATCTATAAAAATAGCAAAGAGTACATATATAAAATAGTGTTAAATATTTTTGGCATCCAATATATTTTAATCTAGCAACACCTCATTACTTTTGCGTTAATTAATGGCGGTAGCGCTTGCGTGATGCCGGTTGTATGTTATTATTACTTCTGAATTGGCGTCTTTTATTGAAAGTTAGCGCCTCGGTTGTTTTCAGCATCTAGTAATCTTGCTGGTGAGTGAAATCTTTATATGTGAAAGTGTTATTGTCCTACAGTGTTAGGGAGTTGTCTAAAACGACCTTTGTGGTGTACGGTTTCGTGAATTTTCCACTCTAAACGCCATGCTTCATGGCGCGTTAGCTTCTTGTTAATGTAGGTACCGTTATATGTGCACCTTGTTTCACCAAAATAAATTCAGCTAATGGTATGGCTTGATGATTTTTAGATTTTACGCGCCAATTTGAGACCTTGTCTTTAACTAATATCGGCGCCAAATCGATGTGCGATACGACACATACACCCATATAGTACTTTAGTATCTATAGCGCATGGCGGGAAATGCGTCGATGGCGGAGCGTCTGTTTTAACTTTCATGTTATTTTATGTTATTACAGTAAAACGTAAAAATGGTTGCCCAGAAGAGAGGTCGTGGCGCCAAAGCTCAAGCCGCGAAAGCTAAGGCGGCAACTCAAGCGGAGGAAGTTCCTCAGCCCGAGGTTGAAGCGATGGAAGGGACTGAAGAAAACAATGGACAAACAGAGTCAGCGGAACAGGGCGACGAAGGCCCCGTGAATGAAGAGACCCAAGAAACACAAGAAAATGACCAGAGCCAGGAGAACGCGGAAAACGAGACCAAGTCCGAAGAACAGAAGGAAGAAAAGGTGGAATCTGGTAAACTGTTGGTTGAAAACCTGCCATCAAGCTTTCTCTTTGACTATCAAGAAAAACTTAAAGAGATATTCTCAAAACATGGAGAAGTTATCAACGTAAAGTAAGTCTATGTTATTTTATATATATTTATACAAGGAAATATTATTTGTTAACATTCAAATATCAGTCCCAATATTTCTTGTTGATTTAATAATTTGTTAAAGTCAAATACTTTAATCATAAGTTGTAAGCTAGTTATAAATTTCCGTTGGTGTTCCATTGTGCAAATTCACTTGGAGCCCCACCGTGCAAACGGAGTATTAACAAGAGAAATTTTGTTTGTTTCTAGACGTGGTCCAATCATTGTTACTGAACTGACCACAACTCCGACATTATCGGCTATAGTCGAATTCAAAAACAAAGAATCTATGGAAAAGGTAAACAAAAGCTTATTAACTTTATTTTGTTATTACAAAGAGACTTTAGCTAGTTAATTTAGTACAATGCAGCGTCTTCTTTGAGACACCAAAGTGGCGCAATAAAATTAACGCTAAGATTTTTTTCCAAATTTCCTTTAAAAGTTTTAAGTCCTCAAGTTACATATGACTATTTGAATGTTTCAAATGGCTGGTCTTCTACTGCAATCACTGATGGTTTGGTACCTTTCATGATTTTATGTTAATTATCAAAATTTTACAGTATTTTTCATTTGGTTGTAGCAGATCAGCTGATATGATGTTTTTTTATTTGTGATGTTCTATGTTGTTTATGTTTTTTTATCTGCTGTGGTGAATGTATTATTTATATAACAATTAAATAGATCATCTTAAATTAAAAAAAAAATTACATGAATAAAAAAAATCTAAAATTTTTATTGATATTTTTTACTATTGATATAAAACTGTGAAGGTTGTTTTGAGTATATATGCTAAAAAATGCCCTCATATTGAGATCAACCTTGTTTCTATTTTTAAATAAGTGTGTCAGTTTGTCACAGTTATGTACCTGTTGACCTTTAGCTAAGTTATATGAGTTAACAGTTCTAAATAACTGCATTTACCACGGTAGAATGTCTTGAACTGTATATCAAATATATTTTGTTATTGATGTTGTCAGAGTTTTATATAACTCTAATTTGATACTATTTGTAATGAATATTGAAATTTTTAATCACCCTTTGGATGTTTATTATTATTTAATAAACAAAGGTAAGCTATAAAAATCACTTACCCTATGAATATAAAATATGTTTCTAAATTTTGAAGAAAGTTGAGAAAGATTAAAATTTTGCAAAACAATTTAAATTCAAAATTGCCAAGTTTACGGTGAAAGTAAATATTATAAAATAAAAATTATAAAGGTTTCCTAAGGACAGGGGTGACCAATGTTCTATATTTAAAATGACAAATTTATATATGCTAAATATACATAATTATTGTACAAATATAAAAATATTAACTTTACATCAGAGGTTAACAACCTATGAGTAACTCACGGATTACTGGAAAGGTTCAAGTGACTTTAGATCCAAAACAAACAATTGAATTGAGTCTTTGCTAGACACTGTTACTTTTAACCTAAGGATGCAACATTGGTAACCCTTGGCTATGTGTGTGCGAAGTGGTATGTGTGTGGGGCGCGTGTACAATGTAGCGTTGTGCGCAGGCGCTGTGCGAGGACGGCGCGGTGGTGGAGGGCAGCGCCATCTCAGTGGCGGCGGAGTCCCGCGGGGAGACGGCGGTGCTGGTGGGCGTGCCCTACGAGGCCAGCACTGACTACGTGCGGCTGCTGTTCGCGCAGTGCGGCGATGTCTCACACATACACGAGTTCAGCAAGACCAAGTACAAAATATGTAAGTAACTAATGTTGAAACTACTAACTGTTGCACGCGGTTCCGTTCGTGCGGAATTGAAAAAAATAACTGTGCCAAATTTCAGCGAAACCCGTTGAGCTGTTCTGGAGATACCTAATAACAAACATCGCATTCGCCTTTATAATATTAGTAAGAAGTAAGATTTAATCTTATCTAAGGATTCATACTTTAGTAGCTTGGTGTACATAAAGTGAATGTATTTGTTGTGTAGTGCGCGTGACGTTCTTCGAGAAGGAGGCTGCGGAGAAGGCGCTGAAGCTAGACCGCGAGCTGCGCATCAACGGTTTCCTCGTCACCATCACCAAGTTCCGCGACGAGGAGGAGCAGAAGGCGCATGCCGCCAACTCCAGCAAGGTAACCACAGATCACCGAACAATATGGAGGAGTTGGATTATATCAAATTTGTAGAGTGATTAGGGCTTAACCATGCTGGCCGAGTGTGGGTTGGTGATGTAGGAACAGTCACAGTTCACAGTCATCGTGATTTTGTTTAATATGTAAACAACCATTACATATTAAAATCTGAATACTAAGTGATATTGTTTATACGACGGCTGACCAAGACTTTATAATGATATTTGTGTTGCAGAACAAGCGGCAACACTCGCAGCAGGGCGCGCGGGGGTCGGGCGGGGGCGGGGGCGGCGCGGCGGGCGG